>NC_042998.1:65350618-65358118 GCF_006345805.1 Octopus sinensis | reverse complement strand
ACGAATAAAATGAAACTAATTCACTGTGTGTGTGTTGACAGGTAGACAATAGAATTCGATGGCGATGTAATATTTGTTTCTGTCTATCACGCTGATAGATACATGAGTAAAATGTATGGCAAGCTAAGAGATAAGAGTGAGTGAAAATGTTCTTGGAAGAGAGTAAATAGCGACAGAGTGATTTGAGGAAGACTAATCTGAAAGTATGAAACAGTGTTTATGTATAAACAGACGACACTTATATATAGTTATTAATAAATGTATGCATCCGTTTAACCCTTTCGTTACCAAACCGCCCGAATTTACCTATTCATATTTAAATGAGAATATCAAAGTAAATCTCTTTAGTACATTCGTAAACACTTCAAATACAGTTTTGTACAAAAATCGAAGTGTAATTTTAATTCCGTGAATTATGGGAGATTTTTTTCCGAAATTTGTTCCTATTGTGTTTTCAAAATTTGTAATTCTGACAAAAAATGGATACGAATTTCATTATATCAAGCAGCGAGTCAGAATTCGAAGGATTTTCTACTGAAGACCTTCATAAATCTAACTCTATGACTGAAAAAAAAGCATCTTTATATAAGAGTGAAGTTGTGTGTCTGTCTCCTACGATTTAGATTCGTAACTACTCCCACATTTTGCGGTGCAGTTTAACCAAAAGCGGGTATCTTATAGTCGTGATTCATATCGAGCCCTTCTGGGTATTAGCGCGCGTCTACGATGAGTCTACGATTTAAAAAAAATTTACCATCATATTTTTCCATTTTAATGCATTTTCTTCGCTTTTATATAAGGGAAGTAACTCTCTAAAAATATCTACGATGTGTCAACGATTTAAAAAAAAATTACCTTAATTTTTTTTCAATTTTGTATGCACTTTTTTGCTATTTTTTGGCTATAACTCTCTAAAAATGCTTATATAGTTATTTCCCTTACAGACCCGAGCAACGCCGGGCGATACTGCTAGTATATATATATATATAATATATATATATATATATATATATATATATATATATATATATATATATATGCATACATATGTGTGTATGTATTATGCATGTATGTATAGAAGGCTGAAAAGGAATACATGTGATGTTATGTATAAGGAAAATAAGACGAGTTTGAAAATGCTAAAATAATTTTATCATGAAAAACATTTTAGTACTGGTTTCGTCTTAGCGACTTTGAGTAAAGCATGGAAATTAATTAAATTTTTAAAAAAGTAAATGAAATATTTTAAAATATTTCCAAAGTTATCAAATAAAAGGGATATTTTTTTCCATTTTTCTGTCTGTCTCTGCCGCTCTTTTTTGCTCTTGTGAATTCTAGTTAGTTGGCAGCAGGTAGTAGTAGTTTGATATGAATTCTTACCTTTGATTGTTTAAGCAGCAGTGCTAGTAGTAGATAAAGGTGCCCGTGAAGAAGAAGAAGAGAAAGAAGAAGAAGGTAATTTCATATTACATTTAAACATGTTTCTTATAGATTGCCTTCATGTCCACAGAAATGTCGTTTATGCTTTTCGGACCGATTCTTCAGCCATCCAGTCAATTAAACGACATACTGAACATTTTCCATATTTTCTGATCATTTTTCATATTTTCACATTTTAATGCCCGATATCTGCAAATAAAGAGGTTATTTTTTTAATGCCAGTTCATTTTTGATTTCACATCTCGACTACGTCAAATAATCCTCAATTTTAAAAATAGACAGAAGCGAAATTACACTATTTTAAGCTCTAGTCCTATCACGAACTTACACCGACCAATGGACGTGGGTGGTAGCTCTAGTCACTAATAAGACGACAAAGTTTAAACTTCAATATTAATAAAAATTGACCGATGAATCCTAACACCGTCGGAAAATCTCAAATTTGGCACATATTGAAGAAAATTTAGTAGAAATCTAAAGAAATCTAAAGAAAAATATCGATAGGATATTAGTATCTTCGAAATAAATATTACTCGATGTGATATGATAATGATACGACAAAATATGAAAGACCACGACATACAAAAATGTCAAAGGAAATATGAGGGAAAGTGATACAAGCATGGAAATAATAGAAATTATGTAGAAGTAGCGAAAACATCAAAATCGCCAAATATGAGAAATGAAAGTCACTTACATTGTACATTCATTCACAAACATGTTGGTACATAGGTCTCTGTTTCTATCGCTCGTGTCAGGTCCCTTTCGAGTGCTACTGGTAACATGTAACCCAGTACAACCTGTTGCATGGTCGGGCCGTCGGCGATTAAAAGCGGCAACCCCAACAAGCTTGCTTGGTGAGGAGGGTGTTTATTGGTCACCCTACGGGATGAAAAACAAAACACGTCAAAGGGTGGAGGAAGTCTTGAGAGTCAACGGTCATCCAATAAATGTCTTAAGTCTGTATCATGCGCGGAAACATAGAAGTAATCGGACTGAATACCCGATCGCACGGTTAAACAATTGGGAGTAAAGGACTTCTAGCTTTTGTTAGGGCATCCTTCTAGGAGAAGGTAACTCAGGTAACTGGGATAACTCCGAAATAAAACCTGCGGCTCAGTGGTTACCGATGATGTTGAGTTATGATGTTAGTAAACTAATGAGAGATTTATTGGCGAAGTAGCACTCACAAAGTACATCAAATTTTATTGCAACACTTCATTTTCACATCGAATATAGCAATAGTAATATAGAAACGAAATAAGCTAAATAACCGAAAGAAAATTTAACAGTTATGTTAGTAATGTTAGTTGAAATAATTACTAACTGATTATCTTAATTAAAACCAAATTATGTTTTGTATTGGTGATGATAAGAAGTATTTGACCACATAAAAGTCTGTAGCCACCTTTAAACAAGTACAATATCTAGCAATTATTCGTATATATGAACGCCTGTAGTGCCAAGGAAATATAATATCTAATAAGATACGAAAGCAGACATTTGTATAAAATCTACCATTGAAAGAGGGTGAAAATTATGGGAAATTCAACTGAATTTAAAACAAAAACTAAAACTACGAAGGAACGGAAATTTCGTAAATTAATATGTGATGTACATTCATTGGTACCATAATAAATGTCGTTTTTGTGTGCCTCTGATTAGTGGATGTGTCTTGTTAGCACCCAATTTAAAGATATCGTTGTACACTTATCTATCATAATCTTGTCACGCATAATATGTAAGCCTCATATCCCAATACTAAGGACGAATACGTCAACATGTGAATGTATAATAGGGAAGTTAATCGCGATCACATAGCCTTTTCCTCCTTTTCTTGCCACCAAAATTGTCAACGTATACACTGGTAAGTGAAAATAAAACCAAACTCTAAAATGTGCATTTTTATTACGATACAAATTTTGATGGATTCTCATCTGGCATTTCTGTAGTATGTCTTCATACACGAGTAACTATAGGAAATTAAGTAATAAATAAAAGTACGTAGAAAGTCACATTAACAATAATAATGATAATGATAATGATAATAATAATAATAATAATAACAATAATAATATAATAAATAATAATAATAATAATAATAACAATAATAATAATAATAATAATAATAATAATAATAATAATAATAATAATAATAATAATAATAATAATAATAATAATAATATAATAATAATAATAATAATAATAATAATAATAATAATAATAATAATAATAATAATGATAATAATAATAATAAATGGCAAGCAAAACCTCTCTATGGCAAATACCCAAAGAGAGCGAATAATTCAGATATTGACAAGGCCCTGACCCATCAATAGCTAATGGCCTCTGGCTTAAAATCTGAAACAGAAGGGTTTATCATACCAGCTCAAGGTCAATGCCTACCAACAAGAAACTACCAGGCCAACATATTACAGAACGGCAGTAACCCAAAATGTCGTGTATGCCGACAACAAAATGAAACCATTGATCATGTTGTCTCCAAATGCAGACTTCTAGCGCCTACAGAACACCTCAGCAGGCATGATAGAGTTGCACAATATATTCACTGGGTAATTTGCAAACACCTGGATTTGCCCCATGAAAAAAACTGGTGGGAACACAATCTACCTCCAGTGCTTGAAAATGACCACATCTCACTCCTCTGGAACTTCACCATTCAAACTGACAGAAAGATAGACGCGAATAGGCCAGACATCATATTGAAAGACTTCAGGTCTTGAAATAGAAATCAGCAAAATGTGGAACCTGAAGACTAAAACAATATCTGTTGACATAGGTGCCGTGTGAATGATAGCGAAAGGGGCAGATTGCTACCTGACTCAGATACCAGGAAACTCCAAAATGGCAGAAATTGAAAAGATAGTGCTCATGGGAACTGTTCATATCCTACGCAAAATACTCTCTATGTAATCTCAAGATTTAAAACAAATTTGTTTTTAAATTTATGTATTAGGCATTCACCAGTACAACACAAAAAAACAAATATATGGCACACTAGGCATAACAACAACGTGAACATCCAACCTGCTGTCTCTTGAGGTCTCTGGGTGAGACTTGGAGACAACTTGTACAGACATAAAGCAAAAGTCAAACATAGAATGATAATAATAATAATAATAATAATAATAATAATAATAATAATAATAAATAATAATAATAATAATAATAATAATAATAATAATAATAATAATAATAATAATAATAATAATAATAATAATAATAATAATAATAATAATATATAATAATAATAATAATAATAATATAATAATAATAATAATAATAATAATAATAATAATAATAATAATAATAATAATAATAATAATAATAATAATAATAATAATAATAATAATAATAATAATAATAATTCAGCGATGACATCGGGATGGAGTTTGGACTTGAGAAGTGTGCCAAGCCCACTTTCCAGAAAGGGAAAGTGAAGACCACAAATTCAGTCGTGTTAGATGTTGACACAGTCATAACAGAGCTTGAGCAAGAACAGACATACAAATATTTAGGGATAAATGAAGGCTCTGGTATTCAGCATGCAAGCATGAAAGAGAAAATCAGGAAGGAATGTTATAGGAGAGTTCGTGCAGTCCTGAAATCTGAACTAAATGCACGTAACAAGGTGTTAGCTATAAATTCCTTAGCAGTTCCAGTTGTTACTTATAGCTACAATGTGTTGAACTGGAATATGAGTGAAGTAAAGAATATAGATAGAAAAATACGCAAGCTGCTGAGTTGTAATAGGATGCACCACCCAAAGGCAGACGTAGATCGCCTTTACCTTCCCAGAGCCCAAGGAGGTCGAGGCCTGATCCAATTTGAACTAGCTTACAAAACAACCACAATTGGACTTGCCAAATATCTCGAAATATCGAATGACTGGATGCTAAAGCTCGTGGAGAATCACGAGAGACGAAAGAAGCTTCATTCTATCATCAAGGAAAGCAAAAAATTTGCTATTGATCTCGTGCAGGATACCCAAACTGAACAACCCGAGGGAAGTACGGCAACTATTGTTGCAAAGAAGGTGAAAATGATGGCAATGAAAAAAGCGCACGAGCAATTGGCTGATAGGTGGGAGGAGAAACCTCTGCACGGCAAATATGTGACCCGCAGCAAACAAGCTGATGTTGACCAGAAGCAAACCCATCAGTGGCTGCGGAGCTCAGGGCTAAAAGCAGAGAGCGAAGGTTTCATCCTGGCTGCTCAAGACCAAAGCCTATTAACCCGGAACTACTAGGCCAATGTGATGAAAAATGGAGCAGACCCAAAATGCCGATTCTGCAACGACATGATTGAAACAGTGGACCACCTAATCTCTGGATGTAAAGTTTTAGCACCAGTGGAGTATAAATTAAGACATGACAGAGTTGGCCAATATCTCCACTGGCTAATAAGTCGGCATTACAATATCAAAACTGCCGACAAGTGGTATAATCACCACCCTGAGGCTGTAACTGAAGGAGAAAATGTAACCATTCTGTGGGACTTTCCAGTACATACAGACCGAACCATCAAGGCCAATAAACCAGATATTGTTGTGAAAGACCAAAACAATAAAGTTTGCTTATTGATCGACATGAGCATCCCCTGTGATCATAATATCTCAGCGAAAGAGTTTGACAAGCTCAGAAAATATAAAGACCTACTAATTGAAATTGAGAAAATGTGGCATCTCAAGGCGGTTACAATACCAGTGATCTTAGGAGCACTAGGAATGATCAAGAAGGGAACCGAAAATTATATGAGAATGATCCCTGGCTTACCATCCCGGCAAGAAGTGCAAAAGATTGTCTTAACTGGTACATCACACGTATTGAGAAGAGCATTGTCGATGTGAGAACTGTTGCTGCTCATGTATTTTAATTTAACTTTAAAAAAAAAAAAAAAAAAAATGAACGAACTACTGAGTTTGGTTTAATGGCCTACCAATATACGCTATGAGTTTCTTTGCCCTAGGAGTCGGGAAGACACTCGGCAAGAAATGGAAGAAAATTTGAAAGAAGAAAAAAAAAAGTAATAATAATAATAATAATAATTATAATAATAATATAATAATAATAATAATAATAATAATAATATAATAATAATAATAATTATAATAATAATAATAATAACAATAATAATAATAATAATAATAATAATAATAATAATAATAATAATAATAATAATAATAATAAAAGCTTAAAATCCGAAACAGACGGGTTTATTATAGCAGCTCAAGATCAATGCCTACCTACAAGGAATTACCAAGCCAACTTATTAAAGAATGGCAGTAGCCCAACATGTCGTGTATGACAACAACAAAATGAAACCATTGATCATGTTGTCTCCAAGTGCAGACTTCTTGCGCCAACAGAGTATCTCAACAGGCATGATAGAGCTGCACAATATATTCACTGGGTAATTTGCAAAAGTCTGGACTTGCCCCATGATAAAAATCTAATGGGAAGACAAACCACCTCTAGTGCTTGAAAATGATCATATCTTACTCCTCTGGAAGTTCACTATTCAAACGGACAGAAAGATAGACGCGAATAGGCCAGACATAGTAAAAGACTTCAGACAAATATCATGCCTCCTCATTGATATGATTGTCCCAATCGATACAATCATATCTGTCAAAACCCACCAAAAACTGAGCAAATATAAAGATCTTGAAATAGAAATTAGCAAAATGTTGAACCTGAAGACAGTAACTGTTGCCATAGGTACTCTGGGAATGATAGCAAAAGGGGTTGATTGCTACCCACCTCAGATACCAGGAAACCCCAAAATGGCAGAAATTCAAAAGATAGTGCTCAAGGGAACTGTTCATATCCTCCGCAAAATACTTTCAATGTAATCTCAAGTTTTAAAACAAACAATTTTCTTATGGTTTCTTAAACATTCTCTAGAACAGCACTATGTACAATACCAAATATATGCACCCTAGGCATAACACTAATATGAACTTCCAACTTGTTGTCTCTTGAGGTCTCTGTGTGAGACTCGGAGCCAACTTGTACAAATGTAAAGCAAAAGTCAAAC
>NC_042998.1:65335618-65345618 GCF_006345805.1 Octopus sinensis | reverse complement strand
TCCAATATATAGATATACACGCATATATAATCTACATATATATGTATGTAGGATATACTCCATATCTATTTCTTTTTCTCACTCTACCCCTCCCTCCCTCCCTCTCTTTTTCAATGTATATATATATAAAGACTTTCTCACCTTCCCGAGCATCAAAGTTATACATCTGCTTGGTGTTTATATACCTGTCTTCGTATTTTGTATTTCTGTAAACTTCAAGTATATATATATTTCTTTGGGGACTTCCAATTTCTTGTCCTCATATATATATATATATATATATATATATATATATATATATATACAAAAAGCAATAAAGATTCAAGTTAATTTAAATGAATTTACTTGAATATGGTACCTAACTTAGATGCACCAAAAAAAACTATACTGTTTTAACAATACAGTAATGTGGGGTGATTATAAGCGAGAAAGAAGCAACAAGAATGGATAGGTTTTTAGTACAATCGTTTCATACAAGGACAGGCTTTATTAAAGTTGTAAAAATTACAGCATATAAACGTGTCCTAGATGCCTGTAAATTAAAACCAGACTTGCCGTCTACTAATTCTTCTGGATAACTAGAACCCTCTTTTTTATTTTTATTTTTTTCCCTTCTTTCCCTATTTCTTTCTCTTTTCTCTTTTTTCTGTTTCTTCTCCTTATTCTCTTTTTCCTTTTCTCTTCTCTTTTAGTCCCCTTCCCCCCCTTTTTTGCTCCCTCCTCCCTTATTTTCTCTCTTTTCTTCTATTCCCTTCCCTTTCTATTCTTGGCCTCTCTAGAAAGCCCTTCAGCCTTTATAAGTTAAATAGCTACAGCCTCTTGTAAATAGCAGTAATGTGATTAATGTGGCAAATACCTAATCATATAACATGAATTGATACCTACCTCATTGTGTTCAACCATTGATAAATTTATCGCCTGTGAATATGAATTCCTCTTCATTTCTCTGGAAACTTACATCTACACCATTGGAAATTGTGCATCTATACAAAGGATTAATTCACCCTCTCTGTAATGCTAATAAGCAGGAATCGAGACCCACCTCGTTGTGATTAACAATGGATAAATTTGTCTTCTGTGAGTATGTAATCCCTCATCATATCTCTGGAAATTCATATGTGCTCTATGGATTAGGTCACCTTCTCTGTGATGCTATTAGAACTTTTTTAAAATTCTGTGATAAGACTGTACATCATCTTTAAAGAACTTTAATGAACTTTGGAAATCTGTTTATGTTACTTAATTATCTACATTACTTCATGAGTATAGCCTCAACCACTAGGATGTCTAGAGAACTCACATGTATTTTAGCTGATGAGTACGGGACACGTTTATATGCTGTAATTTTTACAACTTTTAATAAAGCCTGTCCTTGTATGAAACGATTGTACTAAAAACCTATCCATTCTTGTTGCTTCTTTCTCGCTTATATATATATATATATATATATATATATATATATATATATATATATGAGGACAAGAAATTGGAAGTCCCCAAAGAAAGGGTTGTTCCTACGTGTATGGGAAATCGTAGAAGGCTATCCGCCAGATAATTAAATTAGAGCTGCCCTAAAGAGTAAAGGTTTCTCCAGACCAGTGGCACCAATAGTGCGGAAGAAGAATGAGTTCATCCGATCTTAATCGTTCATAGGTCATACCTGGAAAAAATTGACTGCATTTTCAAAAGTAGCGAAAAAAATTTATGAAACTGCCTGCGGGACATGTCACAAAGAAAGCAGTGGCAACATCGAGGCCAAAGATAAAATGCTCAAAGTGGAAGGGAACGAGAAAATTGCAATCAACCACTTTCCCAGCACCTTCCAAAGCAGCAATTTACAAAAAGAAACAGAAAACACTAGGCGAAAGCTAAGTAAAATAAAAGCCCAAAATCAGACCCTCTCAGAGAAAAAGGTCTATCTGCAATTTTCCCATAAGAGGTGTTTACTGGCATAAAGTGAGTGGGACAAACTGCCGCCTTACGCACACAGCGCTGGAGCAACATTCCTTACACAACCAACGAAAGAAACAACTACACTTGGAAAAAATCTATATCCCAGCACAAACTTGCAGAGAAGAAGACCAGACAGTTATTATATACAGCATTTGGGTAGCAACATTTTTAAGTGTGGCACAGAAAATAATGCAATGGTTGCCATGGCTACAAACAAAGCTGAGCTATGTAACCCCGCACAGAAGACCACCACAATTGATGTACCCTGGTTTGCCACCACTGCCACAAAACCACCCAACACATCCACACCAACGCCATTTCTACAGATGAATATAAGAGGCCTGCTGCAGAACAACAGCAAATGCAAAATTGAGCACCTAAAGAATATTTCTGTATGTAATCAAGCTCTATACTTGGCACCTACAGAAACACCTCTATACGCAGACGTAAGTGATGTGGAGATAAACAAACCAATGTATGCTTTCATCCGTACAGACACAAGAAAAAAGAAGTCATCGTGGAGTTGCATGGACATCCACAATGATGTCACACCATTAACCATGTTATCGAACTCAGACTCGGTGTGTGACACACTCATTGTACATCTAAAGCAACTTGATACATTGAGATGCCCACTATAGCACCCACCTGATGCCTCGCATCATCATGGAAAATTTGAGGAAAGCTTCAGTGCGATAAAAGAAGAACTAGCACAATTAGATTAACGTACCATTATATTCCTGATGATTGACTTCAACTTCCCCAACATCAGATGGCCCGAGGACAATATAACTCCAGGAATGACGTACAGGCAGCGAAATCAAGATGAATCCTGACTTGATCTTATGAAAATGCTATTTATGGAACAGATCATACTCTCCCCAAACAGGCAGAAAAATATCCTGGAACTCTCTTTTACAAACAATATGGAAATTATCCATATCGTAAATATACCATCGTCAATAATCGCAGACCATAAAATAATAGAACTGACGGTGCATAGCCCCGAATTAAGTAAAGATGAACTCCGCACAGATGGCGCTCAAATCCTATCAAAACTGAATTTCTATAAGGCTAACTGAAAGTCCCTTCAAAACAGAAATACATAGATATAGAACTCAATAAATTCACATCTATTATGCGAACCATATACATTAGATATTATCCCAGAGAAGGAAGCCAAAACACACAAAAACAATTTTCCCCGAGACAGGAGAATACTCATGCGGCGAAGGATAAAGATCGCGAATCGTTTAAACAAACACATTAATGAAAGCTTAATGACAGTGTGAAATCTCCCCTGACAGAGGAATTCTTCGAGGTAGAAAATAAACTTAAAATCGCCAATGAGAAGGAAAGAGAAGAAAGAAGTCTGGGCAGTCGGAAATATAAAAAGAAATCCTAAAGCCGTCTACACTTTGGAAAATGTGTGTGATTCAGTACGCTATAAGATAGGGCTACTATTTGGTAAATATAAAACTGCTCACCCCCTGCAGACCCAAAGAAGATATGGAAAGCAATAAATAACAATTCAGAAGTGTTTTCACTTCTCAACTAGAAAATATATAACTAAAGAAGCCTGATAAGTTTTTCAACGTAACGAATCTCTTCGTAAAGGAAGCAAACATCTATTACATCAACGTTAATTACACAAACAATTTCTTCAGTTGAACGTATCATTTGGGACCCTCGTCGTCGCAACCGACGGTGTGCTACTATATATATATATATAATATATATATATATATATATATATATTATATATATATATATATATATATATATATATATTAGAATGTTTGGAGCTGATGAACAGGTATTATATATTAGAAAAAAGAACGTACTCAGTGATCTGCATGAGTTATACATTTACAGATTTTTATTAATATGTCACGTTTTTATAAATCATATTAAAGCGCTTGCATCTACTCTAGTAGTTTCTTCAGATTCTTCAGTAGATTGTGAAGAGTCTACTATAGTAGTAAAGCACAATTAGAAAGCTTACTTCTCCAAAGCCAAAATAAGAAACTGCTATGGAGAAAGAAGTAAAGGGAAAATAAAGAATTCGGTAAGTGTGGAATATATATATATTATATAGAACAAGGTCATATACTTTTATCCATTGAGCCATTGTTGGCTCCTAGCAGTTCTGAATAATAATGATATTCAGTAATGAAATTTGATAAGCTAAAAACTCCTTATTTTTAAGGGTAGATTCTTGGTGGTGACTTCGTTATTTTCGAGGAAATATTTTAGGCAATATTTGTAAACATAGCAACCAATAGTACTTATTATTTTAAAATTCAAATACCACGAATTCATACAATTATGAACATCCAACAGGAATTATGATAAATAGTTATCAGGGATTATAAATAAACTATAACTGGTAAAATAACAGTAAGACTAAAACAATATTATCCTGAAATGTAGGACTATTGGTAAAGCTGTACTAGTAAGGCTAATAAGTAGTTATAAGGAGAATAGTAGAATAAATAATAGAAGTACAAAAATGAAGAAGTTTAAGCAAAAACAAAAGTAAAACAACAAATATAAAAGGAATGGAAAATAAAGATGGAATTATGAGGAAAGGAATTATGAGGTAACAAAAGAAAATATATATCTTCTTATCATAATAATGAAAACAGAAAAGGGAGCGAAACCTCTTTCAATGCGATCATTTGATAAATTCGACCATTACTGTTTAATTTAGATATGCTATTACCTCCAAACTATTGGACTAGGAATGTGTTCAGTTGTAACCATATCCATGTGTTCAAATCATCAATTACGCCGGTCTACAAGGTTTTTGTTGTTTAGAAAATAGTCATCATTCCTGTACAAAATCAGTCCCCTGAATCCAAATATTGCCTTCTTTTGACCTGTCAGATTCAGAAAATTTGTATTGTTAAATCTCACAACGTGAGGTTTTCAGCAACAGTATTTTGTAGTTAGAATTGTTTGCCAACATAACACAGCAGATCTGGTTAAGGACGAATGCCCCCAGGAGACATCGTCTCCAGCTGGCTATACGACACGATCTGTAGCTGAATATCTCACGTTGTGAGATTTTAAAATACTAATTTTCTAATCTATAGAACAGTGACTAGCTGTCATTTTGAAAACTATATATTTCGAACGGGGGTTTGACAGTGCCATCACTCGCAGAACAATTATTATGTGCTGATGGAGGGAAATAACACCGAAATTGCGGTACACAGAGATTTTTAGCTGAGTGGAGTGCTAGATTCCCTTGTTTGAAAATATAAGGACACAGATCGTGTCGTATAGCCAACTGGAAACAATGTCTCCTGGGGATAAATTACAGCAACAATCGTCCTAAACCAGGACTGCCATGTTATGTTGGCAAAAAATTTTTACTATCAGATTTAGTTTTTAAGTTATTGAACATCCCTATAGTGACTATGTATATGTGTGCCCCTAGCACGCAGTGTTCGGTACCTGATTCTAATTCTAAGATTTGCTTTCTTTTTCCATACATTTTATGTGATGTGGTGACCTAAGCAATAGAAAACAAGCAAGATATCCTCATCAAGAAAGTGCTGCGTTAATTCACAAAATGAGTTTTGTTATGTTTGCTATGTTATGTTAGCGTAGTTTAAAATGTGTATTGTTGCAAAACGAAAATGTGTATGGCTCTGTTCCACTCGGCCACTCAACAACCCTGAAAGACAAATATGAAGAAAATAAGTTGGTTTTAGTGAAAATACAGCATTATGACCATAAATAGTTCATCTGTGTTGACTTACAGATGGGTGGATTTTCTCAAGGAACAGCAATATGATTATATAAAATGACCATTCTTTCTTTGCAGGTCGGAAAGTAGAGACCAAGGAAAGCACAATGTTAAGAAAGACTGGCCGCCTCGAACTAATATGGCGCTATTTAGAGCTGCCAATATATTGGAAGAACCTTTAGTTGAGCGAGATAAGATCATTTCCACCCATTTGTACATCAACCTTGGGTTGATCAGGCAATTTGTCAAAGTCTCGACAAAACTGGGATATACTTCAAGTATATCTGTAGTGTATTTCCAGATTTGATGATTGAAAAACATTAAGCAGAGAGTTTTGAAGGACCACAGATCCGGAAGCTCTCAAAAGACACAAATTCCGTGAAAATAATGAGCGAAAATGAAGTATTAACTTGGCTAGCCTTTGTAGAAGTAGAGCAAAATTTCCGTGTGAAACACAAAGATAAAACCTATAAGGACCTTGTTACCAATTTGATATCAACTTATCGCGATATTGGCGCGAATGTGAGATCGAAATTCATTATATTGATTTTTCCCCTTGATCGTTTTCCTGAAAATCTCAATGTTAGCGATGAACTAGGCGAACGATTCGTCCAGGACATCAAGAAGATGGAAACACGGTACGAAGAACGTTGGGATGCTGTGATGATGGCAGACTATTGCTGGTGTTTAAAACAAGATACTCCTGTTGCTCACCATTCACAGTGCACAAAGAAGTGCAACTTTATTCCTTTAATTTTTTGCCAAAAATCTTAACCAATATGCCTCTTCAATTTTGAATTTTTATTTGTACTTCGTTTTGTTTTGTGTTACGCTGTCGTTATTGATTCATGCAATAAGCCTTTTGTATGGATAAAATACTTACAACATCAGGTTTAGTCAGAAAACTAAACTGATACAGAAAAAATTAAGTTATCTTTTAATTTAGCTAATAAAATCACCGAAGAAGTCGTTGAAATATTCAAGGCACCCGACAAAAAAGAAAAGTGTTTTTCTTGCTCAGTGTTATCGAAGGTATAATCTAAAGATTAAAAAAAATATTTATATTTTATCATTAGTTCTGCCTTTTAATCGTGATAAACTCTGACGTAAGTATTTAGAATGGTTCTTCAAGGCAAAGCTCACATTTAATTTTCCTTACTTCGTAAGATAGCGCAAGGCTCAGTATCGAAGAATTACTATTATAAATTAGTTTATCTTTTAACATACATACATACATATTTATGTATATATGTATATGTATACATACCCATAAAGAACCTGAATGGTGATTATATCATGCAAGACATATTATATAGGAATGATGAAATATATATATAAATAATATATAGTATATGATATCTTTTATTTAGATGAATAATGCCGACATAAATTGAATGCAAATTGCACCAAATAGCCGAGAAACACAATATTAACCAATCCCAAACAATAAAAATATGGATTCAGGTGATTTTATATTAATGTTCAAAGGAGGAATTATCGTTTTCTCAATGCAAGTTTATATTACTTTATAATTGCAGATCTATATCTACGCAACGCATTATGCATTTATCAAAGTCTGCAAAAACGACTGCATCTAACGATTATATTGATATAATATATTCTTAAGTATCTGCCCTACATCAACTCAGTGAAATTAATATAGTGATGAAAGAGGGAAATATTTAATCTTGTATGGGCTTAAATTGAAATATGCGTAGATAGAATATAAATGCCCCCTGGAATAAAATATATTGTAAAACTAGAATTCAATGGATATGTAAGTGGGAAATTTTGTGTTACTGCGTTTGTGTGTATATCTATGTAGTTGTACTTATATTTATTCACGTATTTAAATCTCTGCGTATCTGCCTTTTTACCTTCCTTCTTCTCTCACCCTATCAATCAACCGACCTATCTGTGGATCTAATTCGTATGTCTATCGATTTCTCCCATCTATCCATTTAATTATCTAGTGTGTGTGTGCGTGTGTATGTAAATGCATTTGTGTATACACACACACAGACACATATGTTCCAAATGTTGGCCCAAGACCAGCAATTTCGACGAACGGGATAAAAATGGACAGAAAATGAACAAACGGACAAGAAACAAACAACAATCCGATAAAAATATGTTAACATGTAAAAGTGGGATAAATGCAATTAAAACGAAACATTTAGTGGAGACACGATGGACAGAGACGAAAACAAACCGGACGATGGAATTATTAAACGAGTTGAAATGATTAAACAATCAATATAAGGCCTTAGGTTCAATCAGGAGACATAAAATAGTCAACTTCTCGACACCCACTTTATTCTCCTGTCGCTGTCTCTCTGTTAATCTTTTAGGATATTCCCTCGGCATTGACTGTTTCGACTCCTGTCTGGCCCTAGGCCTTATTGCTTTGTTTGTTTATTGCGGTTCCTTCGTATGTCCTGTCATTCTGCGTATTTTCGTCTGTCCATTAATTGTCTCACCTTGTATTATATTTATTCTACATTAGCATGTTAACTTTCTGTATCGCATTTTTTTTATTATTTCACGTCTGTTTGTTCACTTTTTGTCTTGGTTTTGTTTCGCCAATTCCCCGAGGCATTCCGTTGTCGGTGCTAAGAGAAGGGGATTCAATATTATAGGAAAAGCGTCAAATTGCGTCTATTGCGGGTTGCATAAACAACTACACATACTCTATGCAACAGAAACGCGCGTTGATTATTTCAACAAACTATCCTGTAAAATAAAGTTTTAAATTAAAAGAGAAACTTAAAATTGTACAAGTCTCCATATTCTTTGCAACTGTTTTGGAGTTAAACTCCATATATTCTTTATAATACAATCGAAACGAACTGTGGTCTTCCCATCTTAACAATTACATTGGGATTGTACACACTAAGCAATCCTGGGTGCTTCTTAGTACATGATGCCTGAGAGATTTTACGGTACCCGTCAGTATTTAAAGGAGACCCCATTTCTTTAAGCAATATAATATTTACATCACTTATTGATAACACTGCAAGCATATATAATATGGTTTGATATACATTAGGCGAGTCATTATAGTATAATGAACCATAGGAAAAGCTACTCACTCATATACACGTTTACTAGCAACTAGGGAAAGTCATTTATTTTCCTCAGCAAATCAATATCAATGATGAAACAGCCAGTAATATTACGGATTAATTCTAACCTATGATATGGCCGGACAGGTATTTGTAGTAAAATTTCTTATTATAACAATTGCTGCATTATTATTGTACGCATATAATACATAATTATTTTAAAGTTTTATACTTGAGGTTTCATACATTCAACGGAAAATGCATACGAACTTTCTGTAACGTAGTATACACAGCCTCTACAAAATAATATAGCTGACACTTTGTTTCGTTGTATACAGTTAAAATTTCTTGTGAGATTATATTTAGCTAAGGGTACAGATCGCTGTGTTACGTAAATGCTAGTTATAACAACCGCATTTTCAACTATCAGAATTTAATAATGACCACACTGCTTAGTTTTAAAATAAAAATATGGGTTTGTTTTAGCCCAATCAAAAGCAATAGTGAAAATACTTTATTGCTAACATAGCTAACATATATGCATTATATCCTATTTTACTAAGGACAGCTACATACATATTTATATTATGAAAACTACACCTTTTTTGAAGTCTTAAAAATCTGGTATTCCTTTTTTATCTACGAAATCTATCATTCGCTACATGAGCGTAACACGTAAAAGATTGCAACTTTTTACTTGATATTAGATCTAAAATGTATACATTCACTATATTGAGTAGAGTTCTAAATTATATTCATCGCGAATCTGTTATTTAAAATGGTGTTGTTTAATGAATAAAGTAGTGGTGCCAAATTTTAATATTCCTGTGGCTAATCGGATTCGAAGAATCCTATACTGCGTAGTCTACGCCAAGCTATTTATTGTTTTAAATGAAATCTGATGATGGAATATTATTACTAGTTCAAAGTGCAATTTATGTAACTGTCTTGAATTAAACGTGTAGCCTATGGAATGGTAGACTAGAAAACAAACATCATAAACTGAACTGGTGTAGTCCATGCTATATATTTTCGATTAGTGTAACGAATCAGACATGAGGATTAGAGCTCAGTACTGTTCTATATACAAATTATAGTAGTGTGTATCGTTAATTAAGATTTAAGTGTTCTTAAAAGAGTTATTAAAAAATCATTGGTCAACATTATACAATTTGTTGATATCGTCCTGTTGTATAAATTTATTATATTGGAGGTAGATTGCACG
>NC_042998.1:65225618-65333118 GCF_006345805.1 Octopus sinensis | reverse complement strand
ATGTGATCATTTAAGAAATTCATCTAATCACGCGTTTTCACACTAAGTTCATTTGCATAGCTTTATATTAATGTGGACTTAAATATGCTGCGCCAATTGAATACAAAATTCATACTAAAAGTTAACTTACATGAATTTATGACTTTTCATGAAAAGTTGTTAAATTCAATTTAAATTAAATTCAGCTACACAGTGAATCATATTCTGGAAACATAAAAAATACGTCGCTCGAAACACACACACATAATACTGAACGACGTAACTACAATCTCAGAAAACATGATTCAAATTTTATCTGGATATGTAACCGATGACGGCAAAATAAGAGCGCTTGGTGTTTGGCACGGGAGCTATTTTGCTGTAGCAAGGTTACTATGCAAAATGCAAAAACAGTACATCGTATCAGAATTCGGTGCTAAGATATAACTGCAAGATGAAAGACGATGATTAAAAGGGCGAGAATATTTACGCCACCACTCGTTGTCCGACAACGCGTTGCAAAGTACCAGAATTTGAAAAGATCCTTCCGGCAATTAGCAACGCTTAGGAAACAAAGCCATTTCAGCGAAACACTTGTAACCTTTCAAAGGCCAATCACACAATTATCGCCTTTCCCTCTCACCTTCCGCTATTCGGTGAATCAATATTTAGCACATTTGACAGTTCAAAAAGAATATCGGCATTTTTCACAAATAGTTGACACACTAGTAACAATCACATAGAAATACGTATAAGTACAAATACATACGCATACACACCCAAACAAAACAAAATGCTATATACGTTTAGGTGCAGAAGTGGTGAGGAAATTATACATGCTTCCAAACAGTACAATTCTGGGTACAATTTAACTGTGTGGTAATGTCTTCAACTGTAATCCCAAGCCGACTGCGAATTGTTGAATTGGTTGACGGACACTGAGGTAATCCCTGTATTGTATGCGTTCATGCGTACATACATACATGCATACACACACGCATATGCATATATACATATATATTAATTTTTAAAAATTTATATCTACCTATATATATATATTTGTGTGTGTGTGCGTGTGAGAGAGAGAGAGAGAGAGAGCGCACGCGTAGGTGTATTTGTACCACTCACGCTGCTTAGCAAACGCTGTTGATTCGATTTTGAAACCTGATAAAAATATGTACCCCTTAAGAGATGATGAATGTACTTAATTTCTCATCTCTTAAATATAGAACTATTTATACATGCACAGATATATGTATGTATATATATATATAATATATATATATATATATATATATATATATATATATATATATATATATATATATATATATAATCTATATGTTTATGTATATACATATCATCTATATATATATATATACATATATACACATATATAATACATATGCATACATAAGTATATATAATATATATATATATATATATATAGATATATATATATATATATATATATATATATATATATATAATAATAACGTATATATATATAATAACGTATAAATAACTTAGAATAACTTAGAAAGGTTTTGACCAGTATTGGCCCAGGCCATGTCTAACTTAATAGCACCACCTGGCGAAGTCTTTCAATTCAGGATTTGGGCACCAAGGCCCATTCGAGCAGAGAGTTATTGTTTGCGGAGACATATCCGGGTGTGGGTGGTTTGTCCGGGACTGTTTGAAGGAATTTGTCCAAAGACGTCTTGAATTTTGTGTGGTCAGTTTCTTTTTTGACGTGTACTGGTATAATGTTGAAGAGAGCGGGTCCAATTGAGGTGAAATAGTTGTGCCGTATTGTCGTAATATGATGCGATTTAGATTTTTGTTGTGGACGGATGGTACGTGGTCCAAGCCTTGGATGTATTTTGAAGGTGATGCCAACATCATTCGGACAGTGCTGATATAATATTTTCCACATCATACAGATAATGTAGCGTTCACGGCGCCGTTGGAGTGAATACAATTTCAGCTTCTCTAGTCTACCCCAGTAGTCAAGGTCTGACATGCCATCTATCTTTTTTGTGATTGACCTTTGGGGAGCTTCAATTCTCATAATATTTTGTTTTGTGTAGGGAGACCACAGTGGACAGCAGTATTCAAGGTGGGGTCGGGCAAAAGTGGAGAAGAGAAGGATAATAGTGTGCGAATCTCTCGACTGGAAGGTTCTGAGAATCCAGGAGCACATTCTGCGGGCCATGTCAGCTTTGCTGCTTATATGTGTAGCCCAGCTTATGTTGTTGTCCACTGTTACTCCCAAGTCTCTGATGTTGTTGGATGCCATGAGAATTTCTCCAGAAGGAAGAGAGTATGTGAGTTTCAGAGCGTCCTCCCTTCCAAAGTGGATCAGTTCGAATTTGTCTTCATTTAGCAACATGTTATTCTTTTCCGCCCATTATACAACAGCCAGTAGGTCTGACTGAAGGTTTATTCGGTCATCCACGCCATTGATGACCTTCTGGAGCTTGGAATAATCAGCGGAGGTTCTGATGTTACTGTGTTTGATGGTGTCAGTAATATCATTTATATAGATGATGAAGAGAAGTGGGCCCAACACTGTGCCTTGTGGGACACCACTGCTGACTTTGGCTGGGCTGGATTTGATTCCTTCGACTACAACATGTTGGGTTCTGTTAGACATGAAGCACTTGATCCACTGCAGCAGCTTTCCAGTGACACCAATATTGGACAGCTTTCTCAGAAGGATCTTATGATCAACCCTGTCAAAGGCCTTGCTGAAATCAAGGTAGACGACATCAGTGTTGGGACCCTCTCCCAAGGCTCTCAAAATGTCATCAAAATGATGCGGTAGCTGCGTCAGGCAACCTCTCCCATTACGGAATCCATGCTGGTTGGGGTTCAGCATATTATGACTCTCAAGGAAGTGAGTCATACGCGATCTCAGCACTCTCTCAAATACCTTAATGATATGAGAGGTGAGTGAGATTGGACGGTAATTCACGGCAATCGATTTGTTTCCTTTTTTGAAGACTGGGACAACAGACTGGGATAGAAGTTCTTCTGGTATATATCCAGCATCCAGTGAGTTCCGCCACAGATTGGCTAGAGGGGGTGCAAGTTGGTTTTGACACATCTTCAAGACACAAGCAGGGAATCTATCGGGACTTACTGCTGAATTATGCTTCATTTCCTTTATTGCTGCTAAGACATCAGGAGCGCCAAAGGTTATGTCCGATAAAGTGTATTGGGGAGTAACATCACTGATACAGCCCAGATCGGTCATATCAGGATTGCTGAAAACAAAGCAATATTGTTTCTGCAATATCTCTCCCATGGTTTTGGCATTGTCTTGAAGAGTACCATTTTCATGAATCAGAGGGCCAACAGTAGAATCAGTGACTCTGTGTTTTTTTGCAAATGAAAAGAACACTTTCGGATTGAGTTTGATCTTCTCAATGGCCCAGGCCTCTTCAGCTCTTCGCTGACTATTGATGATAGACATCATGTTGTTTTGGAGTTTATGTTTTTTAATCTCTAGCGACGAGATGGCAGTCAGGTTGGTGTGTTGCTGTATTTCAGCTTGTTGATCTTTTTGTTAATTCTTTTAATTTTCCTGATGAGAGATTTTCTATTTCTAGGGATTCGACACTTACATTTGTTTGCAGATCGTAATGGGGTGTGTCTTGCACATATGTTCGTAATGGTGTCTACAAGTGACTGCCAGGACTTATTGATGTTAGTGGGTGTGTATGTGTGCGTGAAGGACCAATCGACTTGTGCAAGATCATTATTGATCGCTTCCCAATTTGCATTGTGGAAATCCATAGTGTCAAATGGATGAACAGGAGGGATGACATTTGTTCTGCATTTTGGCCAGTGAAATCTCAGATCACAGAGAACCATGTTATGGTCGGAGAGTAGGGTTTTCTACACTGCAATATTGTGGATAGTATCAGTGTGATTGCTGAAAATTAAGTCTAAGACGTTTTTATGACATATCGTTGGTTCGAGTACCAGTTGGGACAGGAAGAAATCATCCATGAAGTCAAGAAGCGATTCCACTGCCTCCCTGTCAGGGGTTGAGAGAGAAGAACCTGGCGGCAGACTGTTTGTAGACCAGTCAACCCCGGGAAGGTTGAAGTCTCCCATCATTAAAATGTTGTCAGGTTGACACTGAATGAAACACTTTATGCTGTTGAGGCATTCCTTGAAGCATGGTAGGGGCGTTTGGGGTGGTCTGTAGAGCCCAACTACTGTTAAGTTGTTGGTTTGACTGAATACAGCGACTGCTTCGCTGTATCCATTGGAAAATATGTTCATGCTTCTGTTGAGAATGAATCATGAACATAAATGGCAGTCCCACCCTTTCTTCTGCCAGCACGATCAGCACGAATGGTTTTGAAATTTTTAACTTTCACCTCGGCTTCCAAGTGAAGGTTACTAAGATGGGTTTCAGTGAGGACGAAGAAAGGGATGTGGATTGGATGGGCCTCGACCCAGACCTCCAGGAATCTTATCTTCCATTTTTGTGTATTGGTGGAAGGGCTGATGCCTTGGGCATTAAGCAGAAATGTTGAGGCGAGAGTGGATGGTTTTAATTGTTTTGGTGATTTGTTTATTTGATTGCTTTTTAATGGCATGTGCAGTGGGATAATAGTGGTGGATGGTGGTGGGTGATAGCTCGGATGTTTTTTTCCAGTTCTTTTGCTAGATTCATTATAGCTAAGAAAGAGGAAGAAGAGGTGGTTTCCTGTCTAGGGAACTGTAGGTGACTGTGGTTGTGGTTATTTATATATATATATATATATATATATATATATATATATATGAAATTACAAAAATTGATTCCAGGTGAGAATGCAATCGATAAAACCGTGGGAACGTGCATTTGTACGCGCAAGTACATCAGCTATTGCGATCGATACTTCGCGTACGCATACGGTTTGCTAAAAAAAAGCCCGCTGGCTTGAAATAATGCCATAAAATGCAGTGTATTTAAGAGACCAATAATGTAGATGCAACAGATATATTTTGTTCAAACTTTGCATGAAGGAAGGAAAGACGATTTGGTTTCTCAATAAGTTTTGTTTTTGGCTTAAATTCATTTAACAAAACTAAAAACTTTATTGGAATTATGGCATGCTTAATTATATTTGTGATTGCTTTCTATTCATCAGATATGATTCAGCACCGTCCATTGGACGGATGCGTTTTGCCCGTATATATACATATATATATATATATATATATGTATATATATATACAGTGGATGGTGGTGGGTGATAGCTCGGATGTTTTTTTCCAGTTCTTTTGCTAGATTCATTATAGCTAAGAAAGAGGAAGAAGAGGTGGTCTCCTGTCTAGGGAACTGTAGGTGACTGTATATATATATATATGTGACTGTATATATATATATATATATATGTGACTGTATACATATATATATATGGAGGCGCAATGGCCTAGTGGTTAGGGCAGCGGACTCGCGGTCGCAGGATCGCGGTTTCGATTCTCAGACCGGGCGTTGTGTGTGTTTATTGAGCGAAAACACCTAAAAGCTCTACAAGGCTCCGGCAGGGGGTGGTGATCCCTGCTGTACTCTTTCACCACAATGGCGGTGCCCCAGCATGGCCACAGCTCAAGAGCTGAAACTGGAAAAACAAAAACAAACAAAAAACAAAAAAATATATATATATATATATATATATCTATATATATATATATATATATATATATATATTATATATATATATATATATATAAGCCGACAGTAAAAAAATGTGGAAGACCCAATTGCGGGATATGCGACTATCTAATTGAGGGATCAGAGTTCTCCTTCAAACAGGGACAACGGTTTACAGTGAAAAGCAACTTCACATGTGCTTCGGAGAACCTAATATATTCACTTACCTGCTCCGGGTGTCAAGAGCAGTACATAGGCCAAACAAAAAATAGTTTTGCGTAAACGAATGGCCCTGCACAGATCCCAGATAAAAATTCCCCAAAACAGAAAAATAGCTTTTAGCCAACACATAGATACTTGCGCCAACAAAAAACACCAAGCTTCAGGATTTTCCCCCTCTACCAATTTAGGGACGATACAACCTCGAGACAACGAATAAGTAAAGAAACTCTCTTTATTGCAAAATACAGGCCACTTCTAAACGGGTCTACGACAAACAATTAATATACCTCAACTTTAGAATGAAAGAAATATTCACACACAAATATTACATTCCAAAGAATCCATTACTAATCACAGCTAAAACCACAGCTATAATCCATAACATGCCAACTTCAAGTCATACAACACCTCACTACTTTAACCCATTCATATTCTCCCTTCTCTGTTTTTTTCTTCTTCTTTCTCTTCTTCTTCATCATCATCATCATTATCATTATCATCGTCGTCATAACCATCACCACCATCACCATCATCGTCATCTTCTCCTTCTCCTTCTTCTTCTTCTTCATCATCATCATCATCAACATCGTCATCTTCTTCTTCTTCTACTTCTCCACCTTCTACCCCTTAACTTTGTCACTATTGTTTTTTAGTATAACACCTACGCAAATTCTATAAACAAGCCTTTCAATAGAAATATTCTCCTGAATTGAACTGCGACTGACAGCCTCCACTGACCATTCAAAATACGACCATCAGGGCACTCCCAGATTCTCCCACCCCCTTTCCTCATCAGCCTTCTTCCTCTACTACCCTACCAAGAACTCACAACGACCTCCAACACACAAGTGTAAACAAGGGAGTCAAAGAAAGGCAGAATGCTACTTATATCTGAACACTACTATAGAAATATTCCTTTAAAAAAACTTTTCTTCTAACTTTTCTAAATTTAATTATTTAATCGTTACAGTTGAAAACGTCTCAAAATGACCGAAACCGGTACTGAAATGTTCTTTATAAAATTATTTTAGCATTTTCTATTTTTGACTTGTTTTTTCATATGTGAAGATTCCACAGACGTATACTTACGTATGTGGAGAATACGCATCGTACGTGCCTATCACTTATTCGTAGCTTGTAGAAGTGGTGCAATATATGTATAGAGTATCTGATAGAATCTAGGCAAGGGTAAGTTTGTTCCGTCGGTCGTCCGAAACCCTACATTAGAATTGTCTCTACTTGTTGTGTACTAGTTAGATGCAACATAGAGCAAAATGGCAGCAGATGTCAATAAACACAAATGTTTACAGTCAGACTAATATATATTGTATGTAAAAATTTTCCCGTCATGAAGTGAACAGTATTTAAATCTTTTCTTTAAGAGAAAGGTTTACTGAATATATGAACAATTTGAAAATAGTGACTAAACAGAGAACCAAGATAATACATCAGGTCATCGAAGTATTATCAATGTATCAACTTGGAGTCTCGTTTTAATATAAACTTAAAAGAACGTATAAGAATTGGTATGCACGGAATTGTTCATATGTTTAAATATTGTAGTTTTTTTTTCTCCAATATGGAAAACAGTTATACGAGGAAAAGAAAAAGAAATGTTTACACAGAGAAAGCACTAGAAATAGTCTATTTGTATTTGAAATGGACTCTCCGTCGTTTACGACGACGAAGGTCCTACCTAATGCGATGAACAGAACGACTTGCTCGAGAAATTAATGTGCAAGTGGTTAAGACATGCTTAACTTTAACATATTTCTCAGGGATATTCATTGTGACATATAATGTGACAAAGCTGACCCTTTGAAATACAGCCACAACACATATTGGAGCAACGTGAAATTAAGTGTTTTACTCAAGGACACAACGTATCGGCTGGAATTGAACACACGACTTTACAGTATGGAGTCGAATGCTCTAATGACTAAGCCATGTGCCTTCACATATTTGTATTTATACCTGGTCAATACTACAACATAAAACTACAACAGTCAATGATGCAAGACACTGTTATAATTTAAATGTATTATCTATTGACTCATATGTATTTGTGTCAAAATATGATTTACTTTAACTGTCTATCTATCTATCTATCTATCTATCTATCTATCTATCTATCTATCTATCTATCTATCTATCTATCTATCTATCTATCTATCTATCTATCTGTCTGTCTGTCTGTCTGTCTGTCTGTCTGTCTGTCTGTCTGTCTGTCTTTATGTCTGTCTGTATGTCGGTCTCTCGGACTGTCTGTCTGTCTATCTGCCGATCCATCGACCTCAAAATCTTTGCAAGTGCGCGCCTTAGGGAGTAACGTTGAGTGTGATTATAGACGCATATAATTTCATTATCTGTATGTGTAAATACCGGTATGTCAATATATGTATGCATGTATGCATATGTGCTTGTATGTATGTATATATGTATGCATGTATGTATAGAAGTATGTATGCATATATACATTGAGATAGATAGATATGTATATACATGCAAATATATATATATATATATTCATATACGTATATATATATATATTTATGTATATACATACATATATATATATATATATATATATATATATATATATATATATATATAGTGAGAATTTACAAAGAAATACCAAATGACGAAGGCAGGTGTCTACGAAAAAATGGAATTAAATATTCTGGCATGCATCAATAAGTTACTCAGTATTAAAAGGGTTTGGTAACCAATATTCAACAATAAGATATCAGAAAATGTAAGAATACAGGGTCCTGGTAAATCCTCATGGCTGACAAGTAAATCCAAATAACCTTTCATAGAAGTTGATAGAAATTCAGAATATAGTGAGAATTACATATTATACACACACACACACATACACACATACACATATGTATCATCAATGTATAGAGTACATTATTGTACATCTTACTTTAACGGAGCATTAAACTCTATGCGTGTTCGTCTGTTCGTGTGTGCGTGTGTGCATGTGGTTTGAGCATGTGTATTTAGGTTCATATACTATGCGTGTTGCGGATCCGTAAACATTTAATCAGAAGTCTACATAATAAATGGCAGTATTTTTTTCTCAATCTGAAAAATACATAAACTAGAACTTTTCTTTATTGATTTCCTCATATTGTTTAACCGAAACTCTTGTCTTATACAGAAAATTTGCGCTATAATCTTACTTTTAGCACTAATACAGTTTCGAGTTTAGTAATTTTGATATTTCGATGTAATCCATATGTTGCCTTAAAGCATCACGTCAACGAAATCATTAGGTCAACAATAAAGTGTGAACTTTGAGCTGATTTCCGAATGACTATATCTGTTATATTTATCTTTCTTGCTGAATGGAGATTGTATATTTCAAATCAGTTTGAATCTTGTAAGTTGATCGCTCTGCATCGATCGATCGTTGCTGAAATTCCAATAAAATTGTTCTTGAGGGAATACACAAGCGTAAGACTGAGGCGGCTTTTTTATGATTTCTACGGCATAGATTCGGTTAAAATACATTCATAACTGAAAAATAATCGATTGAATACGCATGCATGCATATATATATATATATATATATATATATATATATATATATATATACACATATGTATACATACATACATATATATATATATATATATATATATATATTATATATATATATATAATGCATGTATATATGTATGCACATATATACATATATGTATGTATATGCATGTATATATTTATATATATATATTATATATATACATATATATATGCATGCAGCCCCCCACATATATATCTATAGTGAGAATCTACAAAAAAACAAAAGATGAAGACGGGTGTGTAACCAACATTCAGACATATTAAATTAACGCTCGGAAATTGAGAAAGTCTTTTACGTTTCGAGCTTATGCTCTTCAACAGAACGGAACACAGAAATAAACAGAGGGAGAAAGTAGAAAATGGAAAGAAAGTAGAAAACAGAAAAAATAGAAAAAAGTCTTGTGGCTAACGGTCTATCATGGCGAAAGTGCGTGTGTTTATGTGTGTGTGTGTGCGTGCTTCATGATGAAGTATTTGCTTAATTGTACCTTCACGGAAGCTAGCATACCTCAGCAGATTTGATATATTTATGTGTGTGAGCTTCTGTTTTTGTCCCCCACCTCATCATTATTGCTTGACAACCGACGTTGGTTTATTATTGGAATAACGTACTTAGACGACTATTCTAAAAATAACCAACTCTTTTGAAGTAAATGTCCGTAACAAATATTGTTAATTTATTTTTTGCTTCTTGCTTATACCTCCGATAAATTTTCGTTCTAAAATACAGCAAACCCAAGAAATAGCATCAGATTGTTACTGTTAGTTGCATTATCTTGTACATATAATATTTTATAACTCCGTCGTTACTTATTGATGCGAATGCGTACGCATAATTTGTCTTGCTGAAATCAATAGTACTCCACGGAGAAAATTACGAAACAGCTGTAATCAAATGGAAATCAAACGGAAAAACATTTTTGTATCTCATACACGATTTTATATTGTATTCACACCTCATGAAAAACATTTGATACTTGTATTTCCTATATTGTCTGCTACACAGAAAAATTGCATTACACGATGTATTACTACATTAAGTGATAAATGTTTCCGAATGGAGAGTTTATCATGAAAGCCATCTCTTTGTCTTAATCCACATTTTCAACCCTTGTTATAAGCGCATGTGTGCGCGCGTGGATGTGCGTGTATGCTGATGTATGCCATTACCATTCATGTTAATATGCAATAATATGTAGTGTATCAAACGTAAATATTTAATTTCAATCACATTTTTTATTTGATTATGATAATAAATCAAGTCTTGCCTCCAGAAATAACTACTGGTGTAAAATTTGATGAAATGAGAACAAGTAATATAAATATTGCGTATATTATTATCTCGTTAAAAGAAAATGCGTTTTCGTAGATGTTATGTGATTTGGGGTGAGAAATATCACTATTAAGTATTTCACTTCTTTCCATGTTTTATAAGAATAACAATGCGGCATGTTTAATTACGTTTTCTTTTTTAGATTTTTGGATTTTAAAGTAGATATAAGTTTTGCTGATTAAAGATAGTAACATAAATGTCTGTAAAAGAGGTGAGAATATGATAATAAGAGATCAATTACACATCAACTAATTTGAATTTCTGGAAACTTTGCAAAATTCTTCGCAGTGCAAAATATTGGATCTAATTGTGATTCATCTTCGAATATGGATGTATATAAGCCGCATGTCAATATTCTGAACAGTACGAAATAATCTGTAATATTTATCTTTAAAATACGTATTTTAATGCCACACAGGATATGAGAAAATATAAAAACATTATAAAAAGCAACAGAGAATATGAGGGTTGAGGAAATACATGAGAAATGTTAACAACGAATTACTATCAAACCTTAGAATAATACACAATCTCACACAGGAAATGCATTACGATGGATATATGTAAATATATGACTGTGCACTATATATTGCTACAGCAAATGCTAATACACTGAAGGCACAGTTTTTGCTTAATCTCGCATCGTTGAGTAAGGGACTTATCGATGTGTGAAATTTGTTGGTTTATTAAAAACCGTTGAACAATATAGTGTTAGAATAATGTAAGATACAGTGAAATTGTGAACAAGTTTATGTTCTTAGCTAATAAATCGAGATTTTATTCACACTGAAATTATTGCTGAGATATCCTTCCAGTTATATAGAAGTGTTATATTTGGTACAAATCCCGAGAGCACTTTAAAGTATAATAGGTTATTTTTGCAAGTGGGTGATATATTATATTACGAAATCTGCGATATATATTGTACTATTGCGGAAATTAGTTTTCGTATATAATAAAACCAAATGAAATATTAATATTCGACACGTATATGGAAATATGTTAGGAGCATCTGAACAAGTTAGATTTATGCAGCAGAGGATAAAAGGTAAATGAAAGAGCAAAAGGTTAGGAATTAGTCGTGGAAATTATGCATTTGTTCAAAGTAAAAATAGTGAATTCTTTGCATCTAACTATAAGTATCTCAGATACTGAGTGCAATGGATAACGGGTAAAATAAAATTATAAAAATACTTTTCAAGTCACTCGTAATAATTCGAAGATTTTGTCGCTAAAAGTAATATAAAATTTCAAGAATGTGTTTACATTTCCCTCAAATGTGTACATTGAATTTTTGCAGATGTAAGTTAACAAAATTCAAGTGGTAACTAATATAATTTCTCGAGTGAATGTTTGACAATCTGGATTAAGTGAGATATGTGTGCTTGTTGCGAGAAACGGTGGTCATTTAGGATCACACATATCAAGTTTCAAACCCGAGTAAAGTTTTCTCTTGATATTCTTCAAACGGGATTTAATTTTCTCTTTTGATATCCTTTCTCTGATTTATGTAGCATACAGCACTAAAACTACTTTCATGCAAATATTAAAATGAAAACTACATGACAATTTACCCGTTAGTCGACACAAATATGGTTTTTATTCCGTTCCCTTTACAAAGAAACATTATTGTACAATTTCTGTATTTTAATATTGACTTAGTATTCTAATACATTATTTATAATTTTGTCCGGATGTGTAATATACAATTTGGAAGAGGAAAACAAATATACTTTACATTAGCGGTCAGTGTCTTTTTTTCTTCATGAATTACAATGGGGTAAACAATATAAGAAGCTACAACGCCCTAATGGAGGACATATAACACGGGATAATTTTCTGGCATACTTCCCAGAACATAAAGAGGAACAAGAAGAAAAACAAGAAAGACATAAAGAATTTGAATTTACTTATTTTATAAATTCAACTCTTTCAAATATGTTTCTTTCTTTTGCTTTTATTATTTATTTCAGTCATTTGACTGTGGTCATGCTGGAGCACCGCCATTAGTCGAGCAAATCGACCCCATGACTTATTCCTTGTAAGCCTAGTACTTATTCTATCGGTCTCTCTTGCCGAACCACTACGTTAAGGGGACTTAAACACACCAGCATCGGTTGTCAAGCGATGTTGGGGATAAACACAGACACAGAAACATATACATACACACACACACACACACACACACACACACACACACACACACACACACACACAAACATATATATATTTATATATATATATACGACGGGCTTCTTTCAGTTTCCGTCTACCAAATCCACTCACAAGTCTTTGGTCGGCCCGAGGCTATAGTAGAAGACATTTGGCCAAGGTACCACGCAGTGGAACTGAACCCGTAACCATGTGGCTGGTAAGTAAGCTACATACCACACAGCCACTCCTGCGCCAAATATCTCACACAAGTTTCGCCTTCACGCATTAAATTAACTTTATTTCACATTTTAATCCTTAAAAACTACACATATATCCGTAAACGCTTTGGGGCAATTTCATTGAATATTTATATACATTTGGAATAATAATCATATTTAAACATTAATTTATCCTCACTAAAACTGTTTTAAGTGATCCCTATCTTTTGACCAAATAATATTGATGTAATTATTGCTGACCTGTATATGTATTTTACATCGATTGATTTGAAGTAATTTACATGTTAATGTAATATGCTCACTTGAGCAATATATCACGCTTGAACCAAGCCTTCTTTTTTTATAGAAGATTTGTCCATTGCTGTTGAGAATTACTTTCGACTTCATAAGCAACTCGTTGATGACGTGAAAGAGTATTATCTGTTAATGGCATAATATTAATGACTTTTAATTTTCGTAGTATAGTTAATAATGGTAAGCTTTGGTAATGGAGCATTTTTATGAGCAAAAGAATTGCTGCGTAAGGAAAGGAAAAGGACATTTGGGCGAATTTTGATAAAGCGCACTGGTGTGATTTTTATCTATTTTCAAATATCTTTCGTCGTGATTTAAATATCATTCTAAAGTTTAATGCTACAAAAACCCCGATGATATCGACTTTCATTTCATCTTTTGTGGGCCGATAAAATGATACTATTCGAATAATAGCATCGGCGTAATCGATGTTATCCCTACCAAGGAATTAATGGCCCTGTGTCAAAATTTTGGGAGCTGGTAGAATCGCTAGCATGTCGGTAGAATGCTTTGCGGCATTTCGTCCGTTTTCACGTTCTAAGTTCTAAGTTTCACGTTCCAAGTTCTAAGGGCGCCGAGATCGACTTTGCCATTCATGCTTTCGGGTTCGATAATATACGTAGCAGTTGAGCAGTGGGGGGTCAATGCAACCGATTTAGCCTATACCATTGCCTTGTGCCGAAGTTTGAAAGCACTTCTTAACGCTAAAAATAGCGGCAAACCCACAGAATTGTCATCACACGGGACAAAATCTTAGCGGCACTTCTACTCTTTTTTCGTTCCGAATTCAAATTCCGCCTTGATTGACATTCGATCTCACATTTACGGGGTCGTTGAATATGTAATAGTTGAATACTAGTCCGAGGTTCGAAACCGCTGACCTTCTTTCAATACACCCAGTGTTTTATATACATGAATAACGGGGTTTCATTGCGATTATCATAAAGAAACTTATGTTTATTGTTTACTTTATTTATATTAGACGGATATTTGTCTTCATCTTGTTTGTTTTTAACACAACGTTTTGGCTGATATACCCTCCAGCCTTCATCAGGGGAAATTATGAACCTGCGTTCTCATTCCTAAGGTATTTTTCCATTTTATGATAATGATGATGATGATGATGATGATGATGATGATGATGATGATGATGATATAATAATAATAATAATAATAATAATAATAATAATAATAATAATAATAATAAATAATAATAATAATAATAATAATAATAATAATAAGAAGAAGAAGAAGAAGAAGAAGAAGAAGAAGAAGAAGAAGAAGAAGAAGAAGGAGGAGGCGGCTGGACGTGACAGAGGATGGACGTATTTTTTCGATGCTCTGAACTGGCAAAAGCTAACCCAGCAGGACAACTGAAAAAAACAACTGTAGAAAACTGGAAGATCTACTGTTTTCTGTGAGTAATTTGAATTTCCCTCAAAATAAGTTAAGGAACTTACTTATCTACAGCTCATACAAACGAACACCTAACAAGAAAAATATAAAACATAAATATCTCCAATTTTGTGTGAACATTTAGTCGTTTCTCATGACTATTAGAATGTGTAAAATTGCCTTTTAAATTGCCTTTTATTGTAACAACACAACTAAATGCACGATAAATAATTATGGAAGTAAGCACCTGCTAATATATACATACAACTGAATTCAGAAATTTATAAAATATATACATACCATTGAATTCAGAAATTTTAAAATATCATCGACGTGAACATCAGATAATATGTGTGTGTGTGAGTATACATATACATATGTATGTGGAAAGGAAGAAAAGAGAAAGGAAAAAAAAATTAAATGTAAACAGGTTTGACCTTTACTGACCATTAATGTCCTTTGTCTATTCGGCTATCTCTCCACCATCTGCTGAATCTATTTATAGACCCATAGATCATGACCACTTTAACCAACTACTTCCCCACACAATGGCAGTAGTGGTGATGATTGTGAAAATGATAGGAACAAATATACCAATAATAAGATACTGCTGTGACTACACATAAAACAATATCATTGATGATGATGATGGTGATGGTGATGTTGATGATGATGATGGTGATGGTGATAATGGTGATAGTAATAACAATAATAACTGAGAAGATTCCTTTTTTTCTTTTTTTTCTCTGTATTTTATTTTATTCTCATTATTTCGAACTAATACAGGCAGAGTGAGCCTTTTATAAGTTTAAAAGAGGAAGGGAAAAGAAGGAGGGAAAAAGGGGAAGAAGGATAAAGAATGAAAGAGAGAGGAAAAAAGGAAGAGAAGAAAAAATGTTCGAGATAAATCTATCAACAAAAAATACAGACGAATATAGATCTGTTAGCCTTAAGAAGCTGCGCTACGAGCAATGCTTACGTGTAGAGGACCCTAAACTGACAGATCCATCTCCTAATGTAAGAATGGAAGCTCGTCATGCTTCAATGTCAACAAATCAAACTATAAACCGCATTGGTCGTCGCGCGGATTACAAAAGACCACGTACCCGAAAATTGAACCAAATTGTGATTGAAAAATCAGCTACTGGATCGAATCTTCCTAACACACAGGAGCTGGACGTACCCCACAACTGGAAAATTCCAACAGATGGCCATCCATGCTCGTCACCAAATAATCAAAAGAAAAAGAAGGAAACATTGTCTAGGGAAGATAATAAAGAAGTTCTTTCGGCCTTCTACCATACCATATATTTCCCCACAGATAAATCTAACACTGTACAACCATACCTAAACTGGAGACAGAAACACCCTGAAGTAAGACCCTACATAGACAGTAACAAACTTGCCAACGTCAGAAGAAACATTATAAAAAAAAATTACTGACTGAAGTGGAGATTGATCAAGTTAGACAAGCAATATCGGATAAAATGAACGAAGCTGCAGCTAGAGAAGATAATACAGAGGAATTAATTATAGACCAGCCCAGGGCTGATAAAAACGAAGTAAGGTTTGAAAGAGTTAGTATAACTGATAGGCAAAGTGAAATTCCCCCTGAACCAATCATAAACACTAAGACAGATAAACAATAAATAGATAAAGAAAGTAACACAAATATTAACCCAACAGAACTACATGAGCTAAAAAATCAAATCATGATTGAATGGCTGAAAATTAAAGAAACCAGCATGGATGAACCTGATACACTCCCTAAAATCCGAAACTCTAACCAAAACATGAAAATAATTAGTAAAATCCGGCTTGCACTTAAGGATAGAATTTCAGCTAATGATGTTGATATCACAAATCTCAACCACCTATACTATGCATCTGCGAAAATCTCAACGATCCTATGTGGTGTAAAGATTAGAAAACGGCAACATTCCCACAAAAAGCCTTCTTGGCAAGAGCGTTTGCAACAACAAATTAAACTATTTAGATCTGACATTGAATATTTGAAAAACCTTAAGGTTCACAAGACTACCAAACCAACAAAACCCCCAAAATTACTGAAAAAATACAATATCAAAACTATACTTGATATTGATGCCACCATAGAAACCCTCAAACAAAGGGTATCTGCCAAAGCTGCCTGGATAGCGAGGTATGAAAAACGTGTTAGATTTTTCAAGGACAACAACATGTTAAAAAATAACCCCATGAATTTTACAGGAAGATAGGAAAAACAGCGTTTACTGCAAGGTCTGTACCATCAAAAGAAGAAGTGCAGGGATTTTGGAATAAAATTTGGGCAAAAGAAAAAACACACAACGAAAAGTCCCTCTGGATTGACAGAATATCTACAGAACTGGACCCCTTAGAAGAGCAAAAGTGGGAGGGCGTCAAGGTAGAGAATATAAGATCTGCTCTCAGGAGGTCAAATGGAAGTCTCCTGGAAAGGATAAAATTCCTAACTTCTGGCTGAATGCCTTCCCATAGAGCCATGAACTGCTAACAGAACTGTGCAATGATGTTTTGCAACACCCTAGTAGGATGCCTCCTTGGCTAGTTAATGGGTTAACATTCTTGCTTCCAAAAAGTGAAAAAACAAATGAACCAAAAAACTATAGACCCATAACCTGCTTAACAACTATGTATAAAACGTTAACATCTGTCCTGACGGAATATACTTGTAGTTTTTTAACAGACAGCAGCATATTCCCTAATGAACAGAAAGGATGTAAACGTGGATCCTACGGCTGTAAAGATCAACTACTCATCAATAAGATGATCTTAGAAGATTGTCACAAACGACACAAAAACTTATCAATAGCCAGGATAGACTAAAAAAAGGCTTTTGATAGCCTACCACATAGCTGGATTAGGAAATGCCTGGAAATGTATAAGATAGCACCTTCTCTTCGAAACTTTTTGACTGTAAGTATGAGATCATGGAGAACCACACTAACTCTTAACAGTGACAATGAATCCCTAAATGCTGGTGATGTAAAAATTTCATGTGGCATTTTCCAGGGCGATTCACTGTTACCACTCCTCTTTTGTTTAGCCTTGATACCTCTCTCAAAACTGCTCAATGACGCGCAGTACTGGTATAAAATGTTTGATAAAAATATAAATCATCTCATTTACATGGATGATTTAAAGCTTTTTGCAAAAAATGACCAACAAGTCAAGGGCTTACTAGCGATAGTCAAACAAGTCAGTGACGACATCAGAATGCAAATCGGCCTCGATAAATGTGCAAAATCTACCTTTATCAAAGGAAACATGACAGAAACATCTGACGTTAACCTTGACCAGCAGAATGTCATAAAAGAACTAGACCCAGCGGAGAACTACAGTAACTAGGGGTAATTGAAGGGAACGGAATAAGGCATTCACAGATGAAGGAAAGAATCAGGAGAGAATGTTAACGAAGAGTGAGAGCAATACTCAAGACAGAGCTGAATGCAAGAAACAGGATCGAAGCGATCAATGCATTAGCCATAGCAGTCGTGACTTACAGTTTCAATATCGTTAACTGGTCAATTACTGAAATATGTCAGCTTGACAGAAAAATAAGAAAACTGTTGACAATGCATATAATGCACCACCCTAAGGCAGATACAGAATGACTTTATCTGCCAAGAAAAGAGGGCGGCGTGGTCTTTTGCAAATGACAATAAAAATGACGATTGCTACAATTGGCCTAGACACCTACCTGAAAAAGTCTGAGGACTGAATGTTAAAACTTGTCTCAAAACATGAAAACAAGAAAGCATAATACTCAGTAACAAAACAGGCAAAGGAATATCTAAGTGAATTCCGAATACAACAAATTTCGGAATTAGAGATAGACATACAAGAAACAAGCACAGAAAAAGCTAGGCGCATGAAAACCCGTACCAAAACTGCGGCCTTAGATATTCTGAATATTAAATGGCAGGAAAAACCTCTCTATGGCAAATACCCAAAGAGAGCGAATAATGCAGATATTGACAAAGCCCTGACCCAGCAATGGCTAATGACCTCTGGCTTAAAATCTGAAGCAGAAGGGTTTATCATACCAGCTCAAGATCAATGCCTACCAACAAGAAACTACCAGGCCAACATATTAAAGAACGGCAGTAGCCCAACATGACGTGTATGCCGACAACAAAATGAAACCATTGATCATGTTGTCTCCAAATGCAGTCTTCTAGCGCCTACAGAGTACCTCAATAGGCATGATAGAGCAGCACAATATATTCACTGGATAATTTGCAAAAACCTGGATTTGCCCCATGAAAAAATACTGGTGGGAACACAATCCACCTACATTGCTTGAAAATGCCCTGGGAATGATAGCGGAAGGGGCTGATTGCTACCTAACTCAGAGGCCAGGAAACCCCAAAATGGCAGAAATTCAAAAGATAGTGCTCATGGGAACTGCTCATATCCTACGCAAAATACTCTCTATGTAATCTCAAAGTTTAAAACAAACTTTTTTTTATTGTTTTAAAAATTTATTTATTAGACATTCACTAGTACAACACAAAATAAACCAAATATATGGCACACTAGGCATAACACCAACGTGAACTTCCAATCTGTTGTATCTTGAGGTCTCTGGGTGAGACTTGGAGACAACTTGTACAAACATAGAGCAAAAGTCAAACATAGAATAATAATAATAATAATAATAATAATATTAATAATGATAATAACAGCAGCATCGAAAAATACAATAGGAATGAGAACCCAGGTTTGAAATTTCCCCAAGGCACCTGATGAAAGGCTGGAGGATAAATCAGCCGAGACGTTGTGTTAACAACCAGCATGATTAGGACAAATATCCGTCAAATGTAAATAATATAAATAATGTACATAATTCCTCATCTCTTGAATATAGAACTGGTCTAGTCATTGATCATACACAGTTGACATCATAAAGAAACATGTACAAGTTCACGTTCACTAAGGAGATACCCAAACGTCGAATGCGCCGTTATTTTTTTCTTGTAAAACACGTTTCCTTCACAGAATTAATATCTGAAAAGAGAGAACTGTAAGAGAAAGTAAAGGCAAATGTGTTACTAAATGAAAGAATATTTTGTATATGATTTGTATTCCTGTTATTTTCCTTGTTTCACCACAATTTGTTGAATATATCTTTTTCTCTCTCTATCTCTTGCATTGTTTTGTATAATGTAAGCGTAGATGTTGCTACTACAAATAACAATCCTTCTCGTGCTGTACATAACAGCATTCCGAAAATGATTGTTAGGAGGTCTTTGTTTTATTCTTCCCAACATTTATACATCAATATACATGAAAATGATTGAAGCACATCAGTTTAAAGAAATATATTTTCCCTGTTGAAATAAAAATTATTCGATGCATAGACCTCTCTCACCTGCCCAGCATATTAAACCTTTTTCGTTTTTCCTTGTTATATGTGTATATTTTAACAATCACATCTCTCCATAGATTATTTCTTGCTAGCGCCGACTAATACGTGTTACCTCAAATTCTGGAGTTTATGAAGTTAGGTAATAGATTAAAGCAGCGTTGGTCCAGTTTTAGCGACATCGTTATTACCATGTAATCGAGATAAAATACAATATCTCAGAAAAATAAGTGCTTTGAAAATGTCACAATCCTATGGTTCCAATCCTGATTTTGAATTGTATTTCAGTAATCTGCTAATTTTACAAGCAATTACGTGAAATTGTGGACACAGCATTCACTTTCTGTATTCTATTTATTGCGGAATATTCCAATAAAGTTAAACGAGGTGTGATTGTTCAATATGGTTATAACCTGTTTCTTATAAATATGTGACCTTAACCGCGTGGAAAGAATATTTATATTTACGGCAGTATCCTTAAAATGATTTAAAATCGTGGAGCACTGAATATTCAGATGAAATTGAGCTGTGAATATTCAGATAGAATGCATATCCCATTTAGTGGAGATGACATCAGAAAGGAATTGCTTGAGACTCAATAACGCTGTATAATTCATACGAGAGAATAGAATTATTTTTCTTCTTCATGTCAAACGTTATAAAGCAATAACTTCGAACATGAATATTATTCTTCCATAATGCACACAATTTAAATTGCATTTCTGCTAGTGCAACAGATTTCAAGTGTCTCATCGGAAATGTTCTTATTCAATAAAGTTAAGTGTGTAGCACTTAAGACTGAATTCTATTCCAGCAATGATTTCCAATTGCTTAAAGAAAATAACTAATAAATATATACATACATACATACATATATACATACATACATACATACATACATATATATATATATATATATAATATATATATATATATATATATAGATATATACCTGGAAAACAATAAGTAGAAAGACAGGAGTTAAATAATTAAAATACCTACATAACTTTACAAAGAATCTACGAATTGTGAAATTAACATAACTGTATGCATTTGTTCAATGAGTTAAGGGAAACATGTTTACCGCAAAGTAAAAGGGAAAATGTTCCAGCACGATTTACTTGGGGAAATAAATTTTACTAAAAATACACAAAGTCAATAATAAATACACAAAATCAAAAATATTTGTAGCCTGAAATATTGTTTGTAGGAAAGTAGTACATATGAAATTATTTATAATATATAAATAACCCATGTAGAGATTTTTTGTTTAAACAATGATAATTATCATTCAGCAAGATCCGGCGACATTATGTTTATCCCATCATTGAATAGCACATATTCAGGCTATATAGTTATTAATTTAGAATAAGCCCTGAATTACAAATAGAATCATAATGTTCAAACGTAAATATACTCCACATACAATTACTCGTGGCCTTCGATATGTAATGCGGGACGAGAAAACTCTCTTGGAAACGGAAATAACATGAAACCTTCGTTATACTATAATATCAATATATGCATATCGATCGATATCCATCAATCGTCCGCCCGTCTGTCTATCTACCTGTCTGTTTATATTTGTATGTATGTGTGTATGTATGTATGTATGTATGTATGTATACATGTATATATGTATACATGTATGTATGCATGCATGCATCTATGTATCTATCTATTTATCTCTCTAATTGCTCTCTATCCGTCTGCCTCAATAATTGTATATACATATAAACATAATTGTATACACAGACACACACACACACACACACACACACACATATATATATATATATATATATATATATATATATAGGTAGCCTCGAGGCATTATCTTAAGCTTAAAATGAAAATTGCACATTTTGTCCTTATATTAGCCCCGAATCCACCGATCGTTATATATATATATATATATATATATATATATATATATATAAACGATCGGTGGATTCGGGGCTAGTGTAAGGACAAAATGTGCAATTTTCATTTTAAGCTTAATGCTAGAGATAATGCATGGCGTCTACCTTAATGCATGGACGCTACATATTCGGATAGCCTCATAATGATATAGGTCATAACTGTTAGAAATGTCTTCATTAACAGATCAGTTGGAAATTCTTAGAGAATTACCTGTGTCTATACAATTAAGTGAATTACACACGCACACCGATACACACACACACACACATATAAATACACACGCACACTTATATATATATATATATATATATATATATATATATATATACATGTATGTATATATGTATTCATGTATGTAGGTATATATATATATATATATATTAAAATAATGAAGGAGATAATTTGAATATTAATTTATTTAATATCAATTTAAAACCAGTAGCCTATCATATAAAAAATCAGAACAATCAGAAAAAATTCTATACATGTGTATATTTAGGGTTAAATCAATAACCCTGCGCTAGAGGAAGATCCCATACGATCTAACTACAAAGAAAGAATGTCCTCCAGATAAAATTCAGTGAACACCAGAACATAGGCGGGCAAGACAGATGAAAGTTATATAAAAATCAAGAATGAATCGTACACCGGTTTCGTCTATTACCGAATAAATTAATTACGTAATCCTTCGTCCGCAGACTCGTCACTACGATCGTTCCAATTTAATATAATTTGCAAAACTAAACACTAGCTGTCCACATAGAACTAGACACGTGCTTAGTTCTATAGATTACATTGTTTGTTATTTTCAAATGTCCAAGTTTCGGAGCGCTAAATTCCGGAAACTGTTCTGCAGCAGATAATTTACTGCAGTTAATGTTGCCAATTAGAGAACATAAATATTTTAACATTTAAATAATGAAGGAGGTAAATTGTATATTAATTTAAATAATATCAATTTAAAACCAGTAGCCAAGCATATAAAATATCTGAAAAATCAGAAAAAATTCAATACATGTGTATATTTAGGGCTAAACATCTAGGTGGATAACCATACGTTAGAGGAAGATCACATACGATCAAACTATAAATCCTGCAAACTCTTCTTCAATTTCACTCTGAGGCAATACATAGATAGTGTCGCAGTCCTTGCAATAGGTCCGCAACAACACCGTTCTCTCGTCAAGGTTTTTTAACCACTCCTTGAGGGGGGGGGGGTCACAATTCACCACTCTAAAACTTTCTTACATTGGTTGCCATGAATAAAATAAATTAAAATATAAAAGTCCACAACGAAATCAAAAATGTTCTAATAGAAATCCCTAATGCAAACACAAAAAAAGCAGAAAGTCAGACAAGAGAAAAAGAACAAAAGAAGACAGTTTAAATGGAAACAAAATTCAAATCTGGTAATGCTTTGTAGCACAGTTAAAAATCCATTGCAGCACAAAAATTTCTGGTTGTACTCCAAATGGTAAAATTCTGGTTGTACTCCAATTCATAAAATCCTCGAAAAGCACACAGTCACATAAAATCATAAAATTTCGGAAGCACACACCTCCCGAAAACACACACAATTCTCACTAAAGAAACAAATGTCTAGAACACAGTGGAGACCCTTGTTCGAAAAAAATAATAAGCGTACGGTTAACGGACTCCACTAAGCTCCCAAGAAAACAAATACTTTACCCTTAATCGTGCTTCAAATGTACTATTTATCACGTACGGCGTGATTTCACCACGACGAAAAACAACGCGACAACTTGGTAGCAGTAAGCAAGCTACTTACTACACAACCACTCCTGCGCCTATGTGTATATATATATATATATATATATATATATATATATATATATATATATATATATACACATATATTTGTATGTATATATACATATACATATATACATACATATATTTATATATATATAATCATGTTGATGAAATTCCCAAAATGAAGAAGCAGATTAGCAATACAACATATTTTATGAATATAAAACAAAGGTCAGACATCATCAACATACATAATTAATTTGATGTTGCCGGGAGAAGAAATAAAACAACACATCAAACACAAAAACTTATGTAGATAGTAAAATAAGTAATGACTAACAATTATAGAATATCAAGTGCTTCCAGACAGCGTGAGAATGTTACGACGAATTAGTTATTTGATTAAAAACACGAACATTTTTGTGAGGACGGGGACGGGAGACGACTGTGTAAAGTCTGACGTAGATAATATAAAGAGAATCAATAATTATATTTTGCACTTATTTAACACCAAACTGGAGAAATTTGCTTTCCTAACAGCCTGCACTCATCTATTTCCTTGCTTTTGTATAAGTACCCAATTGTATTTATGACTCTATAACGCGTTGATACATATTGCTTTCAAATTTCGATATTTATCCAGCAAGTACGAGCAGGGGATTAAGTCCATTTTATCGAGTCCACTGCTCAACAGTTACTTCTTTTATTGACATCTGAAAGGATGGTAAATACAGTAGAAACTGGAACCCAGGATATTAGGCGGACAAGATTCCTTTAACCATTTTGCCCGTGATACTAACGATTGTGTCGCCTTGCCGACGTTATCACGCTTATATATTTTTCATGCCATATATAATTGATTTCAAATTTTGGCACACAGCCCGTAATTTCAGGGAGGGAAAAATCGATTGCATCAATTCCAGTGATCAACCGGTACTTATTTTATCGAGTCCGAAAGATAAGGGACAAACTCCACCTTGGTGGTATTTGAACTAAGAATGTAAAGACGAGCAAAAAACCGCTAAGCATCTTGCCCAGCATGCTAATGATGTTGCGACCTCGCCACCTTCAGCATGTTTCCACATGTATTCGTGTCATTTATAATTGATTATTCTCATGGCCTACAGGTCTCTTTAGTACCAACTCTTCATCCAGTAGCTCTGAATAACCTATATTCGTGTAGGAAAATGTTTAATATATTGTATTGTATATAGACATGATAAGAAACCGCAATACGGGAAGAGTCATGGTTGAAAATTCTTCACTTGTTTTGTGTAAAAAGATATAATATTTTGGAAAAGGGGTTGCGTCGTAGAACGTTGCAGCCTTCCCTTCTGTCTTCTACAAAAAGAAAACACTCACTTAATTATCTAATAGCGTGATAACAATAGAAATTGTGCTAATAAAAACATTGTATACATATATACATACATATAAACAGAATACATAAGATATTTGAGGGGAGATTTATGTTTGATATATAATAACAGATAATAATAACTTTATTTATTAAAAAAATGCTATGAGGATAACAATAAACCTTCTTTTCTATAATGTTATTCAATAAAGTCGCCTTCAGCTTCAACAACTGCTTCTATATGAGATCTAAATCATCTACATGCTCGAATCAAGTGGTTCTGATTCATTTTGGACGTTACACCAAGTATGATAGCTTTCAAAGAATCTTTGATATTATAGGCGTGTTCCTCGACCTCTCTCTCAACAACGCTCCGCATGTTACAGTCCAATGAATTGAGATCTGGATAATTAAGAGGCCAAATGTTAGGAGATATGTGATTACATAATTTTCAACCGTCCATTCCTATATTATTATGTTTGATAGTGCATAGGCTTACTGAAACATATATGGCCTTCCATTACATACCTATTTATCCAGGGTTTGACAACTATTTCCAGAACCTCAATGTAGGCGACATGTAGTCATGACATGTCCTTCATTGCTGACCCCCATTAAAACCATGAACGTTGCAGGAAATTTCCTTTGCATTACACTTAGAGTTTCAGAAGGGTCATTTGTTTTGTTAACTTTTTGATCTTAGTCGAAGTTTTGCTCGTCGAGAAAAACCAAATCGTATCTTCTGCTGGATTTTTCAGTTTGTTTAAGAGCATTTTACATTTGATATAGTGATTTTCATTTGCTTCTTCTGACAAATAGACCTTTCCTCATCATGTAAGTCTTATATCTGATGTCTTCGTGGACATGATTTCTGAATGTTCCTTCTGATGTATGGAAATTTTATGCAACTGACCTCATGGATACTCTGGGATTGTAATCAATGGTCTGTCGAACTTGGATAAATTCAGGTGTTCTGATGATTTCAGAGCGTTTAAAATGCTTTTTATACTTCGATACTGGTGATACGTTTCCATCTTCAGTCTCTAGCTCTTTACAAACTTTATAGACGAAATATCTGGTAACTTTTATAAACCGAGATATTTCTAAATCGCTATGGTGAGCCTATATAACCACAATAACAGCATGCCTCTTCATTTCTTGAGTAAGCTGAATGTCTGCCGCTATTATTTTGTGAGACAAAGGTTATACAGTGTTAGCAAAAAAAAAAAGCTGCAATAACCCAAAATGGTATAGCCTCAAAGACCTTACGCGCTCTGTATATACATATATAATATATATGATTAAATTACATCAGTTATTAAAGTCCATTGTTCTTATTATAGTGAATTTTTCTGCTATTCAAAACACGTTATTACTATTTATTATCATTGTTTACAAATAATAAGCTTGCTGTAACAGCAGATAATAGTTATTCTTACTGCAAGTTTTGAAGAATGGAGTTCGATTTTAACAGTATTTTTTTCAAAGCTATAAGTGAAGTGACGAAGCGGTATATTCGGCATATTTTAATTTATTAGTTTAATAAAGGTGACAAGTCAACGGAAAGTGCGGAGAGAATTAATGCAGTATACGGTGACCGGACAATAAACGTAAACCAGTATCAACGGTGGTTCCAGAAATTCCGAGACGGAAATTACAGTCTAGGAGGTGCACCTCATTCTGGAAGATCTGTAGAGCTCAACGAGGACGTCCTGGTTGGTGGAATAAAATCCAATCGTAACTTTTCAGGAACTGGCAGAGAAGCTTGGATTTAGTCATTCAACCATTCATTAACACTTGCGTGCCATCGGATATGTCACAACTTTGTGTCAATTTGTTTCTCACAAACTTCCCATGTCTACTCGTGCGCAGAGTGTGACCGTGTGCTCTTCTTTGTTGTCATGTCTCACGAATAAAATATTTTGGACCGAAATGTAAGTGGTGACGAGGAAATGGTTCTCTATAATAATGTGACGCCCGAAGATAGTGAGTAAGGGAAGAAAAAACACCGGCGCCCCTGGCTAAATAACGCCTTCTCCCACGTAAGGTGTTGTTATCTGTTAGATGAGATATGAAAGGTTTATCCACTTTCAACATTTAAACCCAGACCAAACGATAAAAAAATGAAATCTAGAAATAATAGAAATAGAAAAATCAGTGAATGTATTTCACTTGACATATATATATGTTTTGAAAGGAGGATGGGCATCGACAGCTAGCAAGCCATGTCACTCTAGGCAATGACATGAAACTAGTCTCTGGTGGTGGCTTTGATGAGTGGTGGGGGAATGTCTTCACTTTGAAAACATAAAGATATAGGAAATGTGTCCAAGTGGAAACGGTGTTTCCTAGGGCTAAATAACAGTAGCATTCTTCTCTTTTATGGGACTGTCACATTAAGTTGACAAAATAATATTACTTTAAAGGATATCTACTTCGAGCAGCTTGACCGACTCGGGTCAAGGCTTGAAAAAACTACCATCTTTATTTTCAAGATGAAAGGTGTTCTTGCATCAGAATAGTGCTCGGACACATACAGCGTGGTTGACATTGCAAAGTCAGGGGTAATGTGAATGGGAAACGATGCCCAACCCACCATATTTTTCCCATCTCATTATTATTTATTCCGCAGTCTTCAAAATGACTTGGACTGAAAGAACAGTGCTGGATAGGCATTTATCGTCACGGAAGAATTTTGGAAGTGGGGCATTCCAAGTTTACCAGAGAAATGGAAGAGCATTGTAGAAAATATAGGAGAGTATATAGATTTTAAAAGATTCATTTATATTAATTTTGAAAAATAAAAGTAGAAGAAAACTGCACTATTTATGGGATGACACAATATATACCTCTCTGTGTGTATGCGTGCGCACGCGTGTACGTAAATATATATAAATATAACCGAAGCTAAACTGCACGCAACATCAACCAAAAAACCAGCAGTTAGAAAATGTGGAAAGCCCAACTGCGGAATCTGTGTCATCTTGGTAGAAGGTTCACAAAATATACTAGAACAAGGCCATCAGTTCACCATTAGAACAAACTTCACCTGTGCATCAGAAAACTTAATTTACGTCTCAACATCCGCAGGTTGCAATAGGCAGTATATAGGCCATTCAAAAAATAGCTTACGTAAAAGGATGGCAGTGCATAAATCCCAAATTAGAAACCCTGAATACCGGGAAATACCAGTCAGCGGACACATAGATAGATGTGCTTCAAATGAAAATCCGAAATTTACAACTTACCCACTTTACAAATTCAGTGACAGCGTAACCTTCACCCAACGCCAAAATAAAGAACTTTATTTCATCAAAAAAATTAGACCAAGTTTGAACACCCTGGGCCAGGAATATTAAAACAAAACATTGGTCTTCCGAAAAGGAAAAATGAAATTCTACCATAACCACCACGATCACTACGCCTGCTTCCACTATCACTACTACTACAACCACCGTGGTCACTACTATTGCTGCTAAGATCAACAGTCCTCTACTAATGCTGATGCTACGGCCACGGCTTAACTGCTACAACCTCACGGTTGCCAAAACTACGGCCAACAGTAACTGCTACTACTGCCATTTAAGCCACAAGACATACTGCTGCTGCTAGGACAGCCACAACTTAGCCGCCACAACCAATAAACTGCTGCAACCCCAACCACCACCACGGTTACTACTACTACGACCAACAATCACTGCTGCTGCTACCATTCCATTGTAACACAAGGAAACAAAAAAACAAGCACACGGTTCCTTTTGATACCAGCAAGAAACAATAATGAACTTCTTTACTACATTCAACTATAACATAGCGATTATACCAACTACCGACAAAACACCACCACATGGATTCTATTGAGACCAGTAAGAAACAAATATGAACTTTTCTATTGCACTTTTTATAATATTTTTGATAAGGTTCGTTTTTTCAAGAACCGAAACATGTAAAATTCATAAGAAAATAAAATGTATCTAATATAGTGGCGTTTTCAAACTTCTTTTTTACAAATATATATATATATATATATATATATATATATATATATATATGTACTTGCATTGAGTTTTAGTTGAAGAAATCGACCCCAGGATGTAATTTTAAAGCCTACTACTTATTCTGTCGGCTTGTTTGCTGAATCGGTAAGTGGCAGGGACAGAAACATACATCGCTTGTCAAATGGTGTTGGGGAAACCAACAAAGGCACACACACACACATGTATATACATATACATGCACACACATGTATATACATATACATGTGACGGGATTGGTTCACTTCCGTCTAGCAAAGTCAATTCACAATGTTTTGCTCGGCTCCAGGTTATAGTAGAAGACAGTTGCCCAAGGTGCCACGAATGAAACTGAATTCAGAACCATGAGGTTGTAAAACAAGCCTTCTACCACACAACCAAGGAAGCTTCTTAGAACAGTCATATATATATATATATATATATATATATCTGTGTGTGTGTATGTGTGTGTTGTGTATGTGTGTGTGTTATGTATGTGTGTGTGTTTGTGTGTGTGTGTGTGTGTGGTGTGTGTGTGTGTGTGTGTGTGTGTGTGTGTGTGTGTGTGTGTGTGTGTGTGTGTGTGTACTGAGTCATAGATTATGTATGCGTATATCACGAATTGATCCCACTTCAACGTACCAACGTACCGTTGAATTTATGACCAGCGTGGATGAGTATCATTAAGTTTTCTTAGGCGATACTTCCCAAATTCTTCTTCTATCAAAGATTTTGTCTCATTATTGGTTGTATTTGGGGGAATGTTTACGTAAATACTGATATTTCTTCCTAATGCTTGTTTAACTTTCATTCTTTACTTACTATTTCTTAATGCATCCCACCGTTGTAATTTTTTTATGATCCTACTTACCTACAAATATTCGAAATTTACATTTCATGTATGAATAATTCTGTAAATTCATTGTCATATCAAGTCACATCTCTTCTTATTACCCTTCTACAAATCATATTTTCTAACAAATTTAAGTATTGTTTATAATACACCTTTGAGCATAAGCTGACATTCAACTACATGTCTAGGCGCCTTCATTGCAAGCTGTAGGCTTCTCTTCTTAATCATATTTATCTGCTCAATATAATCTCTTTCTCACTTTCCACGACTTCTGTTATTCTCAGTTTCTTCCAATCCATTCCTTTCTATTTGCCATGCAGACACAAAATACTTCATCTCAGAATCCCAAGTATCATTTTAACTGAAGAATGTTTTTAACACATACGAAATTCTAATATTTTCTACACAAAAATTATAGCGGAATTCTATTGTTTTCTGCCAAGGATTTACCATAACGCATAAGACTTTCAAATGCAATGTCGCTGCATGACTTTAAAAATGTCCCCAAGGTCAGTGGCCTTCTTCAAAATATCATAGACATTTCCTTAAATCATAACCTAGAAACTTTTGGAAATAAAATCATATTAAATAAGTCTTCTTACATTGGTTCCGAAGAAAAAATGGCTATTCTAAATTAATTCCATCTCCGGAAATGGATTAACTTAGAAGTCAGGTTTATTAACCCTTGACATTTGATGGAAATGATTATTGTAGTCATCTAAATACAAATACAGTATAGCTGAAACACTCATTCGAGGTTTCAATCGAATTTATATTAGAACAATATAGAATATTTTTTACCTTAACAGAGCATGATACTTACCATGGCGGAATGATATTGATAATGCTGAATAATGATGACCTTCGAAGTAACTATTAATTTATTTTACTATCTATTTTGAACACATTTATATAGACTATTTAAACATAAAGCCCCTCTTAACATTTGCTTTTCATTGTTGAAAATTCTGTCTTAACATTTTCTTATCATTGTCAAAGAGTGTATTACTGTATTTTCATAAATCTATGCATCAGATGAGTCATTCTTTACTTTATTTCCGACCGTGTATACGCGTGGAGACAGCCAAAAGAACCATTTAACCTAGACTTCTTCCAGCTGTTAAAAATGGAGCTGGGTTTGTGATGGTCTGGTGGGGTGGGGGCTATCTCTTGAAAATATGGCGGCCCAATGGTTTCCCTTCATGGCAGAATTAATAGTCAAGACTATTTAGCATTTTATCTAATCAATGTCCTCCTGTGTTAGAGAAACTGCTTCCGGAGGGAAACGTAATCTTTCACGATGATAATGCACCAATTCACCTGGCTAAATTTGTTACTGAATGACGCGAGAAACATTCTAGTGAAGTTGAATATCTTATCTGACCACCAGAGTGCCCAGATCTCAATATTATTGAACATTTATGGGGCATTTTAGAAAGACAAGTAAGGAGTTGATATCCTCAACCAACACCACGACAAGAACTGGATACTGTTTTAGGTGTAGGATGGGCGAAATTTCCTTTGGAAAAAATTCAAATTTTGTACAAGTCCATTCCTCGTAGAATTCAAGCTGTAATTACTGCTAAAAGCGGTCCTACCCAATATTAAAATAAATAAGTTTGAAATTTTATGGTGTTTCCATTATTTTGTTCAGCCTCTCTCTCTCTCTCTCTCTCTCTCTCTCTCTATATATATATATATATATATATATATATATATATATATATATATATATATATATATATATATGTATATATGTATATATGTATATATGTAAGAGTGTGTGTTTACAGGTAAGTACGACTAACATAATTTTATAATACTTCTTACGTATGCATAATATATTGTGGTTCGTTACAATTTTGCTTTGAATTATTACACACAACAATTCATCCGCGGCAATTCTCTATTGCATTATAGGCCAGAGATATGAAATTTCTGATTTTAGGTCTCTGCAATATATTACATTGCAATATATTACGATATATTTACTCTGTATATCATAACCAGTAATACTACGAAATTCAATTGTAGCTTAACCAGTGAACTAAAAACTGAAAGCACATTAGGTTATGATAATCTACGTGGAGCCCAAACTAATCAGTAGCAGTCCCAGCTGGGCACACAAGGTATATATACAATTGGTGACGCGTATCCTCAATGATGGTGATGCTGTTAACATCGTTTTATTGGACTTTGCCAAAGCTTTTGACTCGGTAAACCACCGCCTATTACTTGTCAAGCTTCAAGCATATAGTTTCCATCCGGATGTTGTACGATGGGTTGGTGCCTTCCTGTCAGATCACTCCTTCCAAGTCCAAGTTAATGGTTCGCTCTCCGACGTCTCCTGTGCGAGCTGTGACGTGCCTCAATGTTCAGTGCTTGAGCCCTTATTGTTCTTAGTCTTCATTAATGACTTGCCCGACGACCTCACGCAACACACCCTTCTATTTGCCGATGATGTCAAACTGGTCGCTCCTAGCGGTGATATAGATGATCTTCGTCGATGCCTCCACCAAGTTTGGAGATGGTCTAACGAATGGGACCTGTGTCTGAATGTGTCAAAGTGCTGTCATCTGCCTGTTGGCTCTTCTCCTGCAACTCAACTTGATTTCGAGCCTGGTCGTCTGCTGCTGGAGAGGACCGACCAGCTAAAGTACCTGGGTATCTTGGTGGATTCTTCCTTTTCGCTTTCGGCATAGTGCGTCCATGCTACCAACAAAGCACGCGAAGTTTTGTTTTTGATTCCACGGTCATTCGGTATGCTCACAGAAGCCATATTCCTACCGCTCTATGTCACGCTGGTGAGACCCTTATCTCCTCAAAGACATACATCATCTCGAAAGAGTCCAGCAACTGGCTACCCTCATGGTTCTTGGTCTCAAGCATTTGTCTTATGAAGAAAGGCTGAAGACGCTCGACCTTTATTCTCTAGAAAAATGACAACGCCGTGGTGATCTCGTTCTTGCTCACAACATCATAAGTGGAAAGTGTAACCTCTCGAAAGAGCTGTTCTTCACTCCTGCTCCAGAGCGTCGGCTGCGGCGTCACTCCGAAAAGCTCTATCTGCGCCGTTTTCATCTCAATCGAAGGAGAGGGGCTTTCTCCGTCCGGGTTGCGGATCCGTGGAATAAGCTGCCGGACGAGATAGTGAAGATGACGACGACCACTCGGTTCAGTCTCACTTGACCAGAAATGGCCTGAACTCTTTGCATGAACCCCACCCTATACATAACTCCATGTTCCCCTACATGGCCTTGCTTTTCGCTTTTTGAGCCAAAGAATTAACTTAACTTAAATACACACACACACGCACACACACACGCACACACACACACACACACACACACACACACACACACACACACATATATATATATATATATATATATACATAAATATATACATATACATACACACATTCACACACACACGCACACACACACACACACACACACACACATATATATATATAAAATGTTGTGTAAGATAAAAATTTGAGATATTTGTCTTAAACATTCAGACAGGCAAATTCATAATTCAGATGTATTACATGAGATATTATTCTTTTCAAATAACTACATATTTATATTAAGAAGTATATGATAAGCAAAAATATATAAGGAACACTATGAAAGTATAAAATATAGTTGTAATAGATTAAAGGGGCGATTGAAAAATCAGTCGTATCCTCTGGCCGTTTCATAAATATTGTAAGGAAATAATCCAGATTCAACTGTAGTATATAATCCAAATTCAACTCCCTGTATAAAAAACATTTCCTTCCTTGGGTTTCCTTTCTTGTGGTAAAATCTAGTAAGGCACTATATAGTCTGTCCGGTTTTATTTTGTTATTTATATTTTCGTTCTTATTCATCAATTCGATACTCAACAAGCAACTGAAATTTCACGATGTAATACCTTACAGGATTCTACCTTCCTAAGGAAGGAAATGTTTTTATACAAGGAATTGAATCTGGATTATGTCCTACTACCCCTTTCAACTTTTCTGAAACGGCCGTTTAATCTATTCTATCAATAATTTATACTTTCATAGTGTTTCTTATATATTTGTTATGATTATGTTCTTATATTTCTATATTCTTATGATTTCTGTCTTAATATAAATATGTTGTTATGTGAATGGAATAATATCTCATGTCATACATCTGAATTATTAATTTGCTTGCCTGAATATATGAGACAAATATAAGAAATTTTTATCTTATACTAAATTTTAGTAATCTTTCGCTCATATACGAGCGAAATAACAGTTGTACTATATACTGGAGTTTATCTCCATTAAAATTCTCGTGTATATATATATATATATATATATATATATACTAGCTTTAGGTGACCCGATCTCCACGCGGGTGAGGGTGTGATTGTTAGTATCTGTGGCTTCTTTTCTGTTTCTTATTGACACATTATCCCTCTTTGTTTCCCTCTCCTTTATCTCTCCCTTTCCTACTCTCTTACTCTTCCTTTCTCTCGGATTCTCCTTCGCTTTTTCTTACTCTTTATCTTTAACTATCTATCTCTCTCCCATTTATAAAGAACAAAAGATCTTGAGTAATTTGGGAAAGAAAATAGCTTGAAAGAACAATCATAAATATCAGGCAGTCACAACGGAAATCACACCTGATTTTTGTAGGTGCAGTATTTGAGCGAATAAATATAAGGAAAAAAGTATTTCTTTCTTAAATTTAGTATTTATTTTGGGAATTTTTCGAAGATTGACCATGCAAATGAATGCCCTAAACACGGACTACATGCAGCTGTAAATTTCCTTCAGAAAAAATGAAAATTGTAAACAATAAAAATAAAAGGCAAAAATACCTAAATATGAGAAATTTTTCTAAACTTCAAAAATCTAGCCATAATTTTTAAAATTTCAAACCCATTTTCCGCGCTTAAGTTACAAATCCGCATCCAGTTTACCATGTTGAAAATTTGAGCGAAATCGGGCAAAAGGTGTCCAATCAAGACCCCAAGTGTCCCGTAAAGTCAATAAAATACCCGTTTTCACAGCAAAGCAAATGCTGTAGCGGTGAAAACGTCTCCCAATCAATTTCTTCCCTCAAGTTACCCCATACTGTAAATTTTAATCCTCTTCCAGACACTTTAGGCCCCTTTTTACATAAAAATCCAATTTGTATCAACGTTCGCCTTCTTCATTTTATAATTTAGATTACATGCCAATCGCGCCAATCTGTTAGTTAGTTAGTTAGTTAATTTTTTGGCTCAAAAAGCAAAAAGCAAGGCCATGTAGGGGGACATGGAGTTATGTACAGGGTGGTGTTCATGTATAGAGTTCAAGCCACTTGTGGTCAAGGGAGACTTTGAACCGAGCGGTCGTCGGCATCTTCACCATCTCGTCCGGCAGCTTATTCCACGGATCGGCAACTCGGACTGAGAAAGCCCCTCTCCTTCGATTGAGATGAAATCGTCGCAGATAGAGCTTTTCGGAATGACCCCGTAGCCGACGCTCTGGAGCAGGAGTGAAGAACAGCTCTTTCGAGAGGTTACACTTTCCCCTTATGATGTTGTGAGCAGGAATGAGATCACCACGGCGTCGTCGTTTTTCTAGAGAATAAAGGTCGAGCGTCTTCAGCCTTTCTTCATAAGACAAATTCTTGAATAGATAAAAAAATCACTCTTCTCACCATAGCAACCGTATCTTTCTAGATGGCGAGTTTTAACCTACTCAACTCTCTGCCTCATCACACTTTCTATGTCTGTGTCAATTTTCAGTTCAAGCCGACCGCTGGTCTGGCCTCCAATCTCTGACGTAGCAAAATGTGCACACAATTTTGACCCAAATCCACTTATATATGTATATATATATATATATATTATATTAAATTAGAGACAAAACCACTATTATGCAAATCAAACAATGAAAAACTTAAGCCAATACCTATGATTAATTTATATTATTGAAATATATAACAAAATTATTAAAAAAATATAATTAATATCACACTACGATCGTTTCATGCCTGCTAACATCATCAAATGTTTGAGTCGCAGTCATTCATCAGGTGGTTTAAATATTTTTCTTGGCGAGGTTTAAACAATTTAATATAATATAATATTTTACTATAAAATTGGATTCAATCCTAAATCTGATTTTTCCCTGTAAGTTTGGATTTATTCCCTAATATTTATTATATATATATATATATAATATATATATATATATATATATATATATATACGTATGTATATGTATGTATGTAGGTACGTACATATGTATGTATGCATGTATCTCTGTATTTATATATACTGAGAGTGATGCGCAAATTTATGTTCTAAATCTAAAACTATTTTTTCGTCCTATATTTTATACTTAGATCCAAACATTAATGTTTCTTTACTGATACTATTGTACTAATGTAGTTTACCAGTGAACGCATATCACGCCCCCACCTACTTATTCACTGGATTGGCATATTTGCTTTTATGAATGTAAGGTTTTTATTGTGCATCTGAGTTTCATTATATATGAATACACCATCTTTTGAGATACGTTTTTTACAACAAAGAGAGAATTTCTGCAACACTGCTAATCCTATTTCATGCCTCACACTATTTCTCCCTGAATATTTCACTGTTGTTATTTAATTATGCATATACTTTATAAATAATACTTTTCTTATCGTTATTTCATTTCGTCTCTCCATAACTCCTTAATTTTCTGTATGTGGTGGTGGCTCTTTTCACACATTTAATTCGTTTCTATTGAATATGTGCATTCATTACCAAAACCTCCTGCATTTCCTGACATTTAACTCACGTTGCCACCATTTGCGTTACAAGCTCACGGCACATGTTCTTAATTATCATTGCTACATCAATATCCATGTCACAGGTTGTATGCTCTAGAACCAAGCCTTCATTATATTTCACTTCCCATTCATGTCCTCCAAATTACCTCACACTACTTTCTTTCCTCTTACAAACACTCACATCAAATACGCAACAAAACAGCCCTTCACAAATAACAGATTATTATGATAGCCCAGGAATTTATATAACAATTCATACCAACATTACGCTATACTCGTTCCAATTATTTACAAAAACTAACTCTCTTGCTATGTAGGCAATTTCCTATTGACCTTAATAGCATGTATTTTCAGTTTAGTCTATATTTTGTGGTTTTGCCATTTTTCTGTATTTGAATGCGTAATGATTAATTATTTATACAACTTTATCTAATGAAATCCTATTCATCGTTCTTTCCCAATACATATTCATTGAATTAATAGAGATACATCTATGTAAGGATAATACATGTCTGCCTTTAGCAGCATTGCATAGTTCTAAACTTTTTTTCCAAAATATATCTTCATACAAATCCTAAATTTCTCTCACGTTCTCTATCGTATTTTAATATTTATTATCTCTTTCCATACATTTCCCGTATCATTATTATTATTATTATTATTATTATTATTATTATTATTATTATTATTATTATTATTATTATTGTTATTAATATTGTTTTTATTATTAATTATTATTATTATTATTATTATTATTATTATTATTATTCTTATTATTATTATATTATTATTATTTATTATTATTATTATTATTATTATTATTATTATTATTATTATTATTGTTATTAATATTGTTTTTATTATTAATATTATTATTATTATTATTATTATTATTATTATTATTATTATTATTATTATTATTATTATTATTATTATTATTATTATTACTATTATTATTATTATTATTATTATTATTATTATATTATTATTTCCATCATCAACATTTCTCTGCTGCTTCTCTTTACAATATTGTTCCATATCACCTACGGCTATGTATCATTTTGTCAGTATCTCTGTTTCTAATCCCTTTAATTCTCCGCCATGTTACAATTTCTGTCAGAATAAGAATTCCTTCGTTTCTCCCTTTCTTGTGTATATTGAATTTCTTTTTTTGATATATTTATATATATATATATATATATATATATATATATATATATATATATATATATATATTATATATATATATATATATATATATTATACCGAGCATTAGCTAGCCCTTTAAATACATTTTCCGGACATTTCATCCCTTGCTGCCGGCTTTTATTCTTAATCTTCCTAGCTTTCTGATTGCTTCTTGACATTCGTTCAAGACCCCTCGTTATTCTTCTATTCTTCCCCCTTTCTACTCCTTTTACTTTACCTTAGATCCTACAATATTAGCATTTCTTACATACACATTCATGCCAATGTTTGAAGGCTCACCGCTACATGGGGTGAACTTTGGTTTTTCTTTGGAAATTAATATCTAATACCTAATTAACCTTATACTACTTAGATATTAGATGAATTACGTACCAAATATCGACATACTCTTCTCTTCTTATTATTTCGAATTGCTAGAAATATCAGCTAAATATCGCTTGAACGCGCATGGCTCGGTCGCTAGAGCGTAGAGCTTACGGTCGTGAGGTTGTGAGCTCGAATCTCGGACCGGGCTGCGTGTGTGAAGGTGCATGGCGCAGAGGTTAGATCGCTGATCTTACGATCGCGAGGTTGTGAGCTCGAATCCTGGACCGGGCTGCGTGTTGTGTTCTTGAGCAAGACACTTTATTTCAAGTTGCTCCAGTTCACTGAGCTGTAGAAATGAGTTGCGACGTCACAGGTGCCGATCTCTATCAGCCATTGCCTTTCCCTTGGGGTCTCAGATTGCTTTAAACACCGCTCAGAATAATTTTCCTTATATTCAAAATGATATGCTAGATTCTCTTTCTAGAAATCTTATCCCGTCAGCTTACAGAAAATGCTCGTGGATGCAGCGTATTTTCCGTATATCTTCTGTATAATAATAATCAATGCTTACTGATGAAATCCTTCTGATATATCCATTGACTGTTTAACAGACTTGATTTACCTAAGTTTTGTATTCTTCATTTATTTTCTTAAAAAAGTTAAGTTAACGTATTAACTTTCGTAAAACTGACGTACGTGACATGATGAAACGTGGGCTTAAATCAAAGGCTGAATACACCACTGAAATTTATATAACTCTCTATATCTAAAATGGCTCACAAGCATATTAATACAGGAAGTTATATTTTAGTTGTACTGAAAAATTACTCATGTATGGAAAAAGTTATCTTACTATAAAACAAGTTAGAGCTTCACTGAAAGTTTCCATGGAAGGACGCAAGGAAAAGTTTCAATGCGTTAACTATAAAAAATATAGCCGAAATCAGTACTTTTAGTTATGAATATACATCGGTTTCAAATTGTGGCAAAGGCGAGCAAGTTTTAAGGAGGTTATTAGTCAATCACATCGACCCCAGTGATGAACTGGTACTTGAACTCAGAAACTAAAGACGGACAAAATGCTACTAAGCATTTTCCCCCTGTGTGCTATCAATTCTGCCAGCTCGCTTCCTTTATGAATATATATCAAATTATCTGTGAAGTATATTTGCTATCTAAATATGGCTAACCACTAAGGGTGGATGTTACTATAGCTTGTAGCCCCAGGAGAACACCTTCTCCAGCTGGTTATTGACACACTTTCTGTGCCCCATCGGTATTTGCAAAGGGAGGTCATCCTTCCCTCGTCAACCTAAGTGATACACATGGACTGCAGTTTCTGGTAATATTGACCCGTCATCAGCGTACGACAATCGCCGGTTTTCGATGGAAGGGTCCCAATGCAAATACATATATCCTTTTTTCCACTGACTTTTCGTCACTGATCTTGAAAAAGTGTAAACAAGCAATAATAAATCTCTGAACGAGGTATAGACAGTAACCGCACGACAATGTGAAGTATATTTGCCATCTAAATATGGCTAATAACTAAGGGCTACAAGCTACAGTAACATCCACCCTTAGTGGCTAGCCATATTTAGATGGCAAATATACTTCACATTGTCGTGCAGTTACTGTCTATAGCTCGTTCAGAGATTTATTATCAAATTATCACCGACGATATATATCTGATGTATAAATTTGTGATGCCTGATGTAGAAATATGTCATGTGTATCCGTGTATCCGTGGCATTACAACGCCTTTGAGAATTGAATATACATGTGCATCTGCGCTTGGACATAAATCTGAATCGGACGTGAGTGATAATATTAACGATAGACAGTGAAAATAAAAGTATGTGTTAGAAAAAAAAATATTTGTGAAGCTCACATCATCTTGAAAATTCTAGCTATTTATGTGTGAGGGATTCTGTTCATGGGACTTGTTTAGATATGCTTATACATGTACACACACAAACATGCAGACACATACATTCACACACACTTACACCCACACACATACACATAGACCCACACACTCACACACTCTTACATGCATGTATCTATATATTCACTGGAAATAATTTTTACGCCGACATTTCTACAGTATTTTCCCATTAATATTTTTATACTTCCTGCTTCGATTAGTATCATACGTTTGGATCATCGATATTCTGAGAACCATTAATGCGTTATAATTCCGAATCTGTGCCTGCACTTTCCTTAGAATGACAACTGTGTGCCACGCAATCCTATATTCGGTGCCATAAAAATACATGATTGATTCGCAGTTCGCCTGTTTTTTTCAAATCTTCTCACTGTCGCAAAATACATCAATATACGCCATTGGTACTATATAAATTACCATGCAAGTATGAAATTTGCAAACTTCCTAAATCAGTGTGTACACTGACAGTACAAGTACATCACAGCATTGTAGTGAGATCATACATCAACAATGAGAAGCCTCAGCAACGAACTTAAATGGACCGCAAGCAACAAGGGATAAAAATTTAAGTCGCCAGCAATAAAAATATACAGAAATGCATAAATCACTAAAAATGAAATAAACATTTTTCCGTTATCTAACACCCGAAGGTACAATAACGCATATATTTATGTATCATGCATGTGTGTGTATGTGAGGGAGAGAGAGAGAGAGAGAGGTAGAGAGAGAGAGGTAGAGAGAGAGAGGTAGAGAGAGAGAGAGCGTACATGAGTGAGTTTGTATGAAAAAATATGTGTAGATAGTGACTAATGTGGAATTTTGTTTATGATAATTACTCTTTTCAACAAATCACCTAACACTGAAACACTGCAATGGTGAAAAGATTACAGTGAGGCTAGCATCCATTAGCTGTTAGATAAAAATGAGAAGACACGCTTCTATCTCTAGATGACGGAAGACATTTAACAACAATACACATAACGACGCACATCCACAAATGCATGAAATATCCTTTCATTCGCTGACCTGCACATCTATGGTATTATCGTAGAAAAATGATGGAAGTTAAGTTAAATTGAACAGAAATATGAAACGAATAGACAAGGCGGTTTGTACTATAATCAAAATTTCTATACTATGAAGATTTACAATATAAGTGTTTACGCGTGTACGTATATGTTAGTCTGTCTGTAAACATATATATATATATATATATATATATATATATATATATATATATATATTATATATATATATATATATATATATATTTATATATATATATATATTGATAAAACGGTAAGATAACAAAAGAAAGAAAGAGACTTCAATATTATGTAAATAGAGGAAATTTATCTATACAATAATATGTTACATTACTCGATAGTCAAGATAAAACTCTGAGTTTCAGATGCCGAAGTGGAAATCCACAACACCATCTCTTCGGTTAGAGCAGCGATTTTTAGTCGAGCAGATCGACCCCCAGGACTTATTCTTTGTAAGCCTGGTACTGATTCTATCGGTCTCTTTTGCCAAACCGCCAATTTATGGGGACGTAAACAGGACAACATCGGTTGGCAAGCGAAGGTGGGGACACAAACACACACACACACCCACATACACACAAACATATATATATATACATATACATATATATTAACATACATATATGTATTAACTGTTTTAAATAATACATGTAACTCCCACTAATTGCGTTGAGTTCTCCTAAATTATAGATTTGTTACCAAGTTTATGACAGATTATGTATGTGTGTGTGTGTTTGTGTGTCTGTGTCTGTATACAGGGGACAATAAGTAAATTGCCACCATTTTATATTTTAATGCGCATTGTATGTTTTTGGCTTTGTCGACTACACGGTTATAGTAGGTTCAGTTGGGTACCGTCTGCAAGGAAAAAAGCACCATGACACAATTCATTCTGCCAAAAATTTTGAAACGATATGTTATACTGCTTGGCATTCGCACCGAAAGCTCTAATACGAAAATTTCAGAGTGTTTAGGTGCAAATCGCAGAACAATGAAGAGGATTCACAAAGAGTTAGATGTGTCTAATGGTGATTACGAAGATACCACAGCTCGGAAAACTCCCTCTGATCGTTTTAAGAAGAAAAGAACTGCTGAATTTGTTGATGAGATCCAGTCCATGACAGGCAACGATCCCTGTAAGTCGATCAGGCCCATCACCAGGGAATGCGAGTATCAGAGTTTATTTAGGCAGATAGTGCATGATGACATTCAGTATTCTACATACCAGATGGTAAAGCGCCTATTTTATTCCAAACCATCAAGAATAAGAGGCAAGACCGCGCTACGAAACTTTTGAAGAAGCCCAAGCATCCCCGATGGTCGAACATGCATAGGTTTTTCTCAGACAAGAAAACTTTCTGTCAGGATCAAATGGTGAACACACAAAACAACTGTTGGCTCGGGGTGTCCCCAAAACATGTACTGAGAGTGATAGAAATCAAACATTCAGTCAACATCATGTTGTCTGAAGTGATCATTTGCGATGGTGGCGTTATGCTTCGATTTATCTTCCCAGACAAACCTCAGACTCAACACGGAGGCCTACATCAGGTGGCCTGGAGGTGGTAGTGCTGAAATGCGTCAAGAAGATGACTAACGGAAGATACTAGCAACAAAAGCAAGAGAACCCAGTCACGGCTGTCAGACAATTTCTACAACATCAAACCTGTTATCAGGTCATCTGACACCCCAGACCGCAATCCCCTTGGTTATTACGTGTGAAGTGCTGTTGAACGAGAGAGAGACCAAGAAAACTACTTGTAACACCAAAGAAGTGAAGGCAGGGCTTTTGATAGCATTCACCAAACTAATCGAGGAGACGATCCAGAATAGCTGCACTGTATTCCTACGTCATATGTAGACACTGGTTAAAGCCAATGGTAATTTTATTAAATAAATTTTCTTTTTAGTATTTCGAGACATTTTTATGTAAATTTGTTAAATATACCTCTTAAAATTAGATGTGTTATTTTCCTTTTTGCGTAATTAAAACAATTTATTCTCCGCACCTACATTATATATATATATATATATATATATATATATATATATATATATATATATACACATATAACTTCAAATTGCGATGAACGTAAATAGAGAAATGAAGTTTGATTTAGAAGCGTTGAAACATCTTAGAAAGTTAAAGAAGTGAGTTTTTAAAATTCTCAAACGGAGGATGATGTTAATAGTTTGGCCTGAAAAGGATAGGCTACCCCTATTTTGCAATATATATAGGTGGAGAAGTTACAAAAAAAAAGGCGAAGATGGTAGTGTAGACAACAACGAGATGTACTAGTTTAACGCTCGGTAAGTGAAAAAGTCTTTATAGATTCGAGCCTACGTTCTTCCAAGGAACACAGAAAGGAACACAGAAAGAAACAAGGAGAGAAAATAAAGAATGTGTAGTGGTTAGCGATCTATCATGGCGAATATATATATATATATATATATAATATATATATATATATATATATATATATATATATATATATATATATATACTCATATAGTTAAATGTATATACGTATAAATGTATGCTTGTACGCATATGGAAACTTTTATACACTCATAAATATATCTACAGAAATATGTTTTTATGTATTGCTATATCTTGTTAATTCACTCTAATTTTATATGAATAAATTGTAAAGGGTGTAAATGCCTTTATATCTGATAATCTCCTTAGTATATCGGTTGAATTCAAATATATTCATTTATGGATAAACCAGATACGTCATGTCTTTGCTTACATTTAAAAAAATTTTGATGCCTAAATTCGAAACTACCATTCAGCCCTCCGTTCTTTTATGCATTTCAAGGAACTGTAATAACTCTTTAATAATATTTACGTTCTGCTCTCTCATTAATAATAATAATATTAATAATAATAATAATAATAATAATAATAATAATAATAATAATAATAATAATAATAATAATAATAATAATAATAATAATAAATGCCCTGATGCAGTACCTAAATGCCCTGATGCAGTACCATAAATGCCCTGATGCAGTATAAATGCCCTGAATCAGTACCAATGCCCTGATGCAGTACCAATGCCCTGATGCAGTATAAATGCCCTGATGCAGTACCATAAATGCCCTGATGCAGTACCAATGCCCTGATGCAGTATAAATGCCCTGATGCAGTACCAGGCAGTGGCTCTCATGGCTTCTGATCTTAACTGATTGGAAGTGTTATCATGTACATTGTTTTGTCTTGGTATAAAAGATGGGCTACAGCAAACATTCTGCTCAATACCACATATTTGCTTGTCAGTTGTTTGACCGTAACCAGTTGAGCATGTCCCTTAGTGGCTGACGATACGTGCATCTCTGATCACGAGGAGAAGTAGTGGGGGAGCATCATAGCCATGTGTTGAGAAGGATTCTTTGGGGTTTGAATAATTCACCTCTGGAAACATGGGTGTTTCGTTCAACGTCCTTAAACAACCCTTATTCAGGGACCTTTTGAGCGGGATGGGTTACTCGATCTGAAGAAAATTCTAACTGGGCCCCACCTGCAAGGTCATGTGCTGTTTATCTTGATATGAGATCACCATGTCGCGCACATATGGTTGTGATGCATGTGCCTGGTGTACCCTTATCAGACGGGTAGTCATGATGGGTATACTGGGCTTCGTATATTTTACCCCAGTGTCACTTTGATGGCATGCTCTGCTCGCTCACTCAATAATAATAATAATAATAATAATAATAATAATAATAATAATAATAATAATAATAATAATAATAATAATAATAATAAAAATAATGATGATGATGATAATTATTATTGTTTTTATTATTATTATTATTATTATTATTATTGTCATTTACTTTTAATCTGCATGTTTGATGCAATCACTTGCCGGGGCACACCCAGCGCCCTAGGGCAAGTGAAGGTTAAGAGTTGTTGAAATATAGCTGAAAGCTTGGGGAGGGGACGTAGAGAAATATCTCCATGTAATACAAACACAAACATTTACATTGATAGGGTTTTTCTAAGGATGTGGGCAGTACTTTTTAGCACACTCTTTTGGATTTCCTTGAGACATGGTTCTCCAGGGATATTGTCTAGGTGTTTCTGACATCCCTTTTTTATCATACCTAGGGCACCTACAATAAGAGGAACAGTTTTTGTTTTAAGATTCCACATCTTTTGTATTTCGATTTCCAGGTCCTTATATTTACTAAGTTTGTCAAATTCCTTTACAGATACATTTTTATCAGTGGGGACGCTTACCTCTATTAGTCTGCAGGTATTTTCTTCCCTGTCTTTAACAATTATGTCTGGTCGATTAGCCTTGATCGTTCTGTCAGTGTTGATTGGAAGATCCCAGAGGATGGTGACATTTTTACCTTCAACAACTGGCTGAGGATGGTGTTCATACCAGTTAGCAGGAGTGCCGAATGTGTAGTGTTTACATATCTTCCAATGTATATACTATCCTACCCTATCGTGGCGATTTTTGTATTCGTTTGGTGTCAGCACAGGACATCCCGAAACGAGATGGTCTATTGTTTCGTCAAATGAGTCGCAGAATCTGCATTTAGGGTCAGTACCGTTTCGGAGAACATTAGCCTGGTAATTTCTGGTAAACAAGCTTTGATCCTGTGCTGCCAGTATGAAGCCTTCAGTCTCTGCTTTCAATCCAGAACTCTTCAGCCACTGATGGGTTGTTGCTTGGTCTACATCAGCATTTTGGCTTCGGAGAATATATTTACCATGCAGGGGCTTCTGGCTCCACCGCCTCTCATTTTGATTCTGCCCGTTCTTTTTTGCAGTCTGCTTGATTCGCTTTGCTTGCTTGGTAGCAGTGGTTTCCGGCTCTTCATCTGATTCAAGGTTAATGTCTAGTTCCCTTTCGAACTTATAAGCTTCTTTGACAATAGAATGCAGCTTTTTGCTGCTTTCGTGTTCGCACACAAGTCGCAGCATCCAGTCCATTGTACTAGATAGGTACCTGTTCATTCCTACAGTAGAGGTCTTATAGCACAGCTCTAATTGCATCATTCCTCTCCCCCCGCTGCTTCTAGGCAGGTACAGGCGGTCTACATCTGCCTTAGGGTGGTGCATGTTCTTGGATGTCAGTAATTTTCTTCTCTTCCTGTCCAAGCGTTGGAGTTCCGTAAGGTTCCAGGTAATGATGTTAAAACTGTACTGGACTACTGGAAGTGCCAGGGTGTTAATGGCCTCAATGCAATTTTTGGAGTTGAGTTCAGTCTTCAGTACAAGCCTTATTCTCCTATAGTATTCCTTTCTTATTTTTTCCTTCATAGTAGCATGATGTATACCATCTCCTTCGTTGATTCCTAGGTATTTGTAACTTTCTTGTGGGTCAAGTTCCTTGATGGTAGTGTCAATATCTAATTTAACAGAAGCTGTTTGCCTGAGCTTGCCTCTTACAAATGTTGCTTTAGTACACTTATCAAAGCCAAAATCCATTCCGATATCAATGCTAAACTCCTCTTTAACAGTTGTTAGCAGCCCTTCTAGCTCTTGGTCATTCCTGGCAAACAGCTTTAGGTCGTCCATATAGAAAAGGTGGTTTATTGACTTACTAAAAACTTTGTACCCATATCTGGTACTATCCAATTCGTTTGAGAGTGGGATCAGTGCCATGCAAAAAAGTAATGGAGAGAGGGATCACCTTGAAAGATGCATCGTTTGATGTTGATGCTGTCGGACTGGCTCATCCCATTACTATGGCTTAGAAAGAGACGTGTGTTCCACATGGTCATGCTATTCTGCAAGAATTTTGAGACGACAGGAGAGCTCTTGTATATATCAAGGGCCTTGAGTATCCATTTATGTGGGACACTGTCATACGCTTTCTTGTAGTCTATCCATGCCATACTCAGGTTTTTGTTTTTGCTCCGGCAATTTTCTACAATCATTCTGTTTATGAGCAATTGGTCTTTGCACCCATTACAGTTTCTTTTACAACCTTTTTGAGCTTGTGGAAGGATAGAGTTTTGTTCAAGGAAAGCGTACATTCTCTCCGTTATTATGGATGTGAGGATTTTGTAGGTGGTGTTGAGACATATTATTGGCCAGTAATTCTTTGGGTTTTTTTGTGTCTTCGGTTTTAGGTAATAGGTAGGTGGTTCCTTCAGTCAGCCAAGCAGGTATTTACTCTGGGTTCTGAATGACATCAGACAGAGATGCAGCGAGATTTTCGTGTACCTCTGTCAAACAATTCAGCCAGAAGTTAGGGATCCGATCCAGTCCTGGGGTTTTCCATTTATGAGCTTTCCTAAGGAGACACCTTAGCTCCTCTATTCCTATTGCTTCTCATTTCTGTTCTTCAAGTTCATCCAGTCTCTCTTTCTCACGTTCGATCCAGACAGCCTCGGCATTAAACTCTTTTTCGTTGCTCCATACCTTCTTCCAGAACTCCTCCACTTCCTCAATCTTAGGTGGATCTTCTATGTGTATTTTATTTTTGCCAATTTCCCTATACAATTTCTTTGCATCTATCTTCAAAAATTTATTTTGTCGACAAAATTTGTTTCTTTTGTCATACCTTCTAAGCCGTTGGGCTTTCAACTGTATCCGTTGTTTCAACAGTTCCTTAGTTGCAGGGAGGTTTATGAGATCTTTGATTTTATATTTTTGCATGATTTTTCTAAATTTTCTCGACTTAATATTCACTCCTCTAGCAAGCTCATCGAGAACTGAAACATCCGCCTGCAGAGATTCAATCTCTTTTTGTATCGCTACTTTCCCCCTAGGAGGTTCATTGACATGCCTAGCCATTTTCTTTGTCACCTTAATACCTAGTTGGGTAGTTACTACTTTAGCAGTGGAATAGATGAGATTATTTAAGGTTGTCAGATCATTCCCTTTATTTCTTAAGATCTGTCCTAGGGCAACGTTATATGTCATGATTCTGTTGTTATTTCTTGTGCCGTTTGAAAACTTTGGTAGCGGTTCTCTATTAACCATGTCAGTGAGCTCAATCTTGCCGAGTTCTCTCATAATATCCACTTTTGCTTCCATAATCTTTTCTCTATTATTCACCTCAAATTCTATGTCATATCTATTTTGGTTTTCTTGAGGAAGTTCTACGTTCTCCTCTTTCTTCAAATCTCTCGTCTTCACTATTCTTTGTTTAACTTCCCCATTTGGAAGTTGATTTACCGCTTGTACACTGGCTTCTGTGCTACTGTTACCTATTTCGTCTACATTGTTGCTCTTTTCTTTTGGTCTACCATGAGCTATTAGTGTCCTAATTTGGTCAATTTCAGCGTCAGTTAGTCTTTTGTCTTTAATTATATCTCTGCGTACATTACTTAATTTATTTGCGTCTATATATCTACGTACTTCATTGCCTACTGAATTTCTCCATGAGATGTATGTTTGTACACTGAGGTTATTGTTTGGGTTTAGTTGGGCTGTATAAAAATCTTTCAACACATCTCTATAGTCCTCTCTGGTCCATTTTATGCGTTTTGCTTTATGTGGTGTTTTTGGTGGTGTCACTACAAGTCCAGAGTTAGAAGTATTCTGGTTCTGGTCACCTGGTAGATCGTCTTTTTGAGAGTTTGTTCCAGCAGCAAACTTTTCGACCCCAGTCTTGTTCCCTACTGGGTAAAGCGGTCCTTGTTGTTCCGGGCGATGACCGATCCGGCATGATTTTTGGCTTGTTTTCATTAAATCATTGACGGCGACATCAGAGGGGTCCATTTTTTCAGAGACAACTTTTTGACAAGACGCCGCTTCTGTGACGGTAACGTTAGAAGAAGGGACTGTTTGTACAGGGTCAACTTTTTGACAAGACACCGCTTCTGAATTCTCCGAATTAATATATTGTTCATATCGAACTCGCATAAGACTTACAGATCGAAATTCGCCTCTATTTCTTTTGGTAGACATGTTTCCGGACATAACTGTTCAGTGACTTTCTAAATTCAGTGACCAATTTGCTCTTTTTTTCGTTTGTTCTTGAAAAATCGCTTTGTTTTTGTTTTGTTTTCGTCCGCGTAACGTGGTTTTTCTTTCTGTGTGTACGTGTGAGCGCGTGTAAGCATTATTTATGCTTTATAATTAAAATGTGTACGTGTATGCATAAACATTTGCATGTATATTTATTTAATTAATTAATTAATTAATCAATTTATGTACTTACTGTCTTTCAAGAGCTCTGATGTTCGTTTCTATTTTTTATGCATGTCACATGGAAATATTATTCATAAAAGAAAGAAAACCATACTATATATGGCAATAAGATTTCGGACTTTTTAGTTACTTTGCCTTAAAAGAAAATTTGGAAAAGATATTTTGTGGAATCTTTCTTCCATTGCAACGATGATGTTGGATTAAATTCGTTTATTATTATTATTATTATTATTATTATTATTATTATTATTATTATTATTATTATTATCATTATTATTATTATATCATTGAGTGAGAGAGCAGTGCATGCAGTGGGGCAAAATATACGAAACCCAGAATACCCATCATGACTAGCCGCTTGCTCTGGGTACAGCAGGCGCATGCTTCTCAGCCATATGTGTACCACATGGTGATCTCATACCAGGATAAACAGTGCACGACCGAGCAGGCGGAGCCTCGTTAGAATTTTCTTCTTGTCGAGTAACCCATCATGCTCAAAATGTCCCTGAATAATGTGTATTTAAAGATGCTCAACTCAACCCCCATGCTTCCAGATATGAATTATTCAAACCCGAAAGAATTCATCTCAATACATGGTTATGATTCTCTCCGACTAATTCTCGTCGTGATTAGAGAGGCACATTCAGCCATTAAGGGACATGCTCAACTGGATATGGTCAAACAATTGCCAAACAAATATTTGGTAGTGAGCAGAATATTTGCTGCAGCCCATCTTTTTATGCTTTATTATTAGCATTATTGTTATTGTTATTGTTGTTATTATTATTATTTTTATTATCGTTATTATTATCATTATTATTATTATTATTATTATTATTATTATTATTATTATTATTATTATTATTATATTATTATTATTATATTATTATTATTATATTATTATTATTATTATTGGTGTTGTTGCTGTTATTGTTGTAGTTGTTGTTGCTGTTGTTAATATCATTATTGTTGTTCTTGTTATAGTAGTAGCATTTGTTATATACATATGGAGGTGTATGCTTATTTATGCATATATATGTACATACATAAATATTTATATATGCACACACATATATATATGTGTGTGTGTGTGTGTCTGTGTGTGTATACATATATATATATATATATATACACATCTGTGTGTGTTTGTGTGTGTGTGTATGTTGCCTTACCTCTATATTCAGTTACTCTAACTGACTGCCATATTATGACCTCACTCAATATATCTATTTCTTCATCGCTTCTATATTGAATTTGGTTATTCTTTACATACATTCCGGACAATTGGTTGACCTGCAGGCAACCATCTGTGCTATTTCACATTTTGCTGAAGGCTTCTGTTCTTAATTTTCAGTGCTTTCTGATATCTTGATATCTTTACGACGCACGTTCTCTTCAACTAATCACTCATCAGTTATTCGATTTGCAGCTTACCTCCTGCAACGATGTTCTCTGTTAAAATCATATTCATACATTCGTCAGAAAAGGCATTCGTATATATTAGAATTTTAGTTTTCTTCCCTGGAATGCAATTATACTAATATTAGTTTCTGTTATTTCCATTTATTTACATACGCTTCTTTTCATAGCTTCTATACTATTTGCCACAAAACCCTGATGCTCCTGGGCAAAATGGTAGTAACTTACTGAGTTGCTTTTTAGTTACATAAATTGTTTCTAATCCTTGTAAACCACACCGTTTCTGGTACAACAAATTTTAAATTGTTACTCCGCATCTTTTATTTCTAAACATAATATATCTAAGTAATTTTTCGGATTGAAAGGGGAAAATGATAGAGAATGCTTTATTCCATCACCACAGAAAAGATCATAGAACATAATATTTATAAAAAAACGACTATAATATTTTTTATTTATTAATTTTTCTTGATTCCGCTAGTGTATAAATCTTGTACTTCTTTTATAATATCGGTTTCAAAATTTGACACCAGGTTATTAATTTCCATGGAGAGGATAAATCGATTACATCGTTCTCAGTATTCAACTAGTACTTATGTTATTACCCTTGAAATGATGGAAGGTAGATTTGAATTTAGCAAAATATAAATTCAAAATATAAAGACAGACGAAATGCTGGTGAACATTCCACCTACCAAGCTAACGATTTGGCCAGTTCAACACCTTATACATTTTTTATTATGATATCGACCTACATATGTATCCATGTATGCGAAGCAGACATTTGCGAATAACTTTGGATTCAATACATAGGATCAGTAGAGCAATCACAACGTTCCCATTAATCAAGTGAAAATTTTAAAGTTTCTTTTATTGATGTAATTTGCCAGGCTGTAATTTAGCGGGTATTGCACTCTTTCAAGGAAAAAAAATTAAATAAGTTATAGGGGTTTAAAATTTGATAATTGTTTACCCAGTCTGAAAACAGGATTCGAATGTTGTCATTTTGTCCGTGACTGCACGAGTTGTCAACCTGAAAATAGCCGGTGTTTTAATATGGAACTGTAAAGAAATCAAAATCTGCTTTATGAACGGCATATAACTCCTCATAACTTTTTTTATATTTTGGAATTTTCAGAAAAGTTTCAGAAATCCATACGATTATGCAATCACCAGCCTCGCCGAAAAGAGAAAATCTGGTTGTGTGATTTAAGGCTTATTTAGATGATAATTTTTGCGCATCTGGTGACCAGAGTGCAAGCAACAGGTGGGCACAAGCAGCTGAAGACAACACCAACGGGCGTGATTCGGCGTAGAATATATTTGTCAACACATATGCTTTCACGGAGACAAACAAATTCTCATGTGTGGCATGTTACTATGGAAACAGGCATGAATATATTTGCGACTTACGATATGCTAAAACTACCCAAAAGTTGCAAACTTTAGAAGCTATTAACTCTTTATTGATTTATGACTAAAATGAATTTCATGTCAATGATTATCATATATATCTACCCTGTTACACCAAGTATAAATTCAACTGGAACAGAAATTGCAAAAGTTGAAACGTGGCAGCCATACAAAAATATCCCAGTGTAGAAAATCGAGAGAAATATTGATTGTTCAGAAGTATTAGGAAAGACAAGAACAATACTCCTTTTGATGCTCTATATCCGGGAGTCTCTCACATGACATTCATTCACTGCATGAGTTATATATAAATAAACAAATGATTCAATATGTTGAATTGTGAGTCGTTTATGACTAAGATATGGATATAATATCTATGTGTGTAATTTTCTCTTAAGGGCACAAATCATATATATTTCTCCTAAGCCCACAAAAAAATTGTTTATCTCATTAATCCTCACAATTGTAAAATTATATGTCGCTTACATTAAAAATGGCAGCCAGTGTGATTATACCCCATCTCACTTTCTCTGTCTGTCTGTCTGTCTAACTGTCTGTCTGTCTCTGTCTCTCTGTCTCTCTGTATCTCTCTCTCTCTCTCTCTCTCTCTATATATATAATATATATATATATATATATATATATATACATACACACACGCACATATATATATATATATATATATATATATACATATATATCTGTCTGTCTCTCTGTGTGTTTGTCTGTCTATCTATCTATCTATCTATCTATCTATCTATCTATCTATCTATCTATCTATCTATCTGTGCGTGTCTTTCTCTCTTTCTCTCCCTCTCTCTTTCTTTCTCTTGCATCCGCACATATATAAATACTAAAATGCAACATTCTAAGTCAGGTCACTACTACTACTATTACAAACTCCTGCTCCTACTCTTACTACTACTACTACTACTACTACTACTACTACTACTACTACTACTACTACAGTTGTACCTGTTGCTGCTACCATTAATTCGTATACTACAGCGGCGATCACAACGACGAAGATTACAAACATGACAATGACGAAAACGTAGACAACGGCAGTTTTGGAAAAGCAGCCGCAAATTTTGACATTTAAGCATTATAAGTTTTTGTATGAATAGATCTGAGTTGCATTTATTCACCGCTTCCGAGAAACTACTTAACTTATATACTTAATATATTTAGAATTTTAAACATTTGTATGCATACAAAAGTTGAACTTAAACCGAAAATTCAATTTCAGCTTTTTACAAGCCATTGAACTCTTAAAGATAAGGCATAGAAGCAGAATTTTTATAAAAATGCATAAATTGCACCATTCTATACATATACTTTTTATTTATATTTAGTTTCCCGTGTTGTGTTTCATTAGAGTTAAGGGCTTATCTTTAGGAAACAACATCTACTTGTGAAAAACCCTTTTTCTATTTCGAAACGAATTCTTTGTTCTGTATTTTGGAGTATAAATTTAATTTTTTGCCATGTTTAGCAACATCAAATTGCATCTAGAATCGTCTGAATTGGGTTTATTCATTCGTAACATTTCGAGCAATGTCTCCAATTTATAGATTCATTTCTTGCTCCAACTTTCTATTTTGGAGGACAGCAAGATATCCCTTATATATAATATATATATATATATATATATATATATATATGTGTGAAAGAAATTTTATACAGTGCTCAGGTGCGTTACAGCTAGGGAAAAATTCCTTCAGGTTTACTGTTGGTGGATTTCAGGAAGCATGGATGTTTTCAAGGATATGGTGTCTCAACAGTAAACGACAGATTCGTGTAGTTTATGCCATACTTCAACAGTTCTGTGCGTCAAAAAATGTTTCCGAAAGTCATAGATACGGTATTAGTTTTTTTAATTTTGAAAGCATGTTCAAGAGGGTTTGTCGTATGGAATTCAGAAAGATGCCCAAAGCTGTTGTTAGAAAGATAGTGAATAAACGTGTGGGTGTCTACCATATCAGGTGCGAAACATCTGGGCTTCGATATCACCGCGCTCACGGAAGCAAGACGTTCAGACCATGGTAGATGCCCGACGGAGGGTATTAATTTTGTTGTACATTTCTGAACAGTTTCCAGGATATTTATATTCTGAGCAATATAGGTGTTCCAGATTGGGGATGCAAATTCTAAGTATTGACACGGCATTGCCATATACAATTTTAAATAGAAAACTACAGAGCGGTTGACAAAGGTCTTATTGACTGATGCTGGTACACACTCAAACATCTTGAAAATCATAGAGATGTTTGTCCAACGCAACACCGTTTCTTCATGCTGCCACCATACAATGTAGAGTGTATGCATTTTGCTACGGTGAATCTTTTTTTTGTGATGAAATTAATCACCTACTGTATACAACGTGCACTGTATACTGTGATTAGTATGATATTGAACGTTATATTTGCCCTTTAATTTTTCTATTATAAGCAAAATCGTTGTAAAAAAATCTTTATAACCAGCTGCAGATTTAAATTTGCTTGTTTTGAGGGAGAATAAAAAATAACCACATTTAGCTTTTAATTAAGTGGTAATAAACAATGCAACTACAAATAATTAAACGTAATCATTTTGAGCGAAGAAAATTACATTTTAATTAAATGATAATGAATGATGTAATTTAATAATTTAAAATAATATTGATCATTTTATTTTCTAATTCTATTTTCTTCACTCTGTAAAATTTTTACACTTCTAGACATATAAAAACGTTACACCTTTCAAATTCACAAGGTATATGAAGTATTTATTCCCGCAAAAGTATGTGCATGAATATTCATGCATACGTGCATATGTAAATTTAAGGAGAGAGGGAGAGGAAGAGAGAGAAGGAGAGAAATAAAAATTGTTAGAAATATAAATAAACAAATAGATAAATAGATAGATAGATACACAGATGGATAGATAGATAGATAGATAGATAGGTACATAGATAGAAAGGTAGTTAGACAGACAGACAGATAGATAGATAAATATATATATATATATATATATATATATATATATATATATACAATTGCTGCGTGGAAGGTGTTTGTAAGCCAGTTAAGACACACACAAAAGCCGTTCGATTCACTTCAACATTTAAGTTTAATTTGTCAAAATATTTTCGTCGCTAAAATCCGCGACCTGTTCACTGACAAAAATCCGTGCTGCATCAAAAATCCGTGAAGCACGGATTTTTGTCAGTGAACAGGTCGCGAATTTTAGCGACGAAAATATTTTGACAACTTAAACTTAAATGTTGAGGTGAATCGAACGGCTTTTGTGTGTTTCCTAACTGGCTTACAAACACCTTCCACGCAGCAATTATTTTCGTTTCAGCACACGATCTCAGATCAAATCACTTGCTATGCGAGTACATCTCCCTATATATATATATATAATATATATATATAATATATATATATATATATATAGATAGATAGATAGATAGATAGATAGATAGATCAATGTGTAGAATATATTTTATAGTCAAATTTTGTGGTATCATGGCTCATCCTGGTCGGAAGTTATTCTTGTCTGGGCTGTATTTCGTTTTTATCGCACCTCCCATTTGCTGTATAGCTTTCGTTCGTCTTGTGCCTTTCAGATGGTGGTATCTCCATTCCAGGCTCTGGCATATCCTTAGCAGTAGGGAATTCTAACACAGTTTAGGATGGAAGAGATCACACCTGTCTTTTGTGCAACGCGATTTAGGGTTAGGGTTATAGATTACGTTTTTAGGTATAGTATTTGAGTTAAAGGTGGAGCGGTTTTCCAAATGAAAAAGTGTCCTTAATAAGTCTGCAGATCTTCAGCATGAACGAGGTTGGGGGGAAGGGCAGTGTCCCTCGTTGCTGGTGTTGCTTGTGGCCAAATACCTCTCATAATGCTAGAAGTCTGTTAAGTTCAATCCCAACTTGCTGTAATAGGTTTGAGTACAGTGAGAGAGGTGGTGGAGGAAAGAGTGACAGAGAGACGACGAAGGCTGTCAAACGTCGTTATATAATGAAATTGGAGAGAAGGGAGGAAAGAGAGAGATATCGAGGAAGACAAGATTATATCCGAAAGAGAGAAACGACGAACGCTTGTGAAAGTCTGAGTTTTGTTGCCCTAGTAACCACATCTTCTGAGATAGTGATTTCTAACCTAGTCCAGTCGCTTCCTTGCCTCTTTTTACATGCCTCTGTAAATTGTGGCGCCAATCCGACCCCATCTATTTCCCCTTCAGCTGTTCCCATTCCAAAATGAGACAAACAAATTTTTCGCATTTCAGCTTTATAGATATCGATTTATAGGGAATGGAGAGGGAGACAGAGGAGTAAAGTGAGAGAGGGAGAGGAAAGTGAGACAGACAGATAGACAGACAGGCAGTTACACAGGCAGATAAACAGACAAAAAGAGATATGCAAATATATCCGTATGGATATGCAGGCATATATATAGACTTATACTTCCAAACGGAAGCAGGTATAAAAACACACGAGTAGACACACATGCGAGATTGCGTATGGAAAAACATACACACACTCACACACATAGACGCATACACACATATGCACTCACATTCGCATCCCGAAACTCATCAATTTTGCAGAAACTCTACCGATGAAAGATTCGATACATACAATAACCAGGTAAATTTACAGAGGGGATAATAAAGTGGTACATAAAGTGTATATTTTGCACGCCATGTATGTGTAGGAATGTGAGGGGCGGGATAGAAACATTGCACATAGGAACAGACACTACACTAAATTGTTTAATTTTGTAGAGAAAGCTATGTTTTACGATGTTCATTTAATCCTCTCTTTTAACATTGACTTTATCCAGAATGCAAAGTATATGGCAAGAAGTACTTATACATGTCTGAAAAATTATTTTCTTCACTCATCATCCCATAAAAAATTATATTACATATAAACCACCCGACAATATGTTTATAAACATTTTCACTGCGAATGCATGGACATAGAACAATTAGATGTTCCATGTTTGGATCCTTATGCAGAGATGTATTAAAATTTTAGTTTATAATTGTATTGTAATCATATTTCGACTAAATTTATTATCTGTTGGTGGTTCAGTTAAAAGTTTGCAGAAACGAATCTAAAATGTATCTGTTATTCTAAGATTTTTCATCTATAGGCGCTGTTTCACGTTGTTCAAAGCTGAAGAATGTCTTAAGTTTGCTAATGTGTGATGAATACTAAGATAATATAACTATATTTCAATGTCTACGTAAACGTAAGATTTAAAATATTGACGAAGAAAATAATCTTGCTTTTCCTATATATGTTTCAGTTCTTGATGAAAGGAAAATAATAACGTTCTTTTCTTTCAATATCATGATAGAAATATAAGATTTTGAACGAAAGATTTAGTAATACATCGTATAGTTTTGAAATGATGAAGAATAGTATAATAAAATTTAAAATTTACTGAACAGCAGTGAGGGAGATTCACCAATTTGTTGTCCAATCAATAAAAATTATTAGTTCACATTGAATAATAAATCATTTTAAGGAACTGAGCTTAACTTTTAAGCGAGCATCATGCGATATCGTCTATAGCATTTTCTAAAGACTGCGAGTGATACTGTTGTTGCAATGACAGGGAGACACCATCTTGGGATTCTTAAGTCCAAGAGTCGAATACACGACTTTCAAATGTTGACCTCACTATTGTAATCATTAGTTCATATGCATTCACAGTGAAGAAGAAATGTAGTTGCTAATATAGTATTAGACATGGAAATGGAAAAAGATAAGATTGCATGGTTACAAATGGAATATCCTCGACCTGGGAACCGTACTGGGTTATGTAAAAAAGAAATTAAAACTTTTTTCTTAATTGTAAATGTCTTTAATGACTCAAATTTGTTACAGTTGTCTGGGTAGACTATCGAATAGAAGGCAGATAATGGCGAAAGAAATCGATTTCGACGTGTAACATATGTTTGAAAATTCTATTTCTTTGGTGGAGACATTTGTGTTATTGGTGTTTTGATTTTTGTTGCTACAGACGCAGCTTAACCCCGTGCAAATTTGTATAAGAGGGCGTACAACCAATGGTACTTCAGTCGTAACCTACTCACAGAAACTTTATTTTAAATTGAGAAACTACACTGCCAGCAGTTTCTTTAAGATGCCGTCAGCAATTATTCCTTTGATTATGTAAGATGGGTCCATAACGTAGAGAAGTAAGCCTTTGTATAGAAATATATTTCTATGTACACGGTCGTTTATACCATTGTGTTCAGGACAATGCAGCAATTTATGTTTGGAGCATAAATTAGTGACACAAAGTATAAGTTAGAGACAAGAACTATGTTAACTTCTCAATGATTATGAGTTAGCCATCAAAAGATGACGACACTACGCGATGAAGAATAACATACTTATCATTTTTTATATATTTTCTTTATAAATTCATTTTACTGTTATCTTTTTACGAGCATTTACAATTGCCATCACTTTACATTGATGGTGAAGAGATCATCAGTGACAAAATTGATAAAATCAATAATGTGCATGAGATAGTCAACTGCGATTTGTCATCGGCTAATCACTTGGCTTATAAAGTATGTTACGATTCTGAAAGGAATTACTTTTCTTTTGGTTACAATCTTAATAATATTAAGTCATGCATTCGCCATGATTTTCCCTCAATAATACGAATGCTAAGCGTTTTGAATAACTACAGATACTATTTTTACTTCCTTTCATGCTGAAATTTTCAAGATGCCGTCATATCTTCTTTTGATATGTGTAGTACTTAGCAAATGTAAACGGAATCTATGTTCAGTGAATCATTGCAGTTGCGGATAGTAGACTAGATTACATTGTATTGAAGCCTGGGATATTACACTTATGGAAAATTGAAGGGTCAGCATAATGTCAGTGGAGACGTTGTCTGATAGGATAGAATTTAAGAAAATGAAGTATAAGGCAAAGAATGTGGAAAACAAATCGGAAATATGTGAAATAAAAATTTATTAAGCTTCTATCAGACAGAAATGCATCAACACATACCACGACAGTGCGCTCTAACAGTGAACACGTAAGGCAGATAAAGACTATCGATGAACATATATATATCAGGAGATGCTTCTGAGAAACACTTCCGAAATTCTGCTGATTCTAAGGAAATAACATTGCTTACACCATATTGCTACAGCTAAATGTCATCATGGTTTTCGTTGTAGATTACGTCATTTGATACACTGTTGCAAACATTTCAACACAAATTACTTTCGGCAAATGTTTTCAGAAACGAGAATGTTCTATAGAATAATGTTGTTTGAAAAGAAAAACCTGTAATAGAATCGGTCTCCTCCAGTATTGCATAACCAGAAGTCATTTTCTTAATGTTAGCAATTCTAGGAGGATTAATATAAAAAGATGCTAAATAGGAAAACGTAAATTGGTCGCCCCTCTAGATTCTACCAGTTTATAAACATCCGGTAAAATTTTGCTTTATTGAAAATTGACTTCAAGAAGAGTATCGGAGTGTATATATGCCTGTAAATATATATATATAGAAGCCAAAGTATAAAGTGTTTTCAATAATCGGTTAGTGCTTAAGCGGCCTATGCTGTTTAAAGCCGTACAATAAATAAGCAACAAAATTAGAATTATGCGACAGTGTATCTCACAAACACAGGAATGAACTTAAGGAAAAAAAAAATAACACTAGTTGAATCTCAATGACTTCGTATCATGAAGACGGATAAAATGAAGAATATAGAAAAAAACAATAAATACTAGCAGCAATGATTTACTATAAAACTATTTCCACTATTCTATCATTTAGGATTCTAAAGTATACACGTATATAATCCTCTCAAACGAAGTAGATATGGCGTTTTAGTTTGAAGGTTTAATTTATTATATCAAACACTGATTGCCAGCTCCAAATTATATTTCCGTTTGGATAGAGTTGTTCACAGCAGAACTCTGGATAAACTGCTGATATTTCCATGCATTAAACAGATTTATTTATGCTAGTGAATGTATTGAGTTCTATATAAGTTAATGCTCTTCCGGTGGGAAGTAACTAGGCATTTAGAATAGCTTATAGAATGTTTAGTATCACTTAAGTCACCCAAAAAATATTTTTTAAACATACAACACTAACGGAATTTCTTATTTTCTTATTATCATATTTCTTATTTATTTTCGGGACGGCCGGTCGCTTGACTCATTAGAAGCGAGCTAAGATAGCAGTACGCTGTGAAGTGTGCAATTCCATTGTTTTGGTTCAAAAGACGGTGGCGTGCAGGGAAAGGTAAGCATGCAACCCTACGTCCGGAGGCAATACAAAGTTGTCATTACAAGCTAATGATCACGGCCTCTGTAAACAATGCAAGAAGTGGCCGTCCAACCAATACCCGATCAGCGGAGAACGTAGCAACAGTGCAGGAAATGTTTACTCGTAGCCCGTGAGATTTGTCAGTAATGAGTGGATCCAGGCTAGAGTGGTATACGATATTTTATTATGATTTTTAGGGGCTAAAATTCCGTGGCAGCCCCTCTGTTACGACGACAAGTGTTCCGGTTGATCTGATCAATGGAACAGCCTGCTCGTGACATTAACATGTACACTTAACGTAGTTGTCAGTGAGATTCATTGTGACACAAAGTGTGGCAAAGCTGGCCCTTTGAAATAGAGGTACAAAAGAAATAGGAAGGAGTGAGAGAAAGTTGTGGTGAAATATTTCATCAGGGTTCGCCAACACACTGCCAAATTCTCGTGGAAATTTTAGGTCTTTTTGCTCAATAGATACTCACAACGCCCGTTATGGGAATCGAAACCGCGATCCTACGACAGCTTATCCACTGGATCACCACAAGGAGTGAAAGCTAAATTGAAGACACTATCATGGTTTCAAATTTCGGAAGGGTCAATTCGATTATGTTGCATCCGGTGTTCAACTGCTATTTATCTTATCGGGCAGAACGGGAGGAAAGGATAAGATGACCTCAGCGAAATTTGAAATTGAAACCTAAGAACCCGGAAGAAATGCCGCTAAGAATTTTATCCGTTCTGCAAGCAGTTCTGACAACTGGCTCCCTTACTGCCGCGTACAGAATGAAAGGAACTTATAACCGACCTGACTCGGCTCACAAGGCACACTCAAAATTAAAAAAATATTTTTCTGTGCATATTCATACTCACACACACACACACACACACACACATGTATATATATATATATATATATATATATATATATATATATATATATATATATATATATATATATATATATACTTTATTTAAAGCAGCAGCAATTTCAAAAGAGTACTCAAATACCAGTGGTAGAGTAATATGCTTTATTTAAAGCAGCAGAAAATTCAACAAAACCTGTTACTCTGAGTCTCCCGTTGCCGGCAACGGAAACTCAGAGTTACAGGTTTTGTTGAATTTTCTGCTGCTTTAAATAAAGCATATTACTCTACCACTGGTATTTGAGTACTCTTTTTCCACCTTGTTTCACATTTATGTGTTTACTCCGGTATATATATGTATATATATATATATACATATATATATATATCTCTATATATAAACGGCAGTTTGTCTGTCTGTGTGTCTGTGTGTCTGTCAGGTTGTACCCTCACCCTGACCATGGCTTTCAACCGATTCTGATGAAACTTGACACACACATAGCCCAATGTCATAATTCAAAACTAACGCAGCGAAAATTTTGAAAAGTTCCCCCAGTTCTGAAAAAAATCGATAAATTCGACATGGGGTCGAGAATCAGAAACACAAACCACAGACTGTCTAGGGGACGCAACTCGACCTTTTTAACTCTCAAAAATATTTACCATAATTTTTTTTCCATTTTTTTCTATTTTTTGGCTATAACTCTCTAAAAATGCTTTATAGTTATTTCCCTTACAAACCCGAGCAACGCCGGGCGATACTGCTAGTATATATTATATATATATATATATATATATATATATATATATATATATATATATATATATATATATATATAGACTCTTTGCTCTTACTCATTTACTCTTTTACTTGTTTCAGTCATTTGACTGCGGCGATTCTGGAGCAACACGCTTAGCCGAGCAAATCGCCCACAGAACTAGTACTTATTCCATCGGACTCATATTCCGAACCGCTAATTTACGGAGGCATAAATGAACCAACATCCATTGTGAAGCGATGTTGGGTGACAACACAGAGATACAAACATGCACACACATACACACACACATATATGTATATACATATATATATTATATAATATATATATATATATATATATATATATATACGACGGCTTTCTTCAGTTTCCTTCCACCAAATCCACTCACAGGGTTTTGTCGGCCCTAGGCTATAGTAGAAGACATGTACTGAAGATGCCACTCAGTGGGTATAATCCCGGAACCATATGTTTAGTAAGCAAGCTACTTACCACACAGCCACTCCTGCGCCTATATATATATATACATACATATATATATGTATATATGTATATATATATATATATATATATGTATATATATATATATATATATATATGCATATATGTATGTATATATGTATGTATGTATATATACACGTGTGTGTGTGTGTAGAAATATGTACAGGAAAATATAGTTACTTCTTTTGTCTGTGCCTTCTGAATCGAGACAGGTCGATTATAATTTCCTTTCATTACATAAGCGGAAGTAAGGGGGCAACCTGTCAGAACTGCTTGCACAACGGACGAAATTCTTCGCTTCATTTCTTAAGGTTTCTTAAGTTTTCATTTCATCTTATCCTTTCCTCCTGTTTTGCCCGATAAGATAAATATCAGTTGAGCACCGGGTGCAACGTAATTGAATTCATCTTCCCTCAGTAAATTTGCTGGCATTCTGCCGAAATTTGAAACCATGGTACTGTCTTCAATGTAGCTTTCCCTCCTTGTATTCATCCATTTACGAGAAGCTGCAGTCTTTCTAAATATACATTTCAAGTCATAATTGACCGGTAGTTCGAAATTATTTTTCTCTCTCTGTTTACTTTTCCGTGTTCTTTTCAGTGGAAGAGCGTAGGCTCGAAATGTAAAAGACTCCCTCACATTCCCGAGCGTTAAAGTAATACACCTGTTTCTTCTCTATACACCTGCGTTCCTGTATTGTTTTTCTGAAATTTTCAACTATATATATATATATATATATATATATATATATATATATATATATATATATATATATATATAATATATATATATATATATATATATATATATGTATGTATATTTGCGTGTGAGTGAGGTTATGTATATGTATATATATATATATATATATATATATATTATATATATATATGTATATATATATCTGTATGTATATATATATATATATATATATATATATATATATATATGTATATATATATATATCTGTATGCATATATATATATATATGTATTTATGCATAGACGCACACATATATAACATTCATATGTGTATACATATAAAATTAATTCTCTGTATTCGTTAAATTAAAGCCTAATTGTATAGGAAATAAACACCGCAATATTTGTTCTAAATTATGAATGCGAACGCATTGCATTTTTATTAATATTTAAAAAACTTGTGCAGTGAAAAATGCGTATTAGTAACAACATAAGGCATGAGGTTATATAAATATGCCGACGATTTTTTGTACGTCGAAGTGTAATTTGGAGATAAATATATTATGTCATGTTCAGGTTAAACACAGAATTGTATAAGAAATATGAAACTAAAGCAAACAGTCAGGCACACCATGTTTCAGACATATCGTATTCATTCACTTATGACATCTGGCTACTTGAAAAGTAAATAAATGCTGAAAGTACTTCTCAAACTAATTTCCTCTTTTTCAACAAATTCTTTGAAGAATATGTTATACGGTATACCGTCTTTTAAAATATATCTTTATGAGATAGTCTTCATTACACGAAGCACTCATCTGTGAAATTGCGAAGAAATGTTTACAGATATACTGTAAATAAATATACATTACAATTTTAAAAAGATAAAAAAATGTATATCTTAAATATAGAGATATATATTACCAGGTTAGTTGTGTCTTTATTTACCTAAGACAACATCTATTCATTCTATGCGTATTGATTCTTATAAATGTGCCTGCCAACTCACACACACACACATATACGAGTATACACACATATATGATTATGAATATATATATAAATGTGTGTGTGTAAGTATATATGTATATAAACTGCTCTGCCAGCCTGTATATCTCCCTTTCTCCCTCTCTCTCTCTATCTCTCTCTTTCTCTCTCTCTCTCTATATATATATATACATACATACATACATACATACACACACACACACACATATAATATATATATATATATAATATATATATATATATTCATGTACAAGCACTCATCTGTCATTGGAGCGATATAAACAAACGTACAAATGAATGTATACATTATTGCAAACATGTACAAACACACACAAACATATATATATATATTATATATTATATATATAGATATATATATATATAGAGAGAGAGAGAGAGAGAGAGAGAGAAAGAGTGAGGGAGAGGGAGAGAAAGGCACACATAAACACACTGAATTAAAAACTCCTTATATTGAATGTCTCTAAATATTTTAAGTAGATTTCCTTATTTTATATTCTGATATCCATATTCATGGGCGCGTGTGCGCGTGTCTGTGTTTGTAAGAGAGAGAGAGAGAGAGAGAGAGAGAGAGAGAGAAAGAGACAAAGAGAATGCATACGTTGTATGCTTCTATATACAAAAACAAATCTGAGTGCATGCGAGTAGATAGCTTCTGGTTATCATAAGGTTATATATATATATGAGAAGAGACGTATTGAAATAAAATTGTAAAAAATTGATGCATGCATAGACAAACACACACACTGGCAGCATCCACTCAAATATTTCCAAATTATAAAGTTTATTTTTTTCTGCTATCTTATGTATACATAACAAATATATGATATAAAATATCGCATGTGTTTCAATATGTGTATTTCTGTGTATAAAAGTGTGTGTCATTGTGAGTGTGATTATGTGTGCGCCCAACTGCAAACATATTTCACATTCACATTTTCAAGCATCTCTTAAGATTTAATTATATATATATACGAATATACATGTATATTTATAAGGGAGTGTGTGCGTGTGGATATATGTGTATGTGTGTATATATATATATATATATATATATATATATATATAATATATATATATATAATATATATATATATTATCTTCATGTATTGTTGAGATCTGCGTGAAAATTAGATCTATGGATGAAAGAATGATTTAAAATGAGTAATGAATATGTGTATATACATAACAGAGGCAAGACGGAAGGATGTCAAAGAAACAGTATGAATATAACGTATAGAAATCGAAACGGTGAGTGAAACTCATGCAGGTTTTGAGGAAATTAACCGCAAATATGAAAAAAGAAGCAACATTTCAACAAAGTTGATCTAAAAAACAAATTAAGGTTAATGAAAACATATAACAATAGACACAAACATTTACACGTATCAAGATATGAGCGTAGTATCTCTCTTTCCTTCTCTCTCTTTCTCTCTCTGTATATATACGCACACACACACACACATATATATATATATGTATGTGTGTGTATGTAAGTATGTATGTGTGTGTGTGTTTGTTTTCATTCAGGTATGTATGTATACATGGATATAAGTATATGTATTTTTTCAGTCTGTGATACCTGGAAGCTTTCCATTTATGGAGGATGAAGTTTCTTGTAAAGATGGAAAGCTGCGCCGTTGGAATGTAGATAACAAAAGCAAATTCATATACAAAACTTGAGAATAATTTTGCATATTTTTACTGTTCCACTTACAGATTTCATTTCGAATATACGCTTTCTTTTCCTGAAAACACTTGAAATATCATTGTATGGAGATGCACATATGTTCTTTTCATCAGTGCGGTTGTTCTAAGTTTCAGTCGTAAGCGTTCTCGCTAAATTTCACGGGTTACAATTTTTATTTAAAATCCCGTTAAAAGAATACTAATGTTGGCAAGTAAAAGGTGTTTCCCCTGTGTAATACGAAGAAATTAACCATTAACTGATATAAGGTTGAAAAGTCGGTATTATTCCTGAGTACGTATGCATGTCATTATTCAGTTTATTTCAAGATTTCGTGCCAATAAGGAACCGGTTTCTAACGTAGATTCAAAGCCCCTGCATTAGAATTTCAACATCAACAACAGGGTATTTTTGCATATATGTATGTATGTATGTATGTATGTATGTATGTATGTATGTATGTATGTACGTATGCACGTATATGTCTATGTATGTATGTATATAGGTATCTATGTATGCATGTATGTATGGATTTGTATGTTTTATGCATGTATTCTCATGCATATAATTGCATATCTAGACACGCTCATATATAATTATATGCTAACATTCTGGAATGTTGTACAGAACTTTACAGTTCCACTGATGGATTGGATCTATAGTCTTCGAATTAGCTTTCGCTTTTCTGCTTTTGAGAAGCCTAATTTCTCAAGATTGATATCTGGGCAGTGTATTAAATATCCCAGGACTCCAATAATTACAGAGAGAGTAACAGCAGATTTCTTAAATTTCCAGCATAAGTGTTCTCTTTTTCACTGATCTTCAGCTTTACGTATGTATCCATTGAGCAGTTAATTTCCGCAGCTGTGCACAGTTTCTCTTCTCTATCTCAAATCCTTATATCAGGTCTGTTGTGCTTAAGTTTTATTGACGTCTTCACTGGGGCACTTCACTAGTATTCCTTATTATGAGTGGCTATGATGTTTACCATATTGTGGGTTATTTCTTTGTCCTCGTGATTATTCTTCCGATGGATTTCATTATAGAGTGTCCTAGCCACAACGTCAAGTCTCATCGGTAGATAATTCAGTGATTACAATTTCGGAAAGTTCTTTTGATGTGGATGATATCTTCCGTGTGAACTCCACAAAGTCTGCATTGTTTTTCACATTTTATTGTTTTTTCCTGCATCTCTCTCCCTTTTTGTGCAGAAGGTACTTGGTTGATATTTCCTATTCCTGTATGCATGTATGTATGTATGTATGTATGTATGTATGTATGTATGTATGTATGTATGTATGTATGTATGAATTAGGTATGTATGTATGTATGTATGTATGTATGTATGTATATATGTATGTAATGCATACGTCTGTTTGTTATTTACACACCCGTCTTCGTCTTTTTGTTTTTTTGTAAATTCTCACCACGTACGTATGTATGTACGTATGTATGTTCGATATGTATTATGCGTGATCGTGTTCCGTTGTCAAACGCAAGATACCTGAATCATATGAAGTCACATGAAAATCGAAATGCCCAGGTAGATCATAATTTTGAACATGGACGGCCTATTTCCACTTGTGCAATATGTCACAAATCTTGTAAGACAATACCTGGACTTACGACATATGCTAAAACATTTCTTCAGAATGGAATTTAACAATGCAATGATATGGAAGATAGTTGAATATTTGTCACTTGTGTTTTAAATCTCGTTAGACAGCAGATGGTCTTAAGATTCATCTGAGGGCTCATCAACGGAGTGATTATACGATATGATTAGCTATGTGCGTGTTTGTGTTGATGGGATTGTTATCATCTGTAAAGATGAAGCAATCATTATGTATGTCTGTATGTGGCGAGCTGGCAGAATCGTTAGCACGCCGGACAAAAGGCTTAGCGTTCTTTCGTCTGCTGCTACGCCCTGAATTCAAATTCCGCCGATGTTGACTTTGCCTTTCAGCTTTTCGGGGTCGATTAAATGAGTAGCAGTTATGCACTGGGGGCTATGTAATCGACTTAATCCCTTTGTCTGCCCTTGTTTGCCCCCTCTATATCTAGCACCCTGTGGAATATAGATAAATAAATATATATGTATGCATGTATTCCTGCATGTATGTATTTATGCATGTATGCATGTATATACGTATGCTTGCATATATATATATCCAGGCAGTTATCTCTGTATGTATGCATGCAAGCATGTATTTATATATGCTTGTATGTATGTATGCATGCTTATAAGTATGCGTGCATGCATTCATGTATGTATGCATATATTTATGTGTGTATGTAAACAAGCATGAATATTTGTATTTACCTATGTATGCATAGATATGTTTATGTAAACCAGCATGTTTATATGTATGTACGTGTGTATATAATATGTATGCTTGTATGTAAGTATGGATGGAAAAATGCATGCTTTTACGTTTTTATACATATATGTATGCTTGAATGTTGCATCTCTGTATGCATATATACATCCATGGATGCATGTGATTATGCATGTATGTATGCATATATATATATACGTGTGTGTGTATGTGTATTTGCGTGTATGTGTGTACGTATGCATGAATTTTTTCGTATATTATACTGAGTCATTCCCCAATCCGGTTCTCCTTGCTTTGATATGAAGACGATTGGGAACATTTATAGAAAAAGGTCTCTTTGCACAATCAACATCAAATGTAAATATGTTATTAATATCCTTTTTTATTAATAGCCAGCTTTATTAACCTTTCGAATCTCTGTCGAATTTGTTTTTGGAGGTGAAAAAAAACAATTGATATATTCTGAAGTGTAAGGAAAACCATACTAGACCAAGTCTATATTCTTTTACTCTTTTACTTGTTTCAATCATTTGACTGTGGCCATGCTGGAGCACCACCATTACTCGAGCAAATCGACAACAGGACTTATCCTTTGTAAGCCTTGTAATTATTCTATCGGCCGCTTTTGCCGAACCGCTAAGTTACGAGGACGTAAACATACCACACAGCCACTCCTGCGCCTAAATATTCTAAATATTTTCATTTTTATTATTATTCTGGCTGTTGTTATTGCTATTTTTGTTCTAATATGGGTGGTGTTTAGTAGACATTCATGACATCCCAATAGTTCTTTTGTTAGCTTCGGAGAGTGCAAGTAGATGTGAATAGTCAGGTAGGTAAGAAAAATCCATATATTATATCTGTGACAAAATGACTGATTGTAAGTTTTGTCACACACTCTGGAGAAGTCGGGAGCAGCAGTGCCGTGGACGACGATGCTCTCGTATTTTTCCTATTTGAAATCAGAAAGTGGAATGCAGCGATAACCACAACAATGGCGAATACAGTAGCGGTTGAAAATAGTACACCCAAACTTGGAATGAATGTTATAGGCCAACAAGAATAAAAAAACAAACTACAGTAACAAAATGTAGAAACAAAAACCATTCTCATCAAGACGGGAGACAAAGACAATCACCAATAAAATTTACTTCTATATTTAGAGATGAGGAATTATGTACGCTATTTACACTTGACGGATATTTGTCCCCATCTTGTTTGTTAACGCAATGATTCGGCTGAAAAACTCACCAGGCTTCATTAGTTGTCTTGGGCATATGGCGTAGTGGTTAAGAGCGCGGTCTATTAACCCCATGATACCGAGTGACCTGAATAACAACAACAACAATAACAGCAACAACAACAACAATAATAACAGCAACAAAACAATAATAATAATAATAGTAATAATGATAATGGTAATAAAGGTAATGATAATAATAAAAAATAAAAATAATAATAATAATAACAATAATAATAATAATATTAATAATGATAATAATAATAATGATAATAATAATAATAATAATAATAATAATAATGATGATGATGATGATGATGATGATGATGAGGATGATAATAATAATAATAATAATAATAATAATAATAATAATAATAATAATAATAAGAAGAAGAAGAAGAAGAAGAAGAAGAAGAAGAAGAAGAAGAAGAAGAAAAAGAGATTACACCAAGGAAGTTTAACATGTGAGAGCGATAAAACAGTGCTCCGAAATCTATCCACAAACAACGGAAACAAACACATCGCATGGAGCTAAAAAATAACTGACAAAGGATTGGACTATATCCGAGTAAGTAATACTCATTGAAATTTATTACTATTTTCAAAACGAAATGATGTATTTTAACTCGATATCATCTCCACCTCTAACACAACACATGCAAACATGCTTGATATATTACGATCCATCAACACCGGATCATCTCCGGGCCCAAACATCATGTACAAAAAAAAACTACGAATAAATTAAATAATACCGGTATTATTCAACCCAAGAATAACAATCGGGAAGTACGTACAGTAAACTTACAACATAAAATGTACGAAAAACTACACGTGCAAAACAATGTGACAACAGTAATGAACGGACTGGTACCCTACGAAAATGACGACCGTCAAAATAATGGGCCGGACGTTGTTCCTCATGTCCCGCAAACAAAACCCAAAAGACATAAATGGACACGTGAGCAATACATTCCTATCCTACAGGCTTACTTTACAGCAGTGCTCTACCCAAAGAATGAAAATGCAACAACATATACATATAAAATATGGAAGAAAAATAACATAAATAAAGACCGGGATACAACAATGAACCCTAATAATCTAGCAAATATATGGAGATATATTCTCAACGCAAAAAATATCAGAAATAGAAATAGAACATTTGAAAGAAAAAATACATCAGGAAAATGTAGATAGAAGCCACACAATAATATAAACACTGAAACAGTAAAACAGGAAGATAAACGTAACATTTCCAACAAAAACGATGTAAAGAAAAAACAACAAATCCAGACCGTAAGGATACATAATAATACACGACAAACAGCAAGCCAAAACACGACAAACAAACATACGAATGAGATAGAAAGCGACACAAATCCCAAACCTGGAAGCAACGAAGGGGAGCCTAATGATTATGAAACTATAAAAAGTAGAATAATCAAAGAACTGAAAACCACAGAGCTCAAAATGGACCACCGACCAAAAATCAAAATAGACAAAACAACAACATCAATTATAAACAACATAAACCTAGCCGTCGCGGAACTAATAGCCACTGAAACAAAAAGCGATATCACTGAGCTAAATGACTTAGTATACGCAGAAGCTACTGCAGCCACAAAAGAAGCTGGATACTCAATCAAACCAATCCAAACAGGAGTACCATCACCCAAACAAACCCTGTGGATAAATAACATCCAAAGCAAAATACAAAAAATGAGAAAAGATCTGTCGATTCTTAATGAAATCAGTAGAAAATCAAAGCTACTGAGCAACAAAAAGAAAACAAAAATACTCCGCAAATACAATACCACAGAAAAATATTTACCTAAGATAAAAGAAAAACTGAAGCAAGATATCCTTGCCAAAGCACAAAGAATCCGCCGGTAAGAGAAACGCCAACGTTTCTTTGAACAAAACAAACGGTTCAACACCAACCTCAAAAAGTTCTACCAAGAACTTGACAAGAATAAAATAGAAATCACTGCAGCACCAACGGCAGAAGAAGTGGAAGAATTCTGGAGAGAAATATGGTCGGCGAACGAAAAACAAAAAAAGGAGTATCAAAAGAACAAACTCAGCATCTGAGCAAATTTGGATCCCCATAACAACTGAAGAGGTCACCCAGGCACTTCAAAGACTAAGCACCTGGAAGGCACCTGGGCAAGACAAGATCCCCAACTTCTGGTTGAAATATCTAATAGGAATGCACAAAAAGCTGGTTGAAAATTTTAACAACATATTGGCAGAGCCAGAAACAATGCCTGAATGGCTGACGAAGGGGAAAACCATCTTCATTCCCAAATCAAATGTGACAGCAAAACCAGAAAACTACAGACCTATAACCTGTCTCCCTATAATGTACAAGGCATTTACAGCAGTGATATCGGAAAGGTTGAACAAGCACCTGGACGAAAACAATCTGTTTCCAGGAGAGCAGAAATGATGCCGCAAAGCTCATATGGCTGTAAAGATCAACTAATGATTAATAAAGCCATAACTGAAGACAGCCACAGTAAGAAGAAAGTCCTCAGTATGGCCTGGATCGACTACAAAAAGGCGTTTGATAGCATCCCCTACACATGGATTCTCGAAACACTAGCCATGAACAAAGTTGCACCAACAATTATAAAATTCATAGGACACTCTATGAATAAATGGCAAACAGTGCTAGAGCTCGAAACAGAAGAGGGACTCATGAAAACCAAAGACATCCCCATTAGAAGAGGGAATATTCTAGGGAGACACGCTCCCTCCACTCCTTTTCTGCTTGGCAGCGTCACCTCTATCGGATATGCTAAACAGAACTGGATGCGGATATAAATGTTACGGCAAAAAGATCAGCTACCTGTTATATATGGATGACCTAAAACTATACGCTACAAATGACAAACAGCTGGAAACACTATTAAAGACAGTTCACGGATATACCAAAGAAATATTTATGAAATTTGGATTAGAGAAATGCGCCAAAGTAACCCTGAAAAGAGGAAAACTAGTTAAGAGTAGCAACATCACACTAGATAAAATCAATGAAATAAAAGAATTAGACGAAAGGCAAACTTACAAATACTTAGGAATCCCTGAACTAGATACGACACAACACACAGAAATGAAAGAGAAAAAAAAAAGAATATTATAGACGAGTTAGATCAATACTGAAAACTGAGCTCAATGCTATAAAAAAGATAATAGGTATTAACACTTTAGCCGTCCCAGTTATAAGTTACAGCTACAATATCCTTAACTGGACACTAAATGAATTGACCAAAATAGATACGAAAACAAGAAAAATAATGACAGGATCTAGGATGCATCACCCAAAAATCTGACATAGAAAGGCTATATATACAACGTATAGATGGTGGTAGAGGCCTTATACAGCTGCAAAACTACTATAAAATAACCACCATAGGACTGCAAAAATATCTACTTCAGAAGGAAGGAAAACACGAGCAAAACAAAAAATTGTTCTCAGTATCTAAGGAAGCTGACAAATACAAACGAGAAATCATACCACCGAACAAATATGAAGAAGAAGAAGAAGAAGAAGAAGAAGAAGAAAGAAGAAGAAGAAGAAGAAGAAGAAGAAGAGAAGAAGAAGAAGAAGAGAAGAAAGAAGAAGAAGAAGAAGAAGAAGAAGAGAAGAAGAAGAAGAAGAAGAAGAAACAACAAAAGCTATAAATCAAGTGAAATCTAAACTACAAATAGAACAGCAACGAACCATGATAAAACGATGGCAAGAAAAGCCCCTTCATGGCAAATACTGGACTAAACTAAATGCAAAAGAAATAGACAAAGAAAAATCCCAACAATGGTTTAGAAGCTCAGGACTCAAAGCAGAGACAGAAGAAGTTTTAATTGCAGCACAGGACCAAAGCCTCCCCACCAGAAATTACCAAAAACATGTAATGAAATGAACTATAACAAGTAACTGCAAAATATGTGGAGATGAACAAGAAACAAAAAATTATATTATCTCTGGCTGTCCAGTCCTGGCTAAGAAGGAATATATTCACAGACACAACATAGTTGGAACCTATATACACTGGAAACTATGCCAACGTTATGGAATAACAACAGAAAAAAGATGGTATAGGCACACACCAGAAAAGGTCACAGAAAACGAGAAAGCAACCATACTCTGGGATATGCCGATACACACAGATATTAAGGCCAACAGACCAGATATAGTTGTCAGAAATCATGAAGAAAAAAATGTTTTCTAATTGATGTATCAATACCAGCGGATGACAATGTGTCTCTAAAAGAAATGGAGAAACTTTCAAAATACAAAGACCTGGAAATAGAGGTAACCAGAATGTGGAATCTAAAAGCAGAAACAAATCCTATCATAGTAGGTGCATTAGGCCTGATAAAAAAATATTCAGACAAATACATAACAAAAACACCAGAACTTACAAACACATATAACATACAGAAAATTGCACTACTAGGCACCGCACACATCCTATGCAGAACACTTTCCATGCAATAACCATCAGAGCATCACAACAAATCACAGCACATACCCAAGGCACACAGAGCTGCGCTCGGTAGTGAAGTGAAAGCACGATATAAAAAAATATACTACTAAATAATAATAATAATAATAAAAATACTAATAATAATAATAATATTAATAATAATAATAATAATAATAATAATAACAATAAGAATAATAAAAATAAAAATAATAATAATAATAATAATAATAATAATAATAATAATAATAATAATAAAAATAATAATAATAATAATAAGGATAGCAAGGTTTAAATGTATTTGTGTGTTCGAGTGTGTATGTTTTTTGTGTTGTGTATGCTAGTGTATGAGTATGTACATGCATGCACTTATATGTACGTGTAGATATACGTATTTATTGTGTATGTATGCATGTAAAAAAAGAATAAATAGAATAACATAAAGCAAATTTGAATTTTAACCGTTGTCATTGAAAATATTGTCATATATATATATATATGTGTGTGTGTGTTTGTGTGCAAAGATGGATAAGCGTATATGTGTATACTTTAAGATTATACGAATATTGTAGGTGTGTGTAAGTGTATATATTATTGTGTGTACTTGTATATATGTATATATGTATGTGCATATATGTATCTAAGACGTATCCATTCACCGTTAGACGGTGGTGAGAGGGATAAACCCACGCACACACACATATGTGTGTGTGTGTATGTATATACATGCATATATCTATGTATACAACCTTCAACAAAATAACAGTCATGTATACAACTTGAACAGACACATATCAGTACATAAACACACGTTCACATGTACATACACCTGTACACACACACAGGCACATTTACATACTCTCCTAAATACTCACATGCATACGTAAGAACCTACGTACATACTTACATACATACAGACATGTGTATAGGTATACACTCATGCATACGCATGTACACATATGCTTACGCACATACATGTACACACATACATACATACGCACATACATACATACAAGCAAACATACACACATACATACGTACATACATATCATGAAGTGACTGCTGCTTTTTCAGGGTGCCTCACGGGATTGTGTCAGTGAATATATATGTTACGAAGATGTACTTGCATAGCAAGTGACCTGATCTGAGATCGTGTGCTGGAACAGAATCACAACAAGCGGAAATGTTACAAGACCAGAAGCAGAAAATTCGCAACTTATTCTTCATCAATCGACGTCCTAGACATCATTACAATTTCACACTTTTAATGTTGATATTGTTTACTGTTCGTGTCACCTGTGGCAAAAAGCCACTGGGAGTAGCTGAGGGGTGTACAAGACAATAATATGAACAAACACGACAAAATAAAACATACATATACAACAAAAAATCAATGATGGGGAGGAATATAACAATTACGCTGTCAGGAAAAGTCATCCACACAAGAATAGCAACTGGGTAGGTGACTATTTGGTGGGGCGCAAACGCGGCCATATCCTTTAGGCTGAAACAGATACAAGATTAACACCTGAAAACACATACATTCTACAAAATAGCGCGTATATATCCGTATAAATATATTTATATTTGCTGTTATGTTTCTGCGAACGTGTTTATGAGTGTGTATGCGTGTGCAAGAGCATCCAAAAACGAGACAGAGAGAGAGGGATGAGACAGTAGAGAGAATGAGAGAGAAAGGTGACGTTCAATGTCTGGTCGCTCATTTGTTTGCTAGATATATACAAAATAAGTACCGACATAAAAAAAAAAAATCAGTGCGAAGAATTTTGTTGAATTCAGAGTTCATACGTTAGCATCAGAACAAAGTGGAATTTATAACCAGCAACGATCATGCATATCAACAAGTAAATAAAAGCGAAATATACATAAATACGTTCTACTCCTTACGTGATTCTAATATGTGTAATATTCTACATTTTTATGTTAATATTTAAGATATTCTCATGTTTGTTGCTACTGATATTTACTTTAGTTAGCAATGTGTAATAAGTTGAAAGTATACAGAAAGTTAAAAAATAATGCGAATGCCATTAGGCTAGGAATTTCTAAAAGCTTTCTGACGCTTACTTCCTTACGTTCATTTTTCTTTTGTTTTAAATATACGCTAATACACGAACACATTCTCAGTCGAATGTAGTATTTACGTATGTATATATGTATGTATGTATGTATGTGTGTGTGTGTGTGTGTGTGTGTGTATATATATAGTCTAAAGCATACGCGTTTGACTATAGAAACAATCAAAGACATGCGCATGCGCGTATGCATTCACATATGTTTGTGTGTCTTATATATATATATATATATATATATATATATATATATTCATATATATACATATACATATTTAAGTGTGCCTGCTTATATTTATGAGTGCTTATATATGTAAATATATATATATATAAATATATATATATACATATACATATATATATATATATATATATACATACTTATATATGTATATATATACATATGTATGTGGAGTGGGGGTGTGGATGCATTTCAATACAGACCTACACACACACATGGATACATAAATACACATATGTATCTAGGTTTGTATACGAGACCGAGAGAAAGAGGCAGATTAGAGAGAGAAGTCTGTGTGAGACGAACATCGAAAATAAACGTAAGTCCTATATATACACAAAATTTGTTATTCTTTTTGTATGTGTTAGTTTCAAAATCAATACTGGAATTAAAATATCTATGGGGAAATTTGAGTTTTATTTCTACAATTATTTTCTCAATTTTTCAACTTCCAGCTACCGTGTGATTTATTCTGTCTCTTCTTAGTTTCACTTGTTTATCATCACATATAATTCCAACTCTTTCAAACGCTACTCCTCGACTTTTAATTAAAATTTTCATCCATGAGAAACGAATATTGAAAATCAATTTATTTTGTGAGCGTAACAAGTCTTGTGTTCTGCACTGAAAACATAGACAGTACGTTTTCCTCGTTGGTGACGAATATGTATGTATAATATTCCTCTATTCAATATGAGTATATATGTGGACACAATATATTTTATTTTACTGATTAAATTAACCATAAAATGAAGACTACTGTCAAAGAAAGTCATCAAAATCTTCATATGTATTATGTATAAATTAAAAAACTAGTATCTATGATGCATCAGGTCTTTTGACAACAGTGTCATCACGCTGCCTATTGTATATTTTATAATTAATCCGCTTTACAAACAACGAGAATGGAGTTATTAATCTTTCTCTCTATCATCTCACCTGCTATGTAGTAAATCCTATTATTCTATCCCACATTGTTAAATATATAACTGTTGGTTTCTCTCCTTTTACATTCACAAATCATAAAAATTTAATTTACGGTCCAGATCACGTTTCTTTTTTTTAACTTTGTGCACGAAATAGGGACGGAACTTACAACATATCTTATACTGTACACTTTCAGAAAACAAATGCATCTCACTTATTTAAATTCAGTATACTCTAAAATTTGATTGACAATTCAACGATGTATAAATGGCAAAGAAATCTTTTGATTTCTCGTGAATTTGAGAAGATATATACGGTTACTGCCAACATAACATGCAGCCACGCTACAATTTGCAAAGTCATTAATATTAGGAAGAGTATCTTGTAAACGTTTTGGTAAAAACGATAAATGTAAGTGTCACATTGTCCTCTACTATATTTATATTGGCGGCGATTCCGAAGAAATCTCCATAATGATTATAAAACAATATGGACAAACATGTCCGCATATAGTAAATGCGAAATGATTGTAGCAATCTTAAGTATACATTAATGCATATATACTGACTCTTGATTCTGGTAGCGGAATTTTCTTGCTGTACAGCATGATGGTATTTTTGTTATTTTTCCTAATTTCCCTTTCATGCTGTTTCCGGTCGACTTGCGAAACGTCATGTTATCTTTCCTACAACTAGGCTCTAGAAGTTATATAATTTATAACTCTGTCGTATATCCCTCTTTTCCCTTCTATAACTTTAACTCTGAAAAAGACATCAGCTGTTGATCATGGATGCTCGCTTCACCATGCCAATTTCACGATTGTATGTCTATCCCATTTTTGTCAAACTCCACATTTCTATGTACGGGTGTATAATGAAGAATGGATACAGATATTGTTGTTTGGTAACGAAATGTGTTGCGCACCAGTAAGGTCATAAATTCGTTCCCTTTTGCTGTTCTATTTAAGCTTTACTTTTATCATAGTCTCAAGCCAGTCCATATATATATATATATATATACGGTAAGGATAAAGCTGAGTAGAAGTCCGTTGAATAGACTATATGACCAATTTAAATGTTGTGATGCTGTAAGACGTTGTACCCATTTGAGAATTAAAGTATCACTTCTTTTCTTAGCATAAATGATGAAATCTAGCCTTCACAGACGAATTCATTCTGAAACAGAAGCGAATCAACTTATTCCTTTGTTCGTCAAAATAGAAATTGTATTAGTATTTGACTAATATTGCTTATTATTCACCGCAAGTTTCTATATAACGTTTTAATGATCACACATGAAATATATACAAAAATAATATATTAGCTTTTGTATTTCATGCGGATGCAACCTCAAAAGTATTAATATATCATTTAATGCCGATCCTAATATATACATATCTGATTCAGCCTAGTATTCTTACTCTCTTAATGTTTACAAAGAATGAAAAAATATATATGAATTCTGACCTCTTTTTTTAACAGACTGTGGATATGATATTTCTGATCAATAACTATTTACTATGCTTTTGAAGTATATAGTGTAATACTGGTACAGTACAACGAATATGAGCGAAGTATTATTTTGGTTTATTTTCAGACGGCACAATAGCAAAGAAGAAATGATAACAACTGTCAGTTTATGGTTAGGAATATTTCACTTTGTATAGAATAATGAAAGAGACTCCGAATAAAAAAAAATATTCATATTAATATATTTTTTATCAGTGAATGTATAAATCAATCATAAATATACGTCAGTCAATGTAACAAGTATTGAGAAAGTGTGGAGGATACAAGGGACAATGAACGTGAAATAGAAATAGTCTTATTGAACAAAGTAGAAGATGGTTTGAGAATTCTTAAGGATGTGGGGAGACAAATACACTCATTGGTCTGTGATTCATATCTAATATTACAAAAGGATCCACTATTTGAGACATATTATTCAAATGAAAAACTTAAAATTTATTCGGATTGCAACGAAGTCACATATATTAGATAGCATCTCGCCCTTCTAATAATCGAGACGATCATAGAAATGGATTGTCTACGTTTTCTTTTCAGTACGGTGTATATTTTATCTTTTATCTGTTATTTGTTATTGTCACCAAAGGGCAGTGATGCTGGGGAAAAAGGCCTAATAACTAACATATTCTCATCGCGGGACAGAATAGATTCTAAAATTAAACAGCATATATTATAAAACGAAAATTTACTTATCATAACAAATGAAAACTTCCCTAGTTACTTTCACAAGCAAGAAACTTATTTTCGAAATTTATACTATCAAATTTAATACAAGTAATTTTTTCCGTTTCTGATATTCTTGCTTGTATTAAATTACATTCAATTACTCCTTGCTTTAGGCACACAGAAAGCATGCTTTCAAAACACATACAAAATAAAAATTGCGTATACTTTTGGTCATTTAACTTCTAGACATGCACATCTGTATATGTGAAGGCCACTGCCATAAAGTGCGATTCATGATCTAGTACTAATCAGGTATTTTGTTCTCTGCACAATGTTTTGACGAATTGCAATTAAGATAAATATTAAAGGACTATTAATATCTTAATCCTAAATAGGCGGCGGGCTGGCAGAAACATTCGCACGCCGAGCTAAAAGCTTTACAGTATTTCGTCTGTCATTACATTTTAAGTTCTAATTCCGCTGAGCTCGACTTTGCCTTTCATCCATTTGAGTCGATGTATTAAGTACCATTTCCGAACTGGGTTCGATCTAATCGACTGGCCCTCTTCCCCAACATTTCGGGCCTTGTGTCTAGAGTAGAAAGGAATAATTTAATCCTAAACCAAACAAAACGAAATAAATTAATGCACATGCAGAGATTGAAATATGATTATTGCTTTTCTAGGTTAGCTATTCTTATTGTTATTTTCCAGGTTATATTTAAGGAACTTGTATTTCCGATAAGGTATATCAAGTTCGCTATTTCATGTTTTAAGTCACGCAGTCATTAAGGTAGCAATAACATTTTTGAAGATATTTCTGCTTTACATGCAGTGACTTTCATTCTTGTGTCTGACGCTATAGATACCAAACAATCTATGTTTCAGATGTTGTGCTTCTATTTTTAATTAAATGTAGCTGTAGATGTTTCGACATAATGTTTCGATCTTCCTCTTTGTAGGGGAATAAGTTAAACACTGCTAACAACGCCGGTTTGAATGTCGCTGCTCAGATCATAACAATAATGACATCAGTTATATAACCGATAGTGAAATCGTATATATGTTAGGGTTATTGTCAATGAATCTTTTATATCTTGAGTGGTTGTTCTACGCTGTCGTCTTTCTTGTAGGAGCGAACTTGTAAACATTATCGTTTCTTTTTATTTGACAGAACTTTGTTAATATCTTATCAAACACAGATATTGGATGACAGACATATATTATTCTACGTATGCTTGCGTCTATATATATATATATACATATACCTTTATAGCCATACTTATACTTTCATATATACATACACATACGAATGTCTGAACTGAAGTAAAGATAGTTGAATCGTTTTATAGGAACATACGTAGAAGAATACGTATATATATATATATATATATATATATATATATATATATATATAATAACTGCCCCGCAATCAAAGGTTTAAGCGCGTTCAATCATAATTATAAACATGTAGCGTTAGGAAAACCCACAAACCATTAACATTAAATTAGAACTATCGAATCCAAATAACAGATTCAGCAATTTTCTTTCATCAATATTAATGTATTTTGTAAATGTTAAACATAAATCATTATCAGTTGTAGAAATTATGCGCAATATAATTCGAAAGATGACGTAAAACGCGAGAAAATCTGTCTTAAATAATAGTTCTACGAGATAAATTCAAAGTTACGCTTGGCTATACACACATGCACGCACACACAAACACACACACTCACAAATATATACGTATATATATATATATATGTGTGTGTGTGTGTGAATATATATATATATGTGTGTGCTGATGTGTGTATGTATGTATATATATATATATATATATATATATATATGTATAAATGTGTGTGTGTATGTGTGTATATAAGTACACACTTATGGAAATATATATATATATTATATTTATCCTCATATATATGTGTATGTATATATATGTATACGCCCACATTCTTCATAGATTTATATCTATGTATTTGCTCTAGATTTATGTGTTTCTCTAAATTAGACATGTATTTTCTTTGTTATTTATTTCGTATTTATTTTATGTTTGTATTCGCATACATATCATTATATGTAGGTTCTAAATAATTAAATATCTAACACACGCACGCTCACACACACATATTATATGCCCACACACACATACACTCACAGAACGATTCAAACGTACACATATTAAATATATTATGTCCTGCTATGTTTATATATATATAGGTAGTAATATGTTATTCTTATGGATGTATGCATGCTCAACGTGATGTATTTTAAATGCACATTAAAATGCATACATGCGTATGCGTATACTCCATATGTATATATATTTGTGCATATAGAAACAACTTTATTTGCATGCACATGTGTAGCTCTGAATATATGAATATGGACAGACATATAAATATATGTGAATTTACGTATATATATATATGCATACATACATACATACATACATACATATATATATAGTGAGAGAGATGGAAGGCGAGAGAAAGAGAGCATATATTCATATATTCATATGAACGTACGTATGAGTGTATGCTTGTTGTTTTGTCTCTATGTTTGCGTGTATCTACTAAGCTGAGTTAATCATCCTAAACAGAAAAAAACAAAAATGATTAATGAATGCAGATCCTGTAGTGTTCTCATGCATTTGCTTTTCAATTACAAAAATTTACTTTCTATATTTTAGAAACTTTCCTTTAGCCATATTATAAATATTTTAAAAAATCTAAAGCATGAAATTATGATGTGAAATAAAATATAAATAAATTTATTTTTAGCGAAAAAATTTTACAGGATTTAGATGCTATCAGCTTTTAAGCATTGAAGTTGTTTTCAATTTCATTTTGCTTAGAAGCTATTAATGGCGCAATTATTTTTTCTGCACTCTCTTCTCTTTCTTTGTGCTTTTATGTTGCTGTCGTTTTCTTCCAAATGGCAAGAAATTCGCAGCTTTAAAAAAATGTAAATTAGCAGCCAACATGTAATAATTATAATGTAGTATATGAAATAAATAAAATGCCGTTAAACTATCTGTCAAAGTCTAAGGAAAAAATAGAAATATATAAATGTGATGAAACAAGCGGGGAAGAGCTTTTAGCAGCTGGAAACTAAATAACGTTAGATATTATAGGCATTTACTTCTTTTTATATTTAGTATATCTTTTAATTCAGTGGAAATGTTAAAAATATATTTCTACTGAGAAATATTGCAGTAACAAATTGTTAATAATGCAACAAAGGAATATTGCATGAATGTATTAGGTTCGGGAAAAATAATTAAAAAATTAATATATAAAAGGCAAAGGCATTTTTGAAATTCTATAACAAAATTCGATGAAAATATCTACGCAAATGAAGAAATTAGAAAAAAAGATGTCTATCACGAAGTTTGCTTTTTAATTCTAGACATTTAGAGACTCCGGTGCCTTCAAGAAATTCAAGATGCAAAGATAGGAGTGTATTCATATCGAAATTACAATACGAGATTTTAAAAAGCGTAAATACACGCATAGGCACATGCGAACATAGCCAAAAATTTAACTGTCTTCTTGATCCTCTCCCTCCCTCTCTCTCTCTCTCTCTCTCTCTCTCTGCATATGTGTGTGTGTGTGTGTGGTTGTGTGTGTGTGTGTGTGTGTGTGTCTGTGTGTCTCTGTATGTGTGCATGCGTGCGTGTATGTGTGCATAACTCTGATTATCATTTAATATTTCTATGAAGATGAAAATTATCTGTGCTCCGGTGTTGAGCCGGCATTCTATGTAAGCAATGCATGCTTACAGTTTTCATATCAAAGAACTAAGCCAGCAGACGTCACTTGTGTTGTTGTTATCCGTCCAGTATGCGCAATGCAAGCACTGTTTAATTACAGTAATATTTCATGTATACCTGATGCTTCGACACAGTTGGTAGGTAAGTTATCACTCAACCTGCGTTGTAGTAACTGACATTTTCGTGCAAAAACATTCGTCGTGGCACTTCGTCAGTTACGATGACGTGGATTCCAGTTTGATCCGCTCAACGGAATATTCTGCTCGTGAAATTAACGTGCAAATGACTGAGTACTCCACAGTCACGTGAACCCTTAACGTAGTTCTCGGGTAGATTCAGCGTGACACAGAGTATGACAAAGCTGGCCCTCCGAAATACTGCTACAACAGAATCCTAAAGAAGAGTGAGAGGAAGATGTGGCGAAAGAATTCAGCAGGAGTCGACACCATCCCCTACAGGAGCTTCGTGGAGCTTTAGGTGTTTTCGCACAATAAACACTCATAACGGCTGGTCTGGGAATCGAAACCACGATCCTACGACCGCGAGTTCACCGTTATAAACACTAGGCCATTGCGCCTCCACACAGAAGCATTTATATATATATATATATATATTATATATATATATGAAAAACTGATTTACTTCAAAATAATTTAAGTAGTATAAACATTAAGTATGAACATATATAAATACTTCGAATGTTTGAAGATGATACCGAAAACAAATTATTTCCTACAAAATATGAAAATGTTTTAATATATCCATTTTTCAACATTCTACTTTTGCTAATATATTATTTATTAATAGGGATTTCTTTATGAGCGAATGGCTTCTTTTGAAATGTTTGCTGCAAATATACACAATTACGTTCAAAAGGCCATAGATTTTATGTGAAAATACGATATTTTCATACCGGAAGCAATTTAATTCATACTACTTTTGTACGTATATTTACTTGTCTTATTACATATTTGATATCATGTTGAAGCATAAAACTTACTCTATTCCTCTGTACTGAGAGCAACAATTTCAACCACAGTCATAAAGCCGTCGTCGTAGTCATGATCGCTGCGATTTTATCATCTTCATCACTTATCTTAATCTTCATTACTATCATCTTCGATATAATCATTATTGTTGTACTTGTCGTCGCCGTCGTCTCCCTCCCCACCTTCTTCCTTCGTGTTCTTCTTCTCTTCGTCTTTCTCATCATGACCATCCCCATTATGATCGTCTCAATTATCATGGTCATCACGATCAGCATTATCTTCGTCATCATCGTCATCATCGTCATCATCGCAACCAACTAAATCATCATTATCGTTACATTTGTCGACCTGATTGTCAGCATAATCATCGCAGACATTCAACGAATGTGGCATCATCAACATCACCAGCAGCAGCAGTGGTAGCATCACCAGTAGCAGTAGTGGCATCACCAACAGCTGCAGCACTTTCAGTAAAAATGATTACTTTCAGAATATAAATGTACGAGTAATTCAACTTTGACAGGAATCTTATTAGATTTACAAGAAAATGATATATAAACAATAAATCAAAAACTCACAAAAGAAACATTAGTCGTGTGTTGCTGATTTGGTAAAATGGCAAAATGTTTAGAATATAACAATAGTTATGATAAAGCAACATTTAGCATACAGGAGAAAGTAATTAAATGTCAATTTATATTTTACATACTAAAATGCCTGCAAATCACTTTTATTGCTTTCAAAGATATTTCATCTGATCAAACAAACAAAATGTGTATAATTGTGTTCGGTATAGAAGTGGCATTTTGCAAGTTTGCTATCAGAGATGCCATTTTTATGATTTGATATTTTCATTTTATTTGATCTTACCAAATGTATTTCGCATAGCATAACGTTTAGAAACATGTGATTCATAAAGCGAGTGACAATCTGTGTCGCTGCACATAATTTTGCAAATGTTGTTCAATGAATTCAGTGTTTAATTTGAATGGGAATTTGTTGTTGATATTCAATATTTTTCCTTTGTTACCCTAAGAAATCTGTGGCTTTTAGATTTCTTCTTTCGACCTGTTTAGTATCACAACTTTAATTCAGAGAACAAAACATCGGATTGCAAAAATACGGATTGTTTCATCTGTTCCAGGAATAATCAGAGACTCACTGTCATAAATATAGGAGGTCCTTAACAATGCACAACAACAATTGTGTTAAGGGTTCTTCAACAGGAAGAACAACAGCGAAAAAGGACAGTACTTCTAGTGACACCCCAACCACCAACATCATAAACACACACATGAGCGGCAGACATACTCCGACAAACAGGAACAACTACAGTAACAGTAAAGGCATCAACGACACCAACAAAAACAACAAAACAAATTGCTAAAATGATTTCCTAATCTTGATCAGACTATTTAATAATTGATTTACTTCATGAAGCGACAATACTCTAAGTTTCAGTCTGCTGATGTATATGATAACGATCGAAGGCACTGTTATACAGGTTATACATATCCTGTATAACGCTGATCTTCTTCATATACCACACACACGCACACACACACACACACACGCACACACACACACACACCACACACACACACACACATGCTTACGTATTGGGTTGTCCGGAAACTTCGTGCCGATTTATAGTAGCTTATATTTCGACTCATTTTAGAACATGGTTGAATCCATACAATAGGATTTTACTACACCTCCATTTAGAGCACATTTGAAGCTATCTTTTCGCGGAAGAAGGTTTATGTTCCTATAACCTGCGTTAATTCTGTTACCCTTTAAAATTGAAGATAAGAACGTTTATTTTCGGCATTTGATACTTTGGGAACCAGACAAAAATTGCTGCAGCTCGGCTGGGATGTGTTACTCCTACCTTCCATATGCACCAGATATTACTCCTTCGGATTTCCACTTATTCAGGTCTCTGCAGAAAAGTATTAATGGTAAAAATTTCAATTCCCTGGGTGACGTAAAAAGATACCTTGGAAAGAGGGTACTTTCGAGTTAAAGGAAAGATGGATACGCATTGTGCAACAAAATGATTCATATTTGGTTGATTAAAAATTTAATGGCAAGTATTTATTGACCTTCTTCTTTCCTTTAAAAATCGACACGTACTTTCTGGAAAAGCCAATATATATATATATATATATATATATATATATATATATATATATATATATATATATAGTATGTGTGTATGCATCTATTTAAATTTTGATATGCATGTGCATGTATATATATACCTATATGTTGGATATATGTATACGTATAAAATACGTATATAATGCATTGTACTCAAGTTGTCACTTGATGCAATAGAAATTTAAGAGTTCCTTTTCAACAAATGCATAGAGTGAATCGAGAGATACAATCAGTCATTGAACTTATTAAAATATCCATGTTGACCAAATTCTGTCTTGAAGTTAATTTCTGTTGACCATTGCGTGTATTCCATTAAATGAATCACGGTGCATGGCTAGATATTTTGTTCATCGAAGTGAAATGTAGGAACCATGTACCGACATTTCGTAGTGGTCTGAATCACGATGCGGAATAACACACTAATAACACTCTAAATACTGAAAGACATTAATTTCTTACGAAATAGAGACTAAACTGAATAATTGACCTGAACTAATTATATGTTTACAGCAGGGGAATAAATCAGAATTAAGATTACATAAAAGTTGAATTATATAACTGAATTGTTCTATGATAATAGTCGATAAAGATCATCATTATATTTGAAACGGAACAAATTGATATGTTATGTAGCATAATTTAGCCATTGAATATTTGTAATGAATGGGTATTTACATATGATTTACAACTCGGGCAATTTTAAAATGTTATATTACGAGTTTTTCCGTGGTTACATTGTTTTATGAATATTAGAATTATTGTTTTATCCCAGGATTTCAAATAAGCAATTAGAGCTGAAACGTAAAATAACGATAATGAGAATGCAAATATTTTAGCTGCGAATAAATATTTGCTTTAATAATACACATTAACTCTCTAATTCTCCTGCTGCATATATATATATTCATACATGCATATATATCTGTATATATATGTATGTATGTACATATATGCCCATGTGTATATTATGAGTATGTATATATATATATATGCACACTCACACATATATATGTGTGTGTGTGTCCATATATGTATTATGAGTATGTTTATATATATATATATATATAATATATATATATATATATATATATACATATGTGTGTGTGTATGTATGTATGAAGTATGTATTGTGTTATTGTTTATTCTTTACCTTCTCGGAACCTTCTATGTCTTTGCATGTGGAGCCTGTAGGCGACTGTGGAGTACGTGCAACGAATGCACTAAATTGAGCCTTTGAAAACATTTTATTTATTCTGTCAGTATTTGCGTATGAATGCGTAACTGGAAGGACACATCCGTAATTACTTCAGTAAGTACTGATATCCCAGTACACATTTTCGGTACACCGGTGCACTCTCCCTGACTCAACTTTGTTGCTGTACTTTTTAAATGCCTGATTATATTGATCATGGAAATTTTAAGATGTGTGTGTGTACGTATATATGTATATGTGTATGTTTGAAGAGGCCAGGATAACGCATGCAAGACCTCAGGAGTTATTCAAAGAAGAATATTACGACCGAGAATGTGAATCACAATGTGTACAGTTTGTGACAGATACAGTCTTTCATTTGCTGGGCTCAAATCCCATTTGCGAACCTACGGAAAACGAACCCCCACCAGCTATAGTGCCTATATGTCAGTGCAAGCCTTTCAGTGTAACGTATAAAACGGAGTCCTCAAAAGACATTTTAAGATCTACAAAGATCAGATTTTATCTGCAAATATTGGTCGTCCAAACCGGATATGGAAGCTATGCGAGTGTCTTTTGTATAAAAAGTCACCACATCAGACGCCATGATGGTTCTGGCTAAACTCTGTATAAGGAGTAGAAAACAACTATATATATATCAGGATAAGATCGATATTTAAATTCCGAACTTCTCAGGTGACAAGCATGGGAATAGAATTCTTCAAAGGGAATAATTATTTAACATTATAATTTAAGTTATCTGAGAGAGAACCCCCACGCAGGAAATAGCAGTCAAATCTTTAGAGTCGAATTTTGGCTGCTATTTCCATCGCGGTGGTGTCTCAGATACCCTAAATGGTAATTTTATAATTATATATATATGTGTGTGTGGGGGGGGGTGTGTGCGTGCGTGTGTGTGTGTATACATACATATATACATAGATAGATTGATAGATAGGTAGACAGATAAATAGATAGATAGATAAATAGAGAAATAAACAGATAGATAGATGGACAGATAAACATAAACATTTATATTAAGAGTATATATGTGCCTATGCCCCGATATATATGTGTTTGTGTGTGTGCGCGTGTGTGCGTATGTATGCATATATGTATGTATGCACACGCATATGCATATATACATTTCTACATAGTTTACAATATTCTTTTTATTACTATTCCATAAGGATATTGAAAAGCTTGGTTACTTCATATCCTGCTGCCTAATAAAAATACCGCCAAAATCATGAAACTGGAGGCACCACTAATTTGTACTTGCATGCATCGGTATTGCACTGAAATTAGAGTATGATTTTGTGACATACTTCCAAATAGGTTTTTGTGTTATTGTATAAAAAAAATGTACTCAAATATTATGCCTCCACTGACACTATAACTATGTCTCATAAAAATGTTATTAAATGTGACACAATTGACTGAACGATGATGTTTGCAGACACCCTCCATTTACAGTACAAACGTTTTGATACAAACGTCGGCAGTTCTAATCAAGTACGTTGAAATAAATGACTCATTCTAGAATTGAACATACATAACAGTTATTACAATAAAACATCTCTCTATCCATGTGTAGTCTTCCGAAATTCAATAAGCTAAATGATAGTAAAAATTGGCATGAAAGATATGAGAATTATCAAAATAGTGACTGAATAAGATAAATGCTATTATTGCTTGTAAGATGGGCAGAAGGCTAGACAATTAGAGGAGTCACATTTTGATTAAATGACCGAACTTAGAGAAAAACAACTATGGTATATTATAGAGTATTTAGGTTCACTTGACTCTCTGTTTAAAAGCCTCTATGCTCAATGACACGAAAATACAGCCGATCAATTGAACTCCGGCGACTTTCCATGTCATTACTCCTAACTGCCCGCTGTTATTAGTTTTCAATTATTTACCTATTTGCTGCTGTAAAATAGTTTAAGCAAGTAAAAATTCTCTTTATGTATTCAAGTCACAAGCTGTTGCGTAGACATGTTATATATATATATATATGTTACACTAACATATGAAAGTGAGAGTATTTGTACAAAAACAAATTTAAAAAACAATTCGGTGGGTTGAAAAAATTCGTATTTTGTGCCGAAAGTAAACCATGCAGATTGAATAAGTTTACATGCTATACAATCCACTCTGTTAGTATATGCCTAATTTAAAATGCTTTTGTGATAAACATAAATATCAAATTTATCAGGAACTACAAACAATTATATATTAATGTTTTTGCTTGAATGCCAAATGCAAACACCATAATTTATATATCTGTTTTTAGCTATGATCAAATATTGGTACACAAATAAAATCCCATCAATACTTAGTTACTTAAGTAATATTATATGTTATGAGTCTGTTCTATCAAGAAATATAGCGATGTGAGATGAGTTCTTTTCTCAATTAGGCATTTTAATACATATCATATGACGCTGAGTCATAATTTTTGGTAAAACATTTCACTCCTACTATGTGGCAATTTGAGTATGTTATTCCTCTTATAACACCGAGTCAGCTTGTAGAGTAAAATTTGGGAACGAAAACGGTCTGGTGACCCGTTACGCGCACATATGTATAGGTATAGAGGGAGATAATGGTGCAAATATATGATTAAAATAAAATACTTGCACTTTGTATTTAAAATATACATACGAGGTGGTGCTAAAAAGTTCCTGGCTTTGTGTAAACGAAATACTGGAATAGGCTAAATGATAAAAACTGGCATGAAATATATGAGAAATATCAAAATAGAGACTGAATCAGATAAATGTTATTATTGCTTGTAAGACAGGCCCAAGGTTAGAAAATTAGTGGAGACACATTTGATTAAATGACCGAATGTGATCATTTATCATATCGATTCGGGAATATTCGAACTTTGAGAAAAACATCTATGGTATAGTACCGAGTACTTACGGCTAAGTTCTCTTGATTCTCTGGAACGGACGCTCGTTTAACGTCTGTACGCTCAATGTCAAGAAAACACATCCGATCAGTTCGCTGCCCGCTGTCACTAGCAATGTAAAAATATTTACTTAATTACTTCAGTAAAATCGTTTAAGTGAAAATGAAATTTTTCTATGAATTCAAGTCACAAGCTGCTGCGTATACATGTTATACACACACATACACACAAATACACACACACACACACACACACACACCACACACACACACACATATATATATATATATATATATATATATATATATATATATATGTTACACTAAGATATAAAATGTGAGATTCTTTGTACAAAAAAAACAAACAATTTTATTCAACATATACGTGTCTCCGATTCAGACACTTATGGCAAAGGTCCTTCAGTTTTTCTAAACCCAGTAAAAGAACTATCCAGAACCCCTCACATATACAAGTATATTTATAAAGGGATATACAGACAAAGGACAAAAAAAGAAAATTAAATTGCCGAGGTCGATTTGATTTTAATTTTTTTTCCAGGTCAATAAATTATGTACCATTTGAATACCGGGACATATGTAAGCGAATCACACCTTCCCAAAAATACTGGACTGATATTAATATTTGAAACCAATATTCATATGTGTCCTTTCGCCAGAGTAAGCACATAAATGGGAAAGAAGGCGGAAAAAATAGTAATGGAGGTTGAGTAATATGCTTCATTGATAAAGCTCCAAAGACATCACAAAATTGTTACTCAAACTATCGCGTTGCCGATTGTAGTATTTAATATAATAAAGTATATGTCCTTTCTTTTTAAAAAGGTTAATGAGAAACTTTTATTTAATCATTGCATCCGTTTCCATCTACTTCAATACTCTGGTCTCGACAGGATAGAATAGTATTGAATTGTAATTACATCCAGTATCGCAAAATTTCGTAATTTTTTAATGTTAAATTCCTGATGTTCGTGATCTAATACTCAATACACAAACGAAGCGTGAAATCTAAAGTATAAAACAAGAGTAGATTATGCAGCCTTAAAAAAGTACTAAAGATATGTGCAGGAGTATGGTCTATGAAGCATTAGCAACCAATACTAAAGAGTATAGAAAGAAGTGAGTTGACGATGAAAAACATATTGCATTGAGCATTTAGCGATTACTTGGAGAGTGTTAAAAAATGAAATATTAATTCTATGTTCCTTCCGTAATGTCGTTTGAATTCCTGGTATTCCATGAGTATTTATGAAGGATTCAATAAATTAGCTGTATACTGCTTCCATTTGACAGCAGGCAAATTTCTTTTACATCTCCTTCCTTTGTTATGTTTTAATATTCATGCAGTGAAAAGTATGCTACTCTAAATATGCGGCAGCCAATCCACCTGAAAGAAAAAATGTAAACTGCTCGATAAGAATGTAAAATCAACAATCGCCCTCATAACAAAAGTACAAATATAGAACTTCATCCTGGCTATAAGTGAAGGATATGCATTATGTATTGAACTGTAGCATATGCGAAACTGCAATGTGTTTGAAAAAAAAAGATCAAAGTGTTGGAAGGAAAATATATCAGGAAAAGAATATCTAATTCTACAACAATTTTGTGTTTGCTGCTATTTTTTTTTAAATAAGGTATTTATTCACATATATAACACATTTCAAAACAAATGATGTGTTTTGAGATTTAGTTCTGAAATGCTACGTCAAAACAAAACCTACAAGTTTGACAGGGATGAAAACAAATATATTTTCAGCCATGGTTCTAGGTATGTTTTGCGGCAAACATCTCAATATTTTATCGTCATTCATCAGTTCACTCACCAAAACATATTAGCTAAATTATTTGAGTAGAAAAATGTTTTCGTTTTTAAAGAATTAGTTTCTGAAAAACAGTCAGCTCTTGTATTGATTTTTCGTTTTGTTCGCTACTCTTCAAGTATAACGATTCACTCAGTATTTTTATTCGTGTTCTTGAAAATATTATTATTGTTGCTGTTGTTGTTATCGTCATCGTCATCGTCATCGTCGTCTTTTTGTCAGTATCATCATCATCATCACCATTATCATCAGTATTTTGCTGTAGGTGTCTTTTTTATTGTCCTTTGTACAGAGAGTACAACTGAGGTGTACGGCACGTAGAATGCCGATTCATTGTAGAAGATCGAAATATATCTGAGCAAAGTACGATTTCCTAAACTCTGCAGAGAAGACAAAGCACTGTGGGGGAAATGCATTAAAACGATAACAAGATCTGACCCTCGTAATATTTCGTGGGAACCAACTTTTGCGAAAACGAGTATAGCCCGGTCTGCTATAGCCCGACCAGCGCCAATAATTGATAACAATTGGGAAAGTAGCTAAACAGGAAAACCAAGCACGACTTCAGTACCTGATATCACCCAACCTGATTTGCATTGAATTAAATAACTTCAGGTTAGCAGAGGAACTGATGGATCAGCACTCAAGCACGAAAGAAGAAATGGAGAACAATTTAATATTTATGAACATGATGAAATGCGAAAATGTGAAGAGGATGAAATGTGAAACACGATAGACTAATCGCTAAAAGTTAGACTGAAATTCAAGATGTGAAAAATGCATTAGAGATTACACTCGATGCGTCTAACTGCAACCATATTTAAGTGTAACTCCGGAATTACTGCTTAAAATGCATGAACCGGTAGGGAGGCGATTTAATGAAATGCCTCTTTCCATACAAGAGGAAAATCATCATATCTCTAATTACCCGTTACAATAATTTGCAATACATATATATGCGTGTGTGTACAGATGCATACACATTTGCGAGTGTAGTTGTACGTATAAGTGTATTTTGCTCGGAAAGTGAGTTTATTTAATATATTATAACAAGAAAAGCAATGTGAAGACGTGTGCATGTGTATGTGTTAAATGAACAAAAATAGGCACTTGAGTAACGGTTACATTTTGCGCATCAATAATGTCGTTCAACTCCGTTCTTGGAAAATCGCTAGCCTCAGCCATAAAGTGACAAATTGAATTATTAAAAATGCGGTGATTTGGTAGACAATATTAAGAATGTCGTAAATATTGCCGTACGGTACATGTTCTGCTTTCTTTATATTGCAACATCCCCAACTAAACATATATACTTATAATAACAAACAGTTATAGTTCTCACGAACATGTTATGAATGTGTTATACACTGAACTCCTGACATCCAACTTTTGAACTACCACCACAACTTGGTGTATCAAAATGACTACATGCAGTTGCCACACCTGCTCCAGTTTGTAGAATATTTCATAACATTAAGTGTAAATCTCTATCTCGAAAATGAGATTTATTTGAGCGATTGAAGACGTGTTTGATGGTCTGAAGTGTTGATCTTGGTACACAGAATTAACTATTATTTGGGGCTTTTTCCATGATATGATAGCTGAAAACAATATACCTGCAAATAGATGCTCGACAGGTTAAGCATATTTCGAAATATGTTTCGAGTAATATGAAAATAATGGTATACAAATAAATATCCAATGTAATTTTCAATGTAGTCATGAACTAACGCAGCAGCAATCATACCGTGGATTTATCAATATAAACAGATTTAGGAGATGTTTTCGGTTTATATAAATTATGGTAAATAGAGAACATATATTTTCTTATTAGAATATATTTCTCCATGTGGAATTACATCTTTCACATAGTAGAATGATATAATGGTTATGAAACACTATTCCAGCAATTATAAAATGTATATATATATATATATATATTATATATATATATATATATATATATATATATATATATATTATATATATATATATATTTATTTATATATTTGTTCGTGTTTCTGTGTCTGTACGTGAGTGTTTATATATTCATATCATTACAATAATGCAGAAAAACTCATAAGAGTTTCAATAATTCATAAAATGTTAATATACCTATGTGATAAAGCATTATACAAAATAACAAGTGTCAGACAAACAGGCGACTGAGAACATCTAATGACATGTTATATATTCTCAGTATATAATATATAACAATGCAACTGCTGTTTACACTAATACATCACTACCTAGTGTGTCTAATCTTTATATAAATGATAGCCAGGAAAAAATTCATAGTGTGTATCAATAGACTTGTGCCCCCCTTATATGTATCTCAGTTGTTTATGAAAAAGACGGACGTCGCAAGGAACACACAAGATAGAATAGAGGCACATGTCACTACGGTTACGTTCGAACTCGAACCAACACTTAGTCTACGTTGTCTTCATCAAGAGTGATGAGGCTGCTGCATATATATATATATATACACACCCGAACATAAACGCACAGACGCACACATATATACATAAATGTCGAACGAAGGGAATGAGTGCTCAATATAAATATATACATATATATATATATATATATATACATACACCAGAATAAGCACATAAATGTCAAACAAGATGTGAGAAATCAGTACTTGAATACCGGAGGTATACTAATATGCTTTATTATTAAAGCCACTAAATCATGGTAAAAATTTATTCGTGAGATTTTCACGCTGCCATTCGTCGGATAGTTTAGTTGACCAAAACTGTCCGACGAACGAGAACGTGAAACAGATTTTTGTGATTTTTTTGGCAGCTTTAATAATAAAGCATCACACTCTTCTTCCGTTATTATGTATATGTGTATGTGTATTTGTGTGTGTGTATGCGCATGTGTGTATGTGTGGGTGTTTGTGTATCATAATTAATGCAAATACAGGAAAGCTCAAATTTATCACGGTATTCGTACGTATCTATAAACCATGTGTATAAAGTCACGCATATACTGAATGCAAGCGATAGTCATTCAGTGTCAGTTGCGAAGAATGCTGGGTGCAATCACATAGAAAATTATACGTTAATACTCTTCTGGAAAACAGTGATCGAATAATCACTCCTTTCGCAATTAGCTACCTGTCTAAATAAGTCCCTTGGGTGTGTAGTGGTAATTCGAATCCTAAGCGCTAGATACTCGATTAACCACCACGTGTGAGTCACCACCGTTTAACGGTATTGACCTATAAATCGACCAACTAACGCTAAGCTCCTTCGTGATATGGCTGTTTAAAATGGTCTCGAGATTATCCTTTTTCTCCCTATAAAAATCAGTTTGTCGTTTAACTCCTTGTGGTATGTTGAGAGCAACAGATTATTTCTATGCAAATGACAGACCGCCGACGCCAAGGACCACCAAGGAATTTTGCATGTATAAATCCTGGTATCAGATACAGCCAATGATGTCTTCCAGATATCTTTCTACACCACAGAACAGTTATTCTTCCTCCCAGTCGGCAATTATTAACATTCTTCACTGTAAATAACCGGCATCAAGTAGATTACGTGCGACAAGAAACATCACATTCAAATATTGTTGAGTTTTATTCAGTTATTATTCACGTAACGAGCGACATTCCGCACAACCCCTAAAATGAAGATGAGGGAGCCATCCACTTCAACAACCGCCTCTCGGACGTTCCAGGGTTATCATCACTGACCAGCACATCACAGACTACAAGCAAGCAAGAAATCTCGTCACAGATGTAACATAAGAATTACATTGGAATAGCCATCAAAATATTGTAATGGAGTTAGACGGATAATTAACGGTAAAATGAGTCGACGCTGTGCGCCATTGGGAGCAGAGCCGTTGATGATTATTTATAATAGTAAGTATTAGTGATAATTATATTTCATTTCAAGATTTATCAGTAAGCAGTATCTACAGAGTCTAAACTAAAAGCTGTTTTTCGCATAAATCATATTATACGTTGGGAACAACTATATTGGGAATTTAATAATCGAAACAATTTATTAAATATGATAATTTTCGATAGAAATTGTAAATGCATGTGCATGTGTGTGTGTGCGTGCGTGTGTGTGTGTGTGTCTGTGTCTGGAGAGTATGAATGTGAGTGTTTGGGTACCGCTTTACGCACAATGATAATCTTCAGCATAGTTCCAATTAATACAAATATTGTAAAGCCCATTGCCACTTATCTGAAGTCTAAGGAGATTTTACAATAAATATTTTGATAATTTGGGTGAATTCTAAATATCTGTAATTGTTAAACTGATGATTTATTACATTGCAATACTTTATTCCAATATACGATCTAAGTTTGAGATTAGAAATTAATACCACAATCATTTCATTCTTAAACTACAGATAAAAGTCACTCATCGTCTTCTATGCTATGTCATGGCGTAGTGTCATTATACTCTGTTTTGATAATTTTACTTGAGAGAATGAAATTCTGCACAAAAATCTTTAGTATATCGACGCTATGGTCATATATATTGGAAATATGTATGAAAAGGTAACAAATATTAGATGCGTATTTTTAAACTCGGATTTATTCCAAGTGAATTAATGTTATTTTCACGTTGATTCGATTTATTATATTTTTTTATTTGAACCTATTCCCCCTTTCCATGCATATTTAAGCATCCCAGTACGGATATTAATATATTTTCTTCCAAATTCAATGACAGGCACTTGAAATAAACAGTGGATTTTCAATTAGTTTCAATACTTGAAGCAGAAGATGCGTTTCAAATTTCTAATACGATCTTAGTGCAAATATATTATGATAGAAAATAATGAAGGAAAAATTAGAATAAATATATTATAACGAAAATAGAATGGAAAACATTTCAGTAGAACGAAACACAGCATGAGCTATGAATATTTCGCGAGCAATGACATATAAAAGTGCATTATTATATTAAGTCAGGCCACGAAATATACAGAAAATAAATTTGAATAAAGGAAATTTGCTTCCTGTGAGTTAATGGATGTATGCATTCCATTTCCATTAAAACTGTCTATTTGAGCTTGCGACATGGACATGTGAGGACTGCCAGGGTAAAAACGTAGCAAATTGAATATAAACATATGCTTATATATCTATCTATTATACCTTCCTTTCTATTTATCTATGTATCAATCTACCTATATTTATATACTTTTTTCCTTGTTTCAGTCCTGTGACTTCGGCTGTGCTATATATATATATATTATATATATATATATATATATATATATATATATATATATGGAGGGGGTAAGCGTGTGTAACGTATCTAGTTATTATATATGTATTATATATGTATATGTATATGTATCTATCTACATATATATGTATATATACATGCATACATGCATAGAGTTGTACTAACACACACATATGATAAAGTATTAGTTGAAGATATTCGAACTTATTTGATTTTCACATTTATTTTGCATACGTACAAGTTTATATTGTACGAGCAGTATAACCCGGCCTTGCCCGGGATTAAGTTACAGTTATTAAGCTAATCAAGTTCTTTATTTCAAACCAAACTAAGTAATATAGACGTCAAATTTGGGCGAAATCCGTTGAAATTAGTTATATTATATATTATATATATTATATATATATATAATATAATATAAATATATATAGCCAAGAGACACGAACACACATATACACACGAACGTACGTACAGCTATTGCATGTTTTGTGCACGCATACATGTTCATAAACAGAAGTAAATGGAAAAAACGCTAAATTTGTAGATTAACACTCGCACAATTTTCATTAAGAAAAAATCCTTCTTTTGCGTGGAATTAACTACTCTGGTCTGGGGTGTGGTGGAAGCCTCGCAAATTCTAGCCATTCACTGATAAACTATTACTCACCTCTTCGTTTTTGTTGTTGTTAAATAAATGGATTGTCAACAAAACACTTTTTTACTCGGCGTAAAATAAAAACAAAACTCTTTCGCACCCAAAGTAATGTGTGAGAGAGAGAGAGAGGGGAAGAAAGATGAATGATTTAAAATAAATAAATGATTTAAAATAAATAAATTGTAATTGTTGTGTGAGAAAGTATACATACTATCATTACAAAATATAGTGTGCCTTTCAAAAACAAACAAAAAAAAACATTTTACATTTTATTGTTCATGAACGTCGTCACTTACTATCTTTCTCTCCCTCTCTCACTTTGTCTTTCCCGTGAAACTCTCTTCCTCCTTCTTCCACTTTTCTTTATCTTAATTTTTGTTAGACGTCATTAAAAAGCAAGGGTTGATAATTGTTATGGTTAAAACCTATGGTTGAAAATGTTTGAAAATAGATTTTTACCCTATCCACGGGTGCCTCGGGAAAAAATTATGTTGACAAAACCCAGATAGGATGTTGACAAATGTCCTCCTAAAATTTGAGGAACATGCGTGCTAATTTGTGGACTTGCATAAATTACAATCACATACACACACACACGCGCGCGCACACACATCTTCCCTTTTATAGATATGATGATACATATTATCATAGTACAAGTATTTTCTTATTTTCCGCAATCTTCCCGTTTCAATAGTTGAATATTTACCGACAGTTCTGTTTCTGCATAATTTTGTTGTTTTTTTTTGTTGTTGTTATTGACTCTTTTTCGAAATATATATGAAAACTAGTGATACATGGTGTTTTTATTCATTTCTTTCCCATCTGGTTCTCAAGTTATACAGAAACCTCCGTTTTCTCTTTTTGTATTACATAAGTCAGTGATAACATATATTACCAATAAAAAAGGCTATCCTATATTAGCTTAAATATTAAATCTAATAAAATTTTCTTTCTTTTCAGATTTTGTATATGTCCAGAGGTTGCAGTAATTCACCAGACATGTTTTGCTATGTTTGCATGCGACTCTCCCTATCAGATTCCCGGAGAAATATTACTCCTTTGTGGAAGCGCTACTATTTACCCTATTTTGGCAACAAAGTGGGAAACCAGAACAAGCGACTTAACACTCACAAAGCTTGCAAGAGTTGCATTAGTAAACTCCAAATCAGTTCACAGTGATATCTGAATCGTATGCTAATTTGGAGTACTAATGGTATGACGAGAGCTGATAAATCCACAAGATCACTACTACTTCCGCATGACTAAACAAGCTGGGTATTTCGTTAGCAATAAGGTCGGTTCCACATTCAGATGACATTCCTGTTTCTCTGTCACCAGAAACATGGAAAATTTCACCAAAGGCTGATATTAATAATGCTAATAAAATGGTAATAGATGCTGAACCACCAACAAATGAGGATCCCATATTTTTCAACGATATTGATCTCACTGACTTGGAGAGAGACCTTAAACTTTTAAAAGAAAGAGTACAGTTACTTAGCTCTAGACTGAAGTAACACAGTCTCCTAGCTTCTGGAAAAAACATTCACTTGCTTCCGATATCGTGAAGTGGATTTCACTGAGTTCTTTAAGAAACAGGATTCTTTAGTTTTTCTGTTCAGATATTTCTGGCGTTATTCGACATATTGGAATGCCATACGAAGCAGATGAATGGAGGCCGTTCGTTGATTCTTCTAACAGAATTTTAAGTGTTTTCTTCTCTACAATGGTAATTGTACAATGCAATTGTTACAGATGCAGCTGTACCAAATGGCCATAGTGTCCAAATGGCAGAAAGGTATAAGAATATGAAGACACTAATATTTTCAATTAAAAGAAAATGCTAATGATAATAATAATAATGATAATAATAATAATAATAATAATAATAATAATAATAATAATAATAATAATAATAATAATAATAATAATAATAATAATAATAATAATAATAATAATAATAATAATGATATCGCTGATGTTTATACTATCGATGGTATTAGTTTTGGTAATAATAATCAGTCATGGTAATAGTAGTAATAGTAATTCTATAATAATTCTTTAATAATATAGTAATTCTATAATATATCCCTTTCTCAAATAGGCATGGACGGGAAATTTTAGGGAGGAGTCTAGTCGATTACATCTACCGCAGATTTAAGCAGTTACTTATTTTATCAATCCCCGAGAAAATGAAAAGCAAATTTGACCTCAGCTGAATTTGAACTCAGAACATTAAGACGGACGAAAGCAGCCCAGTGTACTAATCATTCTGCATGCATGCCGCTTTTGTAGTACCAGTATGGTTTCTAAAATCTGACACAAGGCAATCAAGCTTATATCAACCCCAGTCTTGACATTTATTTCATCCACGACAAAACGATGAAAATCGAATTCGATCTCGGCGAAATTTGCCCTAGGAACGTAAATTCGAATGAAATACCGCTAAAATTTCCTCCGGCATGTAAAAGCATCTGCGTTAGTAATAATGATAATATCAGTGCTGATTCAAATTGCATGTCATTTTACTAAAAATAGCAGTTGGAATTTTAGCATGAATTGTAAATGGAATATTTCTTTCAAGTATCAGGTGTTTCCAAATATCTGAATGTAGCCAAATCATTTACAGATGACTCTGATTGATTAAAAGATTACTACGAAAATGTGCTCACAATGTCAACAATGTTTGCCCGTTTATCAGCCGTGATATAATTTGGACGTGATGGTCAAAATACTGCTTGTAAGATTCAGTTAGCAGCAGCCTATCGGAAGGTTTTTGAAGGAGACATTCAGACATCAATTGTGATGTACATATGTCGGTAAAAATAGCTGTTATATAAACCAGAAGATTGCATAAAGCATGAGAGTATTTGCTTTATATGTAATACTTTAAAATTGTATACATAAAGAAATGAAACGCGAAAACCAAACGAGGTCGAAATTGCAATGAGTAATGTGTTTATGTCGACATTTAAATATATATATATATATATATATATATATATATATATATATAGGTGAGAAAGTTGGTGCGTGAAAGCAGGTGGTTGGATATATAGAAAATAGAAGAGTGAAAAAACTACACAAGGCTTGTTTTATAAGATTAAAAATTCTATTTAAGTCGTTATGTTAGAAGAATGTTATAACATTTTTTCATATAGTAGCACAGTTTTTGAAGAAATTACCGGTTTCATATTAACTTTTCAAATCTCTCAAATGTCTTTACCTACATCGTGTCATGTTTTCGTTATGCAGTGCAAAGAAGAGTTCCAGGCAGGGGGAGGTAATAAGCGATTTCTTCCGGTATAAGGGAGATAATCGCTTTATATGTTTCCCCTTAATTAATGGGATGAGTTTCTCAGTATAAGAATGTTAGAATGGTTAAGTTCAGGCTTATATTTTTCAATGAAGAATGTCCCCTTGTTTAATGTAATTTGTGTTGGCGTTCCAATGGCACATTGTTAGAATGGAAAGATTAAAAATTGTGGTAGTAGTTGCTTTGCGCATTTCTCAATATGCTCACTAAATGGTATCATTCTGTATTCTGTAGGTAAAGAAATTTGAGAAATTTGAAAAGTTAACACGAAACCGGTAATTTCTTCAAAAACTATGTTACTATATGAAAAACATTTATAACATTCTTCTAACATAACGACTTAAATATATTCTTTAACCTTATAAAACAAGCCTTCTGTAGTTTTTTCATTCTTTTCTATTTTCTCTCTCTCTCTCTCTCCTCTCTCTCTCTATATATATATATATATATATATATATATATATATATATATATATACATAAAAAATGAATACATGATAATTGGCACAAATCAACTTTTATTCATGGATTTTAGCTCTATCTTTTCCTTAAATATTGATAAGCTTCCGTTTATTCTTGTCACTGCCTATAATTTATGAGCATTAACACTAATGTTGATGAGCACATATAGGTAATGCATTATATCCCTTGGAACTGCAAAGCGTTATGCACTGATATTGTGACCGCCACTCACGGATTTTCTAAGGTAAACACATAACGGAAATATATAGGAGTTGGAAACCCGAAACAATAAGCAGAAAAATCGTATTTGATGGAAGTAAACGAGCATAAAAAGCTCCACACATAAATTGCTGACGAGGATATCGTTTTCTATTTTACAACCATAATATACTACCAAATAAATTGAAGGCTTGTTATATAAATACACTTTTTACATATACACACATACTTATATATACATATATGCATAGGGAGAATTCACACAAAAAAACAACAAACGTCGAAGACAGGTGGTGTACACAACAAACAGATGTATTAGTTTAACACTCGGGAAGGGAAAAATTCCTTAACGTTTCGAGCCTAAGCTCTTCTACAGACAGGAACACAGAAAGAAACAAGGAGGAGAATAAAGAATGTGTAATGGCTAGCGATCTATCATGGCGAAAGCCGGACAGAAGGATCACACAGGAGAGCAAGGAAGAAGTGGAGATAATAATTAGTGGAGATTCCAAAAACGAAGGTGCATGTTTATAAGAGAGTATGTATGTGCGTGAGGAAGAGGGCTGGTAAGTTTGACGTGCGTGTGTGTGTATGTGTAAGGATGTAGGACTCAGAAAAGGTGAGTGCTAATGTGTGCTTGAAGGTGTGATGTGGAGTTGTGTGATATGTTGTTGTATGGTGTAGTGGTGTGTAGTGTGCTGTGATGGTGTTGGGAGTTGGCGAAGGAGAGAGTGGGTCGCGGGTTAGGATTAGGCCCCTGTGCAAGGACAATCCGAGCACACACAGGTGTTGCAAAGAGTGACCGATAGAGCGGAATGGCGTGAGACCGGGGTGTCAATTCGAGTCGTATTCTCGGAGGTGCTGCACGAAACGGTCAGCTAAGCGGCGTCCCGTTTGCCTGATGTATAGAGAAGGGCAGAGAGAGCATCTATCTATCAATCTATCTATCTATCTACTATCTATCTATCTATCTATCTATCTATCTATCTATCTATCTATTATCTATCTATCTATCTATCTATCTATCTATCTACTATCTATCTATCTATCTATCTGTCTGTCTATCTATCCATCTATTTATCTCTCTCTCTCTCTCTCTCTCTCTCTCTATCTATATATATATATATAATATATATATATATATATATTATATATATATATATAATTTTGGAAAAAAAATGTCTTTTATTTCTTATTATTATTAGCGTTTTCGTTGCTTTCTAGAACTTGTCAAATAAAATTTTTGTGAATGTACAAACAGCATGTTCATTAATATAAAACAGACTTGTTTGGTGGGGTGGTGTTCGGAAGAGAACATTGTTTTTTTGTTTTGCTTTCGTGAGACAGGTTCCAAAACAATGGAGATGGATAAATAGAAATAGAGTTTGGTAGGTTGGCTGATATATAGAAAGATAGATAAATAGATAAATAGTAAGACAGATACAGAGATTGGTAGAGGGCAATAGAGAGAGAATGGGCATCCACCTTCCTATTCAACATTCGTTCATTTATTTATTTATTTACTTAGTCCTATGCCATTTTATTGGAATGGGTTTAATGATGGAAATCTCTTCAAAGATTAAATCAGAATATAAATAAAAATATGAAACAGGTGTGGTTTAGTTATCACTGAAAATCATTTTGCTTTCTTTATTTCCCCCCTTTCCCTTCTTTCCTTTTCCCTTCCTTTATTCCTTTTTCTCCTCTTTGAGTTATATGTAGAATATACCATTTCCAAACACTAATTTTTTCAGGGAATTTTTTGATAGTGTCGTTCTGCATGAAAATACATTAGTATAATATTTGCAAGTTAACAATTTAACAAATTAACAAATTGCAAATTAACAATAAAACGAATATATATATATATATATATATATATACATAAGTACAAAGTGAGATAGGGGTTATGAGTGTAACCCACTATGGGATATCATTTATCCAATATACTGCCAGTGAAGTACCCAAGAGGCTAATACGGATTTCGATGTTCCTATTTAGTTAGTTAATAAATTATATGAATTGGTATTATCTCTAAGTTGATGATTGTAACGAATCTATTCCTCCATTTTCTTATTTTGTATATATATATATATATATATGTGTGTGTGTGTGTGTGTGTGTGTGTGTGTTTGTGTGTGTGTGTGTGTGTGTGTGTGTATAAAAGGAGCACTCCGTTGGTGACGAGGGTCCCAGCTGATACGATCAATGGAACAGCCTGCTCATGAAATTAACGTGCAAGTGACTGAGCAATCCACAGACACGCGTACCCCTAACGTAGTTCTCAGCGGAATTCTGCGTGACACAAAATGTGACAAGGCCGGCTCTTTGAAATACAGGTACAACTAATTTTTTCCAGGTGCGTGGACTGGAGCAACGTGAAATAAAGTGTCTTGCTCAAGGACACAACGCGCCGCCGGGAATCGAACGCACGACCTTACAATCGTGAGCCGAATGCCCTAAACACTAAGCCACGCGCCTTCATAAATATATCTAATTTTTCTTGTGTGTTTAATAGTGTTGTTGGAATAAAAGGTATTTTTTATCGACCGTTTAATATTATTGCTACGTTTACATATTCGATTAGTCAGGTCGAAAATGATGTTAGTATTTCGAATACACAGGAAAGGACAGGCTTTCACAGAAAGTTGTAGGTATTTATGTTTCAAAGTTCTTGAACAAGATCCTTTGTGTGTTCGGCCAGAGTAAATTGTAGATATGCAAGATTATCAACTTGTTTCGAAGGAAATTTTAAATACTCACAAGAAACTGTAGATATTCTAGTTTTTTTAGTCATTTTTCAGTTGTTCTACTTGGTTGTAGTAGTCCTTCTATTATTATTATTATTATTATTATTATTATTATTATTATATTATTATTATTATTATAATTTTTATTATTATTATTATTATTATTGTTATTATTATTATTCTATGTTTGACTTTTGATTTATATTTGTACAAGTTGGCTCCAAGTCTCACCGAGAGACCTCAAGAGACAACAGGCTGGAAGTTTATGTTGTTGTTATGCCTAGTGTGCCATATATTTTTTGGTGTTGTACTAGTGAATGTCTAAAAAAACCGAAAATTATGTTTCTTTTAAACCTTGAGATTACATAGAAAGTATTTTGCATAGGATATGAGCAGTTCCCTTCAGCACTATCTTTTGAATTTCTGCCATATTGGGGTTTCCCGGTATCTGAGTTAGGTAGCAATCAGCCCCTTTTGCTATCATTCCCAGGGCACCTATGACAACAGGTATTGTTTTAGTCTTCAGCTTCCGCATTTTACTGATTTCTACTGCAAGATATTTATATTTGCTCAGTTTTTGGTAGGTCTTGACAGATATGTTTATATCGATTGGGACAGTCATATCAATGAGGAGGCATGTTCTTTGTCTGAAGTCTTTCAATATGACGTCTGACCTATTTGGTCATTTTCAAGCACTGGAGGTGTTTTGTGTTCACACCAGTTTTTTTTCATGGGGCAAATCCAGGTTTTTGCAAATTACGCAGTGAATATATTATGCAGCTCTATCATGCCTGTTGAGATACTCTGTAGGCGCTAGAAGACTGCACTTGGAGACAGCATGATGAATGGTTTCATTTTGTTGTTGACATACACAACATGTTGGGCTACTGCCGTTCTTTAATGTGTTGGTCAGTAGTTTCTTGTTGGTAGGCTTTTATCTTGAGCTGCTATGATAAACCCTTATTATTATTATTATTATTATTATTATTATTATTATTATTATTATTATTATTATTATTATTATTATTATATTATTATTATTATTATTATTTTTGGTTGGCCTACTTAATGCAAAGTAATAAGCGTATATTACTCCTTTATATTCTTCCCGGTTCCATTTAGTTCTTTTACATTTTTGCTTTTGTGATCGTTGTGGTGGTGGACCTTGGAGGCTTAATTTCGGACAAATCCCGTTTAAGTGACCTTCCGGGTCCATATACGGGGAAGATAATCTGCCATTTGAAAGTGTTTCTCCGTCAGGCTGACAGCCTCCTGCGAGGCGCACTTCCAGAATAACCATTAAACAATCAATTCGGTGTACTTTTTGAAATGTTCTTTCCTTTTTATTTAAAGTTAGATTATTATTAAATTTTCATTTTTTAAATATTCTTGATTTTTTTTAGTTACTACTACTTCTACTACTACTACTACTACTACTACTACTACTACTACTACTACTGCTGCTGCTGCTGCTGCTGCTACTACTACTACTACTACTACTACTGCTATTACTATTACTACTATTTATTTTTAATATGCACGTTTGTTATGCTCACTCACCGAGACACCCATTGTTCTACAGAAAGTGAAGAATAAAAGATGTTAAAGTGTGACTGAAAGCTTGGGGAGGGGAATTGGCAGGAGCAGTAGTGAAATATCTTCATGTAACACACGATACATTTAAATAGGTAGGATTTTCCTAAGGATGTTGGCAGTATTTGTCAGCACCATCTTTTGGATTTTTCTGTGACATGGTTCTCCTGGTATATTATCTAGATCTTTCTGACATTCCTTTCTTATACCTAGGGCATCCACAACAGGAGCAATTCATGCTTTAAGATGCTACATATCTTTTACTCCAATTTCCAGGTCCATATGTCAAATTAATTTGTCAAATTCCTTTACAGATATATCTTTATCATTGGGAACACTTACATTTACAAATATTTTCTTCTCTGTCGTTAGCCTGGATCGTTCAGTCGGTAGCTTTAACCTGTAGGTTTTTTCGTGAGCAAGATTTGATCTTTGCTTGCTTGTATGGAATTGTCAATCTCTACTTTCTCTCCTAAGCTTCTCAGCCACTGATGGATAGTTTTTCCGTCTACATCAGCATTTCAAATTCGAAGTATATACTCTCCATGCAGAGACC
>NC_042998.1:65220618-65223118 GCF_006345805.1 Octopus sinensis | reverse complement strand
CACCGCATACATATTAATATAGCAGTAATCGCAGCTATGAAGAAGAAAACATTAACCATAATGCTGAAGACTGTTATTGAAATTTGCTCCTGAAAGTGTTTCTTTATTAAAAAGCTTTTATTTTCAAATTAATCTAATGTCCATTATGAAGAAAATGACATATTAAAAACTAGGATAAAATCTATCACTTGTAATAAAGAGGTATGATTGATGATTTCAATATAAAAATTTCTGTGATAAAAAAATTAAAGAGACAGAAAAATGTGACCTTTTATCAAAGAAAATGTTGGGGAAGTAATAAGAATTGGCTCGTGTATAAAAGAAGAATATTGATTCAACATGATGTACAAAATAGGCGAAAGACATTATGCGCAGAATTCCAGACAAACAAATCCACAATTTCTTTTTACAATTAACCAGGTATAGCTATTTTTCTTTCTCAGTGTAAACTTAAGGAAAAAATATATTTCGGGCTATGCCACCTAAGTAAATCTCTAAACACACACAGACCTTTATATATATATATATTATATTAAATTAGAGATAAAACCACTATGCATACGTGTGTGTATAAGAATATGAGTATACGCTTCGGTTTTAATGTGTGTTTGAGATAGGAGGAGGAGGAGAAGGAGGGAGAGAGAGAGAGAGAGAGAAAATCGACATGCAATTACGAAGAAAAACATCACTAAATAGATGAATGTGTGTGTGTGCGTGCATCGGATACCTTCGTATCTACACGCTTTCGCATACATACGCACAACTCATATATTTTTCATGCAATCATTGTTGGACTGTTCTAATGCCGAGACAAAGCTTTGAAGGGTTTTGCTATACAAATAGACTGCACTATTTATTTTAAGCACAGTGCTTATTATATTTGTTTCTTTATTCCCCACAGGGGGAGGGGCTAAACATACAGGGGACAAACAAAGACAGACAAAGAGATTAAGTTGATTGCATCGACTCCACTGCACAACTGGTACGTATTTACCCGATCCCGAAAGGATGGAAGGCAAATTCGACCTCACCTGAATTTGAACTCAGAAAGTAGCGACAGACGAAATACAGCTAAGCATTTCGCCCAGCGTGCTAAGGATTCTGCCAGTTCGCCGCTCTTATATTGGTCTTTCGGCGAATAACTATGATGCGGAATACGAACAATACAACACGTGTTGTGAAGCGGTATTAGTGGACAAATATAGACATCTGTCTATCTATCTATCTATCTATCTATCTATCTATCTATCTATCTATCTATCTATCTATCTATCTATCTATCTATCAATCTCTCTATATATCTATCTATCTCTCTCCCTCTCTCTCTCGCTCTCTCTCTCTCTCTCTCTCTCTCTCTATATATATATATATATATATATATATATATAGAAATTCGGGGTGAGTACTTGATAATTATAAGCACCTGTGTATACCGTTTGGTGGTGTAGGTGGTGGAGTAAATTGATCAAAATAAAATAAAAACATGATGCGAAGGATTCAGCGGTACATATGTTTCGGGCCTTTATTAGACAGATTTATAACAATGCATAATGTATGTCTGTGGCTTTCTTCAGCCGCGCACAACAGCTTCCACAAGGACATGTGTTACATCAAAAGTTCTTGGTTGGGGATGCAAATCCTCTCATTCACTAATTTAAGGGTAAGGGTCTTTACCCTTACCCTCATTCTTACCCCTAAATTATCGCTTTACACCTCTATATATGTTTATTTACTTACCTATGGATCCACCTTTTGAATATACGAGCGTCCACGTACGTGTGTATACGCATACATACATATGCGCGCGCATATATGTACATGCATACTTCGATATCTTATAGCTATACCCATGTGCGCGTGTGTCTCTGTGTGTGTATATGAGTGTATATGTGCACGCACATACGGACACACAGCCGTGTGTGCGTGCGCGTATTGACATGAGTACGGGATTCTTTACATACGTTCTTATACACATCCTTTAATATCTTATACCTGGACCTAGAGGCGTGGGCATATACGTGTGTGTATGTAGTGATGGGCGCGCGTATATGCATGTGAGCGTGTACGCGCGTAATGTCCGTGTATATATGCGGATATTCTGTTGTATGTATGTGTGTGTACGCGCGTGCGTGTGGGTGCGCGTGTGTTTATGTACGTGTTTACACGCGAGTGCGTGTGTATGCTTATAGGCTTGGAGGCGTATATGTACGCGTGTATGTGGGTGTATATATCCCTGATGATATGTATGTACTAGAAGTCCATTTAATTCAAGGAACCAGATTAAATGCTCATGAACTCTGATTTACAACGCATTAAGTCCCCAGACGAAACTGTTGTACTGACAATTCTACAACTAAATTTTATCAATCTCCTGACCACCATGCTTGGTCCATAACCTCTATACATCCCTTATCTTTACATTCTTTTACACTTTTATCATGTTTTTATCAGGTTTTTTTACTTTTATTTCTATTTCTATTTTTACTTTATATTTCTTTAT
>NC_042998.1:65210618-65218118 GCF_006345805.1 Octopus sinensis | reverse complement strand
GGAGAATTCACAAAAATACAAAAGACGAAGACAGAGGATGTAGACAACAACATATCTGTTAGTTATTAGTATAATGGTCTGGAAATAGAAATTCCTAAACGTTTCGAGCCTACGCTATTCCACAGAAAGGAACACAGAAAGAAGCAAGGAGAGAAAATAAAGAATGTGTAGTGGCTAGCGATAGATAGATAAATTTGTGTATGTATGTTTATCTGAGTGTATGTAGGTGGATCAGTGTTTGTCTGTGTGGTTCTTTGCATATGTGTGTGCTCGTGTGTTTGTGAGTGTGCGTATGACTGTGTGTATACAATGTGTTACAAATACAAAATACGGTTTTACGGATAAAGAAGCGCTTCTTTATCACTGGCATATATGTATATGTATACAGAGTCAACGCACACAGACACACATACACAGTACACACGCATACACTCGCACTTACACATATACACACATATAGACACACACACACATACACACTCGCTCACAAACTTACGCACACTTATGACTGTATGTGCGTATGTACGTATGTATATGTATGTATGTTTCTATGAATGTAAGCAGCTATGTATATTTGTATGTACGTGTGCTTCTCTGTGTATGCATGTTTTTGTATGTAAGGACGTATGTATGTGTGTATGTATGTTCGTATGCATGTACTTATGCAGTAGGTAATGAGGATTATTGAAGTAAGCTGCATATTACAAAACGAAAGCACGTCTATAATCAATGTGGATATGTTACAATAATATATTTGTCTATAGGTTATCGAAGATAAATTGATATTTTCTCTTTCATCTTCTAAACTATCAATTACACGAAAGAAAGAAAAAGAGAAATAGAATTATTTAAGCGCCATATTTCTTTTTGTTAAATCAAATAGCTAGAGGAATATATAAAAGTTTAAAAATATGTTTAAAACTAAACTGCCTCCAACTCCCTCACTATCAAACGCTTGAAGAAAAGGAAATATTCCAATAATCAATAACAACTCCGAATCATACGTTTTTATAGTGAAAAAGTTTATCAGCAAATTTTAAACAAGTAAAGAGTATGACTTTTGAAACAGGCAACTAGCTATGCATATCGTCATACATATATGCATAAGTACCTCTACCTCTACATAAAATTATATATATACATATATGTATATATGTATATATATAGGTATGCATATATGTAAATATATATATATATATATATATATATATAGAGAGAGAGAGAGAGAGAGAGAGAAAGAGAGAGGTACCAAGAATACCCTAGATCGCAGGTAAGGCTATATATATGCTATGGGTGGACCGTAGTTAGACTCTCGGTTCGATAAAAATACGAGGGGGGAGTCTAATGTGGAACTGGTGTGAGTGTGTGTATGTTAAACAAAACCAAGACTCCATGGGATTTCTGGGACATTTAAAAACACAAACGTAGTCTTAGAACTTTTTTCTGGATATAAGAGATACACCTCCATCAATGACTATCTGAAAGAGTTAACTAGATGGAAATGGTAAAGTTACATCCTTCCAATATCCAATCTTTTCCAGAATAACACTTTATATTGAAATCTATTTCCCTCTAGTTAAACCTCTCATATCGTCTCTGGTGAATTGATATCCGTAATACTCCAGAAACAGCTGTAAGACTACCTTTCTCTTTATAAACGACCAATAAATTCCGCACTGCCTTGGTCTTGTTGGCACATTTCATTAAAGAACACATACACACACATGCACATATATGTATGTATATGTGTGTGTATGTGGTAAGAAGCTTGCTACCGAACTACATGATTCCAGGTTCAGTCCCACTTCGTGACACCTTGGTCACCTTGGTCAACTATCTTCTACTATAGCTTCGGACGAAGGCCTAGTGAGGGGATTTGGCAGTCGGAAACTAAAAGGAAACCGTCGTATAATACATATGCGTATGTATGTGTGTATGTGTGCTTGTGCGTCTGTGTTTGTTCCCCACCATCACTTGACAACCGATGTTGGTATGTTTACGTTCCCGAAATTTAGCAATTCGCCAAAAGAGAACGCTAGAATAAGTCCGGGGTTCGAGTCGTCCGACTAAAGGTGATGCTCCAGCATGGGAGCAGTCTTGAAGCACATCTGGTTATTCCATTACTACTTCCGTAGTTGTATTTGTGTAAGGTGGTTATTAGAGTTGAAAATTGTGAAAATATTGTTTACAGTCGCGATGTAAGACAGGAAGTTGGATTATTTTATTGGTCCAATTGAAAAACAATAAATTTAATATATATGTGTTCGCTTGTGTTTTTGTGTGTGTGAAATTTTACGCCTTGCCTGTAAATTAAACGCAGATAATCTATTTATTCTTTTCTACTTTGGCAGAAGACCCGACATATTTTAGGGATGGGACCAGACGATTAGATCGCCCCCAGTAAACAACTTAATTGATCAACCCCGAAAGGATGAATGGCAAAGTTGACCTCGGCGGAATTTGAACTCAGAACGTAAATACATATGAAATACCGCCAGGCATTTCACCCGGCGTACTGACGTTTCTGCCAGCTCGCCGCCTTACATTAGCTCTTTATAAATACTTTTGCTTTAAAATGTTTGCTTTAAAATGTTGATGCACATTTCAAAATCGCTTCTATAGTAATATATCTAATGTTTTGTTCACGCTAAATGTGTGAATCACCATCTATGTTACGAATAAAAACACCTTACATACATAGACTTTTCAGATGATTGGTATATACAATGTCTTTGTCTCAAATACGCGATAAAACATCGGTACAATTGTACTTGCACATGCGAAAGGAAAATCCGCTTAGAATTCAGTTTATACGTGTGGCAAGATTAAATTGTCTTTTGTAAAGAACGAAAAACAGTAATTCCAAGGTGATGATGGTGAAAATGTTGCAGAAGAAAACTTTAAAAAATGGAGGCAAATATTAATCATAAGTATACCTAGCTGCGATATGATTCCCGAAAAAGTGAATCAATGCAGAATATAACAGCTTAACGGATAAACCTCGGTAATGCCTCTATTAACGCTTTAAGTAGTTTCACGGCAAATATCAAACAATCAAGTAACATTGACATCACTGCATCACTAAAATCTCTACGCATGCTCAAAACCTTAGAAATAAAAGCACCAAAACATACAAGGAAACCAAATTCTCTGCATATTACGCTATAAACATTGAAGAGAAAGTGCGAGCTACATTCCTATATAAGGAGAATCGCTTCATGATTACACTGACGGATCAAAAACCACATGCAAGCTGATTAACCTCTCTAAGGGTGAGATAGGCATTGCCAACAAGAGTATGCTCGATACTATGAAGTCCAATAATAGAAGGGCTACAGGGTTGATCCAATGGGATTGTAGCACTGCAATAATTAACTACTTCTGCAGCTTCAGGAAAAAGCAACCTGCAGCTTCAACCCGTTTGATGTCTTCGAGTTCTACATTTCACTATCAAAGTCTCTCCTGTGGCATTTAGATTTTGATAGGAAATTTACCGCTATCAGCGACCAAAATATCAGAATCATTATTTGCATTCATTATTTTCATAAATGTTATCTAATTGTAACCGATAATCCGAAAATGAACAGAACAGTTTAAGCACATATTTGTTGGAAAAAAGGGATTTTCTAGAATGGATGCGATGAAGAGTATACTGAATAATAACAACTTAGTTAACTATCTTAATTTATTTCACAACAGTAAATTAATGTAACCACATATATTGTGTGATTGGCGATTAAATATATTTTGCTGAATTCTTGTAATAACTTTTGTATTGACGGTGATTAACATTAACGGATCGATCTATCATTTCAAATATTCATTTCGAAAATTCCATTGATTTACTCACACTCTATTCATTTTGACTTAACATTCGCACATAATGTGAAAGAATATTTATCGTTATTACTGAATAAACAATATCTCTTTGATAACCCTCTTCAATTTCTAGATTCGTATTTTTTTATATCTATCTGTAAAGGCAACATCATTTTTCTTCAAACTTGTACTACATCAACTTATAATCATGTTGCTCTCTTTCACATTTGTAACCGATACCATACTATTCTCTAAAATATCTGATATTTATTCTCTCAACTTAATATATTATCTATATACCTTCATCGTGAGATCACTAATACATCAATATTATTATCACAGTTAATGTTTTTTCTCTCAATTGTTAAGATATTGATAAAGTATGTTACAAGCAACGATATTAGCAGGGATCCGACGAAACCGAAAATATTACAATAGTACTCATGGACATGCTAAGTGTTATTATGAACAATAATTAAATCAAATTTCGCAAACTGGATGATATTCTAAATGAAATGTAGGCACTAAATATGTTTCAGTTAGGCATTCGCCTTTTAAGCATTCTCAATTCATATTGACGTAGTGCTTATACCATTGAGTATTATGCATTCTATCTTAATATCCAACAATGGTTTTAAATCTATACGTCTGTACTTGTATATATATATTCATACAAACACACATTTATACACGCACACACAAAAACACATACACACTTAAGCATGCATATCCGAGTGTATATGATGGACTGTCCCGTCGTTAGAGGATATATGAGGTTTCGGCATCTTCTTATCGAACAACCTCAGAAATCATTTGTTTATAGTGATAAAATGTTTCGTGTACACATGATCTCCCTCAGATCGACATTACCTATACAATTGAAACGGGTGCAACGGGTGACACATGTCTGATGACGAAATGATCGCAGAGCAATGCGAAATGAAATCATTTGCTCAAGAACTTAACTCAACGCCCGATCTGGGAATTGAACCTACGATCATGCAATATACTCTCCTTTATTTTCTACAATGCTCTTCCGTCTATCTGGTAGATTTTCAACGCCCCCTCTTCCAAAATTCACTTGTCCATGACAACTAGTTTTTCAATACTGTTCTGATCCCTCTACAGAATTCATATTTTTCCGTCCAAATGATTTTGAAGACAGCAAAATAAAGGATAATCAGATGGGGCAATATGGTGGCCGGGGCATCGTTTCCCATTCAAAGTACTCTAGCGTTTGGAACATTATTCCCCTATATGTGGCCGAGCACTATTTTTGGTGGAAGAACAGCTTTGGTCTTGAAATCAAAAATCGTCGTTTTTCTTCTAGTACTGACTTAAGCCGCTCAAGGTGCTCGCAGGAGATTTCCTTCGTTATCGTTTGGTCTGGGTTTAAAAGTTTAAAGTGGACTAAACCTTTTATATCTCACCAAACAGATAACAACGACTTACGTGGATGAAGACCTTCTTTAACCTGGATTGCATACAGTTGTCGATGACAGGCTGAATGACCAAATCCAAGCTTCTCTGCTAGTTCCTCAACAGTCTAGATGGGATTTTATTCCATCAGTAGTTGCAGGACGTCCTCGTCGATCTCTACATATCGACAAGGACGAGGCTCATCTTCTAGGCTGTAGTTTCCAACTCGGAATTTCTGGAACCACCGTTGACGTTGGCTTACGCTTATAGTCCGATCCCCATATACTGCATTAATATGCCTTGCACTTTCTATGCGTTCTTGCCTTTATTGAAATCATAAAGCAAAATATTCCGAATATGCTCATTTGTCACTGCCATTATAGTTTTGAAAACAATAACTATTAAAATCAAACTGCACTAAGAATAAGTACAAGGTAATATTACTGCCTGCAAGTGGATGCAGGTTGTTTATCCTGTCCCCCTCCGACTTTTAGTCCACGCAATTGAAAACATCGCACTATTTATGGGATGACCCAATGTATTTCAATGTTCCCTTTTTAACTTTAGAATAGAATGGTTTTACGTAGATTTTTTTAAAGAATATATTTCCTCTTTCGAAATTAGAACAGAAAAAATTCTTTCACTAGCATGAGGTAATATTATTATCCATGAAACATGTCCAAAATTTTAAATACAAATTGATTTAAATACAATTCGATGTGATATGGTTACTTGATTTTCAGATAAATAGAAAATAAATTATTAACTTTGAGATAAATGTTACTGAAAATTAATTATAGTATTAAATATACATTTACTAGTATTTTGTATATCAGACTCTCTGTTGAATTAATAATTAATTTTTGATACTTAGACTGGATGTTTCATTCATTAAAAAAAAAATTATTATTTAATAATAAGATTTGTTTAATGATAACAGATGTCTATATTTGAAGTGAGAGTTTTGCAGTAGCATTTCTTTATTTTGTTTGAAAATGATACTTCTCTTAAAAGAGAGTTCAGACGAGCATATGAAACTTTTATGAATGTTAACGCGAATGTAAACCATTTTCTTTGGTTAATCATTTTCTTTAGACGATTTCGATACATTCATAATATCTTATATACTGCAGTAGAGGCACAATGGTCCAGTGGTTAGAGCAGCGGACTCATGATCTTAATCTTAGGATCATGATTTTGATTCCCAGACCAGGTGGTTTGAGTGTTTATTGAGCGAAAACACGGAAAGGATGCACGAGGCTAAGGCAGGGATTCGTGGTGAACCCTGCTGTACTCTTTCACCACAATTTTCTCTCACTCATTCTTCCTGTTTCATTTGTACCTGTATTTCAAAAAGCTAGCCTTGTCACACTCTTGTCACGCTGAATATCTCCGAGAACTATGTTAAGGGTACACGTTAATTTCACGAGCAGACTGTTCTGTAGATCGCACCAACTGGAATCGTCCACGTCGTAACAGAGGGAGTGCCACTATATACTATATCTTGTTTCCATTTGTGTTTCTAAATAAAATTTTTCAGAATAATAATTTTCTCGATTGAATTTTTAGAATTTGCCAGAGAGTATTTCTATTTATGAATTATGCCAAACAATCACTTTATCATACTTAATTAGGATCGATTTCCTATCTTTATTATATATATTGGTTTGAAATTACGTATTTTCGTGGATTACGTTTCAAGTTTTGCTACGTATAGTAGCATTTAATAAAAGTAATTAAAAAATAATTAGTACAGCATTTTCAGTCGGTTGCATAAAGAAATAATCACTCGCTATTTCACCTTTTACATTTGATTTGGTATTATTCGTAATTCGACGGGAGAATAATATCACGGTATAGGCGGCATGAACCGATTCCATAATGAACTCTATTTCATTAGACCTCACCAGATAAAAAGCAGCACATCTCATATACTCTTCAGATATTTTGTTGAATATACCCGTAGTTTGTGTTTTCTCGAACACTATTTAACATATATCTGTATACACTTTCATACAAAAAGGAGGTAAGTGTTGATATTCTATGAATTTAAAATACATAGGATATTTAACTAACAAGTTAAACTAAGTATATGAAAGCTAAGCAAGTTATCACTGAGATACGTCAAGCAATAACATTCCATATTTGTCTTATGTTTAAAACGCTCTTTATGCTGCATACATTGACACAAAAATAAATGGTAGCGCATTTAGTATTAAATAGCACTTCCCTCTATATAGTTCTGAGTAATATTGCGAGTGC
>NC_042998.1:65205618-65208118 GCF_006345805.1 Octopus sinensis | reverse complement strand
GACAGAAGAAATATTAAGGAAATAGGTGTATGTCTGCTATTTTCTATCAGCCTAGCTTTGTAACAAATTTCTTATAATATGCATTATAAATTATGAATCAATGCCAGATACTTTAGAATTATGATGTATTTTGTGCCAATAAAAAACTCCAAGATTAGACTCTGTCATTAGTGACATTCGAAATTTTTAACGTGAGAATAAAATATTTATAGATATCAGCATAACATATGAAGATACTGCAACACTTTACATGTCTCTATATTATACTTGCAAACAAAATCCCATACACAGCATTCGTGAAGTAAAATTATCTATCTATATATCTATATCTATCTATCTATCTATCTATCTATCTATCTATCTATCTATCTATCTATCTATCTATCTATCTATCTATCTATCTATCTATCTATCTATCTATCTATCTATCTATCTCTATCTATCTATCTATATCTATCTATCTATCTATCTATCTATCTATCTATCTATCTGTATATATATATATATATATATATATATATATAGATAGATAGATAGATAGATAGATAGATAGATAGATAGATATATAGATAGATAGATAGATAGATATATAGATAGATAGATAGATAATTAGATAGATAGACAGACAGATAGATAGATAGATAGATAGATAGATAGATAGATAGATAGATAGATAGATAGATAGATAGATAGATAGATAGATAGATAGATAGACAGATATAGATATAGGTATACAGATACATATACATATCAACACATACATATCAAGCCTGAATCGCTCGTGCATGGAAGCTTGCTTCATATATTTTTTATATACATGAAATATTTTTTCGTAGATATATGCACATACTGATACACGTATGCATATATATATGCATATGTGGCTGTGTACATATGTTTCTGAGAAATGGATTTATTTTTGTCTTAAATTAATTATTCATGGGTTTTCTCACATTTTAATGTATAATATATAATTTACTGCCAGTATTCCTCAGCGTTTCCTGGAGTTAAGATAGGATTATTAAATTCATCAAGCGCTTTATTTCAAACAAAATTAAGTAACATCGTCGTCAAATTTCAGCGAAATCCATTGAAATTGGTAAACGTTTGGCTGAAAACGGGTTGCAGATAATTTGATTGGGAAATCCTATAAGGAATCGCTTTATCGATTTTTCCACTCATCGATTGTTTTTCTTTTTTCTGAGAACTTAAAGCATTCAAAGATCCCATGTGTCCTAATTAACGCCGGTGTCAAGTTTGAACAAATTACCATAAAATTGGTAACAATTCTGTAGCCGATTTTAGTGGGAAATCCTATAAGAAATCGGTTTGTCAACTCTTCATCCTAATTGAATGGAAAACATCATTAGGAATCTGTTTATTGATTTTTCACTCCAAATACGATTTAACCGAAAACAACATTCCTGATTCAAAAACAAGTATATTTATATTCTAAAATGGTTTTCACACCCAACCTAGTTCTTCAGAATCAGTGTCACGACGGGAGCGCATAGGTTGGGAGTTTGACCGACAGAGGTGATCAGATTGCATATGCCGGCCCTTTAGACCTCTCTTCCCCCATCATCAACTCTCCCCACCTTGGCCCATGGGTTGGGAATCTTTCCGGCAAGAAAAATAGAATGCCCAAACTTGCTCCCAATCCCCTCTCAGAAATTGTTATGTTCGGATCACAATTAAGCATTAACCTAAGCCGAAGCTAACATAGCGAAAGCGGGCTCGGGAGCTTCTGAAAGGCAGCGACTAATCCCGATCTAGTCTTGACCAATCCTCGGGGTACTATCGCTCAAGGAGGCATCGATGATATGCATTGGAGATGGTAGCCTCGGAGATCTGCATCGAAGATCTGCATTGGTGAAGGTTGCATCGAAGATTTGCACTGGATAAGGATGCATCGAATGTTTGCATTAGAAAACAGCAGCGAAGAAGGTTGACTCAAAGATTCGGATTGGATAAGGTTGCATTAGATATTTACATTGGAGAAGGTTGAGACAAAGGTTTGCATTTGGGATACGGATTGGAGTATCTTAGGAAAACTTACCAACAGCCTTAACAAAAATATAAGTGACCTAATCTATGAGCGACTTGGCTAAGCATTGATATCGCCCGAGTGAGGATTGTTGTCCGAGTGATCATTGTTGTCCAATAAAGAGGAGGATAAGTCCATGAGCTAAGTTGCTATGGTTGGAGAATATTCCCTATAGACAACATTGCGTATCCTGTCCTGAGAAATATACACAAAAAGAGCGCTTTACACCCCACACGGGAGCCGGGCACATAAAGTTGCCTAGGCGATGCCCGCCAAATTGATACTCGCCACCGATAGTGTTTGGTCTTGGGATTTGTTGATGTACTCGGGGGAAGTTATGCGATATGTCTGACTCCGAGAGATAAAGGTGCATCCTTGAAATGAAAATATTTTCCTCCTGTCCGCATCCCGTAACAATGGTGGCCTCAATGAAGTGGAGCGTCAGGAACTTGA
>NC_042998.1:65193118-65203118 GCF_006345805.1 Octopus sinensis | reverse complement strand
AGCCAAGTTTATAAACAACTTAAATCAGAATAGGGATTTCAAAAATTTATTACATTCTAAAATTCGAACGAAGCTTCTGAATGTGAGTGACATGTTATTGGGTACGATAAATGTGAAATTTTGTGTTAACCACTTCAATTTTACTTATTTCGAATAATTGACCTCTCCCGTCAAAATATATGTATCTAAACAACTGTATTACAGCAAAGTATATTACATATAAATTTAAATTCTTGGTTGCAAAATCGGTTGTGTTCTATGAAAGATATTGCAAGACAAATTTAGTAGGAAAGAAAAGAAGAGCAGGCCCAGAATAAGTTTCAAGTGTTATATTTGCAGCTTTCTGACATGTGCCATTTTCTCTGAAATTATTTTGTTGGACAAAATACTAAAGAAATAAAAATAAAATAAATGACAGTTATAGTTACCCGATGAATAAAATTGTTTTGAATACTATTGTCGTTGACGGTTGTCTACATATCAAACACTAAAATATTGAATTATTTATTCGCTAATGCAAAAATGTGTTGTTTGTCATTAGTTCCGAGACGTTAGCCCTTTTTACTAGGTAAGAAGGAAAGGGCTTGTTTCCCGGTTTGCTGTTTTCTCTAGCCTATATATTACCCCAGGGCGTTCTACAGTTACTGATTTTTATCAGTTAACCGTACTGCTGTTACGTGAAATGATGCATTTTGCTCAAGAACATAACGCATCATCTGGTCCAGAATTCGAAGCCACAAATTTCGGATCGTAAGTTCAACTCCATGAACCACTAAGCCATGCGCTTCTATATAGTATCAATAGTTCTTCCGTAATACTCGAATCTTACGTATGTTTTCTCTTTGATTACCTTTGCAATTAGGAGACTAGGTCTGTTTGAAAGAGAAAAATAATGCGGTGAGAAAATACAATGAATATAATTTAACTGGAGTTAAGAGATGACCCTGTTAAATAGTTCTACTTGATGGCAGACAGTGGAACATAATACACATAGCAATCTTTCTGTTAATATTTTGGTAAATTCAGTGGTAATTGTTAAGTATTATTAATTTTTGACTGAGTGTACAATATATATGAAATGTCATGCATAAGCACAGACACAAACCGAGGCAGACAAACACACAAACAGACGCACATGCCTATGTAGGCATTGATATATATGTATGTATATATGTATGTCAGTATGTAAGTTTTTTTTTAATTTCTACAGGAATATTATTTCTATAGGCATTATTTCTGTAGGCATAGAAATAACAACCTGAAAATAGGACACAATAAGCCACAAACGACTGACTTAATTTCATTTTTATACACTTATACTTTTTTAGTAGTTAATAGTTCTCTCTCTCTCTCTCTCTCTCTCTCTCTATATATATCTATATATATATATATATATATATATATATATATATAAATTTTAAGATCCAGATAGATTAATTTAATCGTTGAACTTAGTAACATAGTTTGTTTATCAATATTTTTGGGACCTTGTATCATTTTGAGTTTGATCATTGTTATTATTATTATTGTTATTGACTGGATTTGTAGTGGACTGGTGATTGTGATTGAAAATCTTCATAGTGTATTGTTCATTGGTTCTAATATTTTTGCACCTTTCTTTAATGTTGGGGGCTGAAATGTTTCTTACTTTCCATTAGCAAATAATTCTCGCCATTATATCATTTTTATATATATTGCTAGATATAAGTTACGATAGATATTAATTCTTATATCTATTTATTTTGATTTTTTTAAATGTATAAATATATGTATATATATATATATATATATATATATATATATATATATATATATATATATATATATATAAAGGGATCTAACGTATTACATTTATCTTAATTACGTGTTATATTTATAGTATTAAATTTTAAGACAATTAGGTATTATATTAATTGATATTTAGTCAACTATATTATAGATTGATATATAAAATCTATAGATACTACACATGTATATTAATTATATAGTTAGCTTATTTAATGAGTTTGTATATATTTAAACCATTTCTTATTTTGATTACAATTAAATGACTTGTACTAGCATTGAGTATATTAATTAATTTTAAAGTATTTAATAATTTAAGTATTGTTTTAGTTTTCACTTCATGTATATTTAGAATTTATACATAAATATATATATATATATATATATATATATATATATATATATATATATATATACATTATATTTATTAATTAATTATTTTAACATGATGAGTGGTTATTTTTATATCGAGTGATTTTACTACTATAATTCATTTTCATATTTCTATTATATGTAATTTTCTAGATGGTATAATATAACTGTTCATTTTGAATTGATAAAAGGTGTTTTTTTTTTTCTAATTTTATATCTATATCTATATATATATATATTATATTGAGTGAAATTTGATTTAGTATTTGTAAATTGAATATATTCCGTGTAAGTTAGGATTAAGGTTCCCTCAAATGATAATTATTAATATTATTATTATATATATATATATATGTATATATATGCTTTCCTACATAATCTTGCACTTCACATTCGAAGATCTTATGAAGATACTACATCATCTACAAGACGCAGAAGTAAGTTACTGAACTTCACTGTATAGTTTATTTAGTTCCTGGTCAACTTAGTTTCTGATATGTTTTTGCATATATATGTGTATATATAATTAAAACACATTGGTGCCTAGTTGTGGCGCTATTTCATATATATATATATATATAATATATATATATATATATATATATATATATATATATATCGATGGATAGGTAGATAGGTAGATAACGAATCACTCTCCTCAGACACAATAAAATATGTTTCAACACACGAATCATAAAGGATCTTGCATACGAAATACAAAAAAAACATATATACATGCATACACACAAACATACATACACACACACACACACACACACACACACACACATATATATATATATATATATATATATATATATATATATATATATATATATATATATATATATATATATATCTATATATATATATATATATATGTGTGTGTGTGTATATACGTACATATTATAATCAAAATTTAGCTGCATGTGGATTTAAACGAAATATTAGATATATAAAAGATACAGAGCTTAAGATTTATATACCATAAATGGAACTAAACCAAACCACTAAACTATTAAATGCAACTAACCTTACCTGAAACAACAATATTCAATCAATACAAAAAGATGAAACCTCTAAAACACATAGAAATTATTATGGTAGACAAAGAACTAAGTATAGTAATAACAAAAAAAAAACCCACATCATCCAAACAGACCGGTTGAAACGGGTTTTACTGCTAGTATATATATTTGGTGAATGGTGCGGGTGAGGATGGGTTTACTTTAAGTGAGGGTGAATGAGTCTATACTTTTAGGCGCATGCACGTGGGCGCTCATGCGAATACTATGAACCTTTTTACCCCCTTACTATTACGCTCTCCCTTCACTTAGTGGTCATTCAAATAGCTCTTTTGTCTTAATAACGGTCAATCACAGTAATTTCTCTTTGTATAACGCTCATTTACCATAGTATTTTTCCGATGGCCGGTTAACTGAAGAGATGGCAGCGTGGATTTCCAATCCAGCATCCGAAACTCGGCTTCTGATCATGGCTACCGAATAATTGAAACATATTTATATTTCCGGGTAAATTCCAGTATTTACATAATGTCGAGTTCTCTTTCATTCTTTTGTTATCTTAACAATTTTATCAATATATATATATGTATGTATGTGTGTGTGTGTGTATTTGTGTGTCTATGTTTGTCCCCCCAACATCGCTTGACAACTGATGGTGTATCTACGTCTCTGTAACTTATCGGTTCGGCAAAAGAGACCCAAAGAATAAGTCCTGGTGTCGATTTGCTCGACTAAAGGCGGTGCTCTATCATGACCACAGATAAATGACTGAAACAACTAAAAGATTAAAAGAGTAAGAGAGAGAGAGAGAGAGAGAGAGAGAGAGAGTATACATATTTATGTGTGTAGTATATGCATACATATCTATGTGTGTCTGTGTATGTAGGCATGTACGTATGCATTTATAATTTGTTATGGTTGGTTCCTAATGTAAAACTTATTATGTATACGTGTCTGAGCATGAACGTGCGATTTTGTGTGTATACTTGTGTGATGTCTGAACTATATATCTGCTATCTGTGTATGCAAAGATAGGCAGCATTGAATCTTAGGTTTATAATATTGAAACAATATTTTCGTCTTCGACATCAGCAGTCTCTAAATATCGGAGAATGTGAAGGGAAGAAGATTTAATTCAAATTTATATCTGATAACTTAATTATTTCGCCAGATAGATAAAATACATTTAGAAATTACCCGCGACGGGATTACAATATATACCGCAATGAGAATCACAAGCGATGCAACAAAATATGTTATGCGAAGACATCCTACAGGACCAACTCGAGACCTGTCATGAAAAGTAAATCTATGTTTTAATATGGCATCATAAACGAGAAATATAATTTGAGATAAAATTCAGTATATAGTTTTAAAACGATTATCGATATTAGTTCTAGAAATTATTCATATAGTATTCAAGGCTTTCAAAAATTTTAACTTACTAGTATTGTTTGATGATTACTTTAGAAATTTCTTGTTGTGTCTTCAGTTTTTGAATGATTTCATTAATACTGCTTTTGAGTAGACGCTAATTCTCAGCTGACGCACAAGAACTAATTATATAATGACGCATTCATTTGGAATACCATATGACTGGATATCAATAATAGTTGTTATTGTTATAAACTAAATAAAAAAAAGATTTTCATAATTAATTTTTCTTATTAATATTGTTTAATTCCTATTATTATTATTATTATTATTATTATTATTATTATTATTATTATTATTATTATTATTATTATTATTATATTCTTTTAATTTGCGTGTTTGTCCCAATCACTGGCCGAGGTACACCCAGCACCCTAGAGCAAGTGAAGGATAAGAGCTTTTACAGTGTCACTCAAAACTTGGGGAGAGAAAGTGGCAGGGGTACTAGCGAAATATAACTTCGTATTGCAGCATGTAAATCTAAATTCATAAGGCTTTTCTAAGGATGCGGGCAGTACATGACAGCAAAACCGTTTCGATAACTGAGAAACATGTTTCTCCTGGGATATTTTCTAGATGTTTCTGACATCCCTTACATATCATACCAATGACACCCACAATAACAGGAACGATTTCCACATTCAGAGGCCACATCATTTGTATTTCAATTTTCAGGTCCTTATAATTACTAAAGTTTCAAATGATTTTCTATTTTAATTTCCAGGTCCATATCTTTAGTTAATCTGGGAAATTTATTATTATTAATAATAATAATAATAATAATAATAATAATAATATAATAATAATAATAATAATAATAATAATATAATAATAATGATAATAATAAAATAATAATAATAATAGCTTCGTATTCTTATTGTTGCTGATATTATTGTCGCCATTATCATTATTATCATCACGGATTATTATTATTATTATTATTGAGTGAGAGAGCAGTTCATGCCATCAAAGTGACACTGGGGTAAAATATACGAAGCCCAATAAACCCATCATGACTACCCGTCTGGTAAGGGTACACCAGGCACATGCATCACAACCATATGTGCGCGACATGGTGATCTCATATCAAGATAAACAGCACATGACCTTGCAGGTGGGGCCCAGTTAGAATTTTCTTCAGGTTGAGTAGCCCATCCCGCTCAAAAGGTCCCTGAATACGGGTTGTTTAAGGATGTTGAAAGAACCACCCATGTTTCCAGAGGTGAATTATTCAAACCCCAAAGAATCCCTCTCAACACATGGCTATGATGCTCCCGCACTACTTCTGCTCGTGATCAGAGATGCACATATCTTCAGCCACTAAGGACATGCTCAACTGGTTAAAGTCAAACAACTGACAAGCAAATCTGTGGTATTGAGCAGAATATTTGTTGTAGCCCATCTTTTATACCAAGACAAAACAATGTACATGATAACACTTCCAATCAGTTAAGATAAGAAGCCATGAGAGCCACTGCCTGGTACTGCATCAGGGCATTTATTATTATTATTATTATTATTATTTTTATTATTATTATTATTATTATTATTATCATTATTCAGTAGTTTTATTTTTATAGCGTGCTTTCACTTCACTACCGAGCGCAGCTCTGTGTGCCTTGGGTATGTGCTGTGATTTGTTGTGATGCTCTGATGGTTATTGTATGGAAAGTGTTCTACGTAGGATGTGTGCAGTGCCTAGTAGTGCAATTTTCTGTATGGTATATGTGTTTGTAAGTCCTGGTGTTTTTGTTATGTATTTGTCTGAATATTTTTTTATCATGCCTAATGCACCTACTATGATAGGAATTGTTTCTGTTTTCAGGTTCCACATTCTAGTTACCTCTATTTCCAGGTCTTTGTATTTTGAGAGTTTCTCCATTTCTTTTAGAGACACGTTGTCATCTGCCGGTATTGATACTTCAATTAGAAAGCATTATTGTTGTTATTATTATTATTATTATTATTATTATTATGATGCTCTGATGGTTATTGTATGCGTAGGATGTGTGCAGTGCCTAGTAGTGCAATTTTCTGTATGGTATATGTGTTTGTAAGTCCTGGTTTTTTTTGTCATGTATTTGTCTCAAATTTTTTTTATCATGCCTAATGCACCTACTATGATAGGAATTTTTTCTGTTTTCAGATTCCACATTCTACTTACCTCTATTTCCAGGTCTTTGTATTTTGAGAGTTTCTCCATTTCTTTTAGAGACATGTTGTCATCAGCCGGTATTGATGCATCAATTAGAAAGCATTTTTTTTCTTCATGGTCTCTGACAACTATATCTGGTCTGTTGGCCTTACTTTCTCTATCTGTGTGTATCGGCATATCCCGAGTATGGTTGCTTTCTCGTTTTCTGTGACATTTTATGGTGTGTGCCTATAACATCTTTTTTCTGTTATTATTCCATAATGTTGGCATAGCTTCCAATGTATGTAGGTTCCAACTCTGTCATGTCTGTGAATATATTCCTTCTTAGCCAGGACTGGGCAGCTAGAGATAATATGATTTATTGTTTCTTGTCCATCTCCACATATTCTGCAGTTACTTGTAATATTTCTTTTCATTACATGTTTTTGGTAATTTATGGTGGGGAGGCTTTGGTCTTCTGCTGCAATTAAAAATCCCTCTCTTTTTGCTTTGAGTCCTGAGCTTCTCAACCATTGCTGGGATTTTTCTTTGTCTATTTCTTTTGTGTTTAGTTTAGTCTAGTATTTACCATGAAGGGGCTTTTCTTGCCATCGTTTTATCATGGCTCGTTGCTGTTCTATTTTTAGTTTGGATTTCATTTGTTTTATAGCTTTTGTTGTTTCTTCATCATCTTCTGCTTCTTCCTTGTGTTTATTAGGTGGTATGATTTCTTGTTTGTATTTGTCAGCTTCCTTAAATACTGAGAACAGTTTCTTGTTTTGCTCGTGTTTTGCTGCTATCTGGATCAGTTTTCCTTCCTTCTGAAGTAGGTATTTTTGCAGTCCTATGGTGGTTATTTTATAGTAGTTTTCCAGCTGTATAAGGCCTCTACCACCTTCTATACATTGTATATATAGTCTTTGTATGTCGGATTTTGGGTGATGCATCCTAGATCCTGTCAGTATTTTTCTTCTATTCCTATCTATTTTGGACAGTTCATTTCGTGTCCAGTTAAGGATATTGTAGCTGTAACTTATAACTGGGACAGCAAAAGTGTTGATACCTATTATCTTGTTTTTAGCATTGAGCCCTGTTTTTAGTATTGATCTAACTCGTCTATAATATTCTTTTTTATTTTCTCTTTCATTTGTGTGTGTGGTGTCTTATCTAGTTTATGGATTCCTAAGTATTTGTAAGTTTGGCTTTGGTCTAATTTTTTATTTCATTGGTTTTATCTAAAGTGATGTTGTTACTCTTAACTAGTTTTCCTCTTTTCATGGTTACTTTGGCGCATTTTTCTAATCCAAATTTCATATCTATTTCTTTGGTAAATCCATGAACTGTCTTTAATAGTGTTTCCAGCTGTTTGTCATTTGCAGCGTATAGTTTTAGGTCATCCATATATAAAAGGTGGCTGCTCGTTTTGCCGTAACATTTATATCTGCATCTAGTTCTATTTATCATATCAGATAGAGGTGACGGTGCCAAGCAGTGCCAAGCTTATTATTATATTTTATTATTATTATTATTTATTATTATTATTATATATTATTATTATTATTATTATTATTATTGTGGTGTTATTATTATTATTATTATATTATTATTATTGCTTTTTTTTTTACTTTTTTAATTTATTTTTTATTATTAGATTATTATTATTATTATTATTATTATTATTGTTATTATTATTATATTATTATTATTTATTATTGTAGGAGTTTATTTTTATTGCGTGCTTTCACTTCACTACCGAGCGCAGCTCTGTGTGCCTTGGGTATGTGCTGTGATTGTTGTGATGCTCTGATGGTTATTGTATGGAAAATTTTCTGCGTAGGATGTGTGCAGTGCCTAGTAGTGCCAATTTTCTGTATGGTATATGTGTTTGTAAGTCCTGGTTTTTTTGTCATGTATTTGTCTCAATTTTTTTATCATGCCTAATGCACCTACTATGATAGGAATTTTTCTGTTTTCAGATTCCACATTCTAGTTACTCTATTTCCAGGTCTTTGTATTTTGAGAGTTTCTCCATTTCTTTTAGAGACACGTTGTCATCAGCCGGTATTGATGCATCAATTAGAAAGCTTTTTTTCTTCATGGTCTCTGACAACTATATCTGGTCTGTTGGCTTACTTTCTCTATCTGTGTATCGGCATCCCAGAGTATGGTTGCTTTCTCGTTTTCTGATGACATTTTATGGTGTGTGCCTATAACATCTTTTTTCTGTTATTATTCCATAATGTTGGCATAGCTTCCAATGTATGTAGGTTCCAACTCTGTCATGTCTGTGAATATATTCCTTCTTAGCCAGGACTGGGCAGCTAGAGATAATATGATTTATTGTTTCTTGTCCATCTCCACATATTCTGCAGTTACTTGTAATATTTCTTTTCATTACATGTTTTTGGTAATTTCTGGTGGGGAGGCTTTGGTCTTGTGCTGCAATTAAAAATCCCTCTCTTTTTGCTTGAGTCCTGAGCTTCTCAACCATTGCTGGGATTTTTCTTTGTCTATTTCTTTTGCGTTTAGTTTAGTCCAGTATTTACCATGAAGGGGCTTTTCTTGCCATCGTTTTATCATGGTTCGTTGCTGTTCTATTTTTAGTTTGGATTTCATTGTTTTATAGCTTTTGTTGTTTCTTCATCTTCTTCTTCTTCTTGATGTTTATTAGGTGGTATGATTTCTTGTTGTATTTGTCAGCTTCCTTAAATACTGAGAACAGTTTTTTGTTTTGCTCGTGTTTTGCCGCTATCTGGATCAGTTTTCCTTCCTTCTGAAGTAGATATTTTTGCAGTCCTATGGTGTTATTTTTATAGTAGTTTTCCAGCTGTATAAGGCCTCTACCACCTTCTAATCGTTGTATATATAGTCTTTCCATGTCAGATTTGGGTGATGCATCCTATCCTGTCATTATTTTACTTGTTTTCCTATCTATTTTGGTCAGTTCATTTCGTGTCCAGTTAAGGATATTGTAGCTGTAACTTATAACTGGGACAGCAAAGTGTTGATACCTATTATCTTGTTTTTAGCATTGAGCTCTGTGTTTAGTATTGATCTAACTCGTCTATAATATTCTTTTTTTATGTTCTCTTTCATTTGTGTGTGTTGTGTCTTATCTAGTTCATGGATTCCTAAGTATTTGTAAGTTTGGCTTTGGTCTAATTCTTTTATTTCATTGGTTTTATCTAACGTGATGTTGTTACTCTTAACTAGTTTTCCTCTTTTCATGGTTACTTTGGCGCATTTTTCT
>NC_042998.1:65175618-65188118 GCF_006345805.1 Octopus sinensis | reverse complement strand
TTATAGTTACAGACAGCATGACCCAGCAGACATTATTAATGCAATTTACAGTCATAAAACTGTGGAGGAATTTTATGAAGTGCCATAATGAAATAGTAATGAGATATGACAAGTTGAAACCACTTAAAATGACTTTAAAATAGAGACAAATATCAAATTGTATTCACACCCTTTAGTGAAAACGTCAGAATATTATCAGTAAAATAATTAATTTGGAAGTTTTCATTAAATTTATTGACATCATGCAATTTGTAATGGAACACGTATATAAATATAAAATGAGACATTGTGTATGATAAATGAAATCCACGTGTTTTTAATTATCCCTATGTTTAATATTGCTTTCAGATTTTCGCACAAACCCAGCATTATCGGGGAATGGGTCAAGTCGATAATTTCGACTGCGAATAGATGAATTGCAAAGTCGACCCGGTGGTGGAATTTGGACTGAAACCGTAAAGATGTAAGAAATTCTGCCGAGCATTTTGTGTCAGGTACAGTAACGAATCTGTCAGCTTGTTGTCTTCCTTAAGTTTAATATTATATTCGTTTGTATTCCTAACATTATTACTAATATTTGGCGCACAGAACAAAGTACCAGTGATATGTACAACATTATTATTATTATTATTATTATTATTATATTATTATTATGTTTATTATTATTATTATGTTTATTATTATTATTATTACTATTATTATTATTTTTATTATTATTATTACTATTACTAATATTATTATTATTATTATTATTATTATTATTATTATTATTATTATTATTACTATTACTACTACTACTATTATTATTATTATTATTATTATTATTATTATTATTATTGTTATTATTATTATTTTGTTTTCCTCAATAGAATCTTCATAATATAAGAGCAGTGGTGGTTAGTAATCCTATTTGTGGGATCGCGCATCATTTGCTTATGTGAAGCTTATTACTACGGAAGTGGTCTCAAAATAAAACAATAAATATAAAGGTTCTGAGAACGAAATGCAAAACCAACGAATCTGCTCAAACAATGTGGTCTATGGGCTTTAAATTATTTTTAACATGTACAATATGTAGCTATGAATTTGTAAGAGATTTTAAGGACCCATTTATCATTAGAGACACAGATGCAGATACAAAAGCATACATACACATATAACTCACACATGCATATATATTTGTCGGTGGTGAAGGTCATTCCTGCGTGTGCATTGTACTTAATATCACATTAGTGAGGTTATTTGATACTGCAAACGCTCATTGCAAGGGAATTAAGCTCTTGAGCAGACAACATGATACGACTGGAAGTCGTGTATATATCACATGCTGTTCTGAAATGATGTGTAACCACGTATACGATTCTTCCTACATTTACACGAGAATGTATGTAAACTACATGTACCATTATAAACCAAAATTTTTGTTTATAAATGTAATTATGTTTCCATATTTCGTATTTAGATAGATCCTGAAAGCACTCCTAAGATATAATTTGAACTTATTCTCTACGAAAATAAATTTTAGTTATTTTCCGTTCACCACACAGAGGCATGTAGCTCTTATATGTAAACTGTTGTTTTTGTATCAATTCCATGTTGTTTATACATACGACTTTCTGCTCAGATTAATTTATGATACATATTTTACACTAATACTGCTTGTATTATATATAAAAGATGTTTTATTCAGCTGAACGTCTAACCGCAATGAAAATATATCGGTGGTTACAAGTCTCATCTAAGCGTGCAGTACAGACTACTGACAACACCCATATAGGCAGAAGTGAATCTGGTGAACTCGCTAGCCAATGCTGAAATATTTTCCTCTCTGTCCGAGAAATATTTTGCATTATAAACACGCCCCTTACGTAAAAGATATTATTCCGGTCGTGTACCACACTAAATTTTAATTTCAACGAAGCGTTTACATTACGTATGATACACATATACTTATTTTAATCTAATACTGCGACTCTAGTAAATATGAAGTTCAAATTGAGGAAAATACTGTAAAAAGTACCTGATAACTAGGATCATCCATAAGGTAAAAGTTTTTCTGAACATGCTGCAAAATGTTTTCCCGAAGCCGATGGAATTATATTGATTTGTAATCAATTTAATTCAGTCGAACAGACCAAGAATGGACATAGTCTGATAAATACCAGTTGCTGCTCTTTCAAATTTATGTCGAGTACGTGTGTATGTATATATGTATGTATCTCTCTCTCTCTCTCTCTTTCTCTGTATACATACATATATATATATATATATATATATATATATATATAGAAGCATCAGGTCAGTCCGGTATTATACGCTCAGTTCGAAGTAAGGTAGATAAAATTTAAATAAGCAACAGGATATCAAGAAATGGTACAGCACAACCGTTTCAAGCGGCTCCATTTAATTGACCAATGCAATTATTAATCAATTTAAATGATGTAATGATGCTCAATTAAATGGAGCCGCTTTGAGCGGTAGTATTGCATCGCTTCTTGGTATCCTGTTGTTTATTTTCATTATATGTGTCTATATAAAGGTTTAGAAACACACACACATATATAGACAAACGCTTATAATCTCATGTACTGATGTATCACACTTAGTGAAATACTGGCCTGTTTAGTGTACCTTTTGCAAGTGTAGACTTAATCCACCGTTTAATTTACTACCACCATGTGACATGTACACTGCTCTTCAGCGGAATCTACTCTTATACAAGTTGTCAAGTTATGACTTCAATTTGGTGATAGCTTGGGTCATTTTTAACTCCATACGTGGAACCCCTCCAATGTTACGACGATTACAGGCTGGCTGCGTGAGTGAATAAACCATGACAACATATTATTATGTTAACACATTTGCCTTCGAATTCAGAGTCATTCTACAGTCTATAACACTACCTAATGATTTTGATTGGGAAACTCCAATATTAGATCCACTGGATTGCATATACAATGTGTGCGCTTTCTATACAATAAAACTCTGTAGACGTCAATTCTGTATTTTGTGTCTTACAATAAAAAAATTAATCTATATTTTCTATTTGGATATATTATTACTGTCTATGATAGATAGTTTTATCGAATTATTTTCTTGTTGTTATTGCAGATATCTTTTTTCTTTTTGAGTGTATTAAGTTTCCGCAGGGAAAACCGTTATCGATTTTATTTGCTCAAATATTTCAAGCACAAGGTTATTGCAACAGTGAAGATTTGTGTCTTGAGAATTGAAGATTCTGTGGTATTTCTCATTCTCATTTTATTTTCTGTGTCACTTATATAGTTCTGCTCTGACGTTTATTGGCCAAAATTATATGGACCTGCTGTCGTTAGAATGTATTATGTTAAGGTATTTATGTCAGTAGTTTTGCGTTTAAGGAATATCGCAAAATATACGGCAGAGAAGTGTGAGAGACTACGATTTGGAGAAAAACATTAACGAGTGAATTACACTTCACATATCCGTTCAGTCTCTGTAAATTTGCCTTGTAGCTTCACAAAGGATTTGTTGTAGCACATCGTAATTTATTTGTCGTCAGATTTCATCTACAATTTAGTCCGAATGGTGTCTTCTGAAATATACTAAATGCACATTTACCATAATGGTTGCGGGGAAGAAGCAGATAGAGATTTTGCAATGGCAGCAATTTTTAGTAACTTTGAGATGGTAAAAGTGGCCCATCTTTAATGAATCTACTCTGGATATGTGCATGTAAGCCATGGAGATGATGTTTCCTTACACTTTTCATAGAATCTGATGGTGGTTCATCATTTGTAATTTATCTACACACATAAAATCACTCCGTATATATTGTTGAAATGTTACTGCGTATTGTTGCAGACACTGTGTCGACTACAATATGTAAAAATGATTTGGTGTCATTATTTAAATGTTCAAATGTGAAACAGGTTGAATAATGAAGTGGAGCTGTCGGGTAGCTGTCTTGATTGTTAGACAGCAGAACACGGTGATTCTCAATGTCTTGCTAGCTTCGCTAAAGCTTATTATATTTCGTTTTCGGATTTGGTTTGCAAGATTCTTTATATGGGTTCACGTGTTGAAGTATATTCTGTTGTGTCAGGAGAGAGTATGCTTCAACAGACGAGCTCATATAAAGAATCATGCAAACCAAATCCCAAAACGAAATATAATAAGGTTTAGGTTGAATAATAGAATACACTAATTCTCTAGCGTTTTACATGCTGAGTAATTAATTGTTAATAAGTCAGGTGCTCTAAACCTATGTTTCTAAGTTCTATCATGTGTCAGTGCAACATATCGTGACATGTTATATTCATCCATGCTTCACGTCAAAAGATTGCATATTTCCGCAGTAAATAGAAAACTGTCGTGTTGCGTTTTCCAGCTAAGGCGAGGGCCATATTCTATATCTGTTCATAAGTGTATTCCTCATCCAGTCTTCCGAAGATTTGACACACTTATGGTCATAGGATGGTGGAGTTTAAAAAGACAGAAACTTATTTTTTATTGACAAGCTTATATCCACATAGAAACATTACTCAATCAATGTCTGGTAATATATTTGAAAAGTTTGGATTATTATCTCCAATACAATTGCATCTCGAAGTCTCTGTGCAGTAGTACTTTATGCAAGAGATATTGTTTTTCACAATTACATCTCCATGTCCGACAAAATAGATAACGCATGGCTTTAAATATCTGCAAACCTTATGTTTTTTCTCCCACATAATTATGGCAACAGTTCGTTCAGTGGAGCAGATTATTGTTGAAATGACATCACATGACGCTTTTAATCTCTATTAATGCATTGTAGGCCTGGGCGGCGTGCTCATACGCCAGTTGACTTGATACTGTGCATACGGTGATGGAGATCTGTGCAGTATATCAAAGAGTTTGGATAAGCAGGCGTTCTGCAGCAGCGGCAAATGATGATGGGTGATCAGTACACAGTTACTCACAGACTTGCCGGCAACCGTGAAGATTGCACGATATAATATATGAGAAGAAACATTAAAAAGAAATCATGTGCAGGGTACAGTGTTTCATCCGGCCTATTTCAAGATAATGTGGCTGGGAATTACAGCGTACAACAGTTTTAAGAACACACATTTAAAGCATCCTCCCTTGTAAATTGAATGACAAATGTACTTCTCTCAATCCATACGATGCCTGCCTATAGCAACGATGTCTCAGAATCTAGTTTACTCAAGCTCAACCGTGATTGGAGAAACGGTCAGCTACATGACACTCTGAATGGAGATGTAATCGTAAAACAAAAGTCTGGGGCAATACAAGATGTATCTCAATAAGCAATGAGCTGAGACTCGCACCTAACAGGATTATGGAATATCTGAAAATGTAAACATATCTGAAGGGATTTGTGAACTTTTATATCTCTCTTCCAAAACATGATACTGATGAATATCTATATCAGAATAATTAAAGATGTCCAGCTAAAGTCTGACGATACGTGTAATGTGGAGACTGTATCTGATGCTAACAGATACTGCCAATTATACAACATAAATTTTAAAGTCTCTTTACACCATTGCTGTTCCACCTCATAGCCTACAATTGAAAGCAGCCTCAAACATTATTCACTTAGTATATTTTTCTGCATAAAACCTCCATAACACTAAATCAGTGTCTTTCATACACTTTCATGTCGCACGTCCACGAAATCTGAATTATGAATTATTATACTAACAAAAGATGGTTTTTTCTATGAAATGTACCCCGTCGCATATGTATTCTTTTTCTTTAATTCCTTTACTTCAGTCATTTAACTGCAGTCATGATGGAGCATCGCCTTTAGTTGAGCAAAGCGAACCTAGGACTTATATTTTGTCAGCCTAGTATTTATTGTTAGTTCTTTTACCGAACCGCTAAGTTACGGTGACGTAAACTCACCAACATCGATTGTCAAGCGATGGTGGGAAGAGAAACACAAACACACGAATAAACACACACGCGCACACACACACTCACACACACAAACACACACACACACACATACATATATATATATATATATATATATATATATGCAATAGAAATATTAAAATTACTAAGTCTCTATAAGAATGCCATATTAATATGGTGATAACAATTAATATATATATATATATATTTATATATTGGCCTGCTCGCTTAGCCAGCGGGCTGGCGTCATTCGAAGGCTAAAACAATGCGAACGCATTGTGACCAGCGATGTGTAACAACATCTGATGGTCCGGTCGGTCACGTGATCATGTGAGATATATATATATATATATATATATATAAATAAGGAAAAGATCATTAATTTAAAATAAAATAACGATTTTATCAAGTGCTCAGCATGGAAAAAATAACATTCAAAGGTAATAATTATTAAAATTATAAATGTGGGTATCGACGAGATACCACCATGCTGAAAATAGCAGCCATGATCTGACTCTAAGACCACCTTAATTGTCCATATATCAACACTGAGAGAAAACAAAGAGACAAGATGAAACAGAAATCCAGGATCTAGAATTATCCAGTAATTTTTTACTAGTTCCATCTTGTCTCTTTGTTTTCACTCCGTGTTGATATATGGACAATTAAGGTGGATTTAGAGTCAGATCATGGCTGCTATTTTCAGCATGGTGGTATCTTGTAGATACCTTAATTTATAATTTTAACACTTATTTTATATATATACAAGCATACAGAACGGGCTTCTTTCAGTTTCCGTCTACCAATACTACTCATAAGGCTTTGGTCGAGCCAAGGCTATAGTAGAAGACAATTTCCAAAGGTACCACGCACTAGGACTCAACTCGGAACCATACTTTCCAGTGATACGGTCTTTTCTACCTTCATGGAGGTATATTGAAGGACAGTATCTCAGTGTTGGAGGATGTGAAAGGAAAAGAACTACTTCTTTCATAATAACACGTTTTGTGAATGATTTGTTTTTTGGGTAAGCTGATTATGTTTCAACAGAGCATAAAGCCATACCGAAAAATGATGTGTACATCGGATCTCTTGTAGAATAGAACAATTGACGAATAGTATTCATTGTTTCATACCAGTTGTGAATCAAAGTTTAATAAGAAACAATTCAAAGTAAAATATAGTTATATTTTCTTAATTTCCCAAATTAAAATTATCAATAAGCACAAACATCAAAGCTTTACTAAACTAAACAATACTACTTTGTACTTTTTACTGAAGTGCAATAAAAATACTGTATACGCAAATTTCATTTGTACACAGATTTCTACATAAATGCTTAGTTGAACTTTGAAAATCAACAAATAAGTTTCCCTTATATTTCAATTACGGGAACAGCAAGTAGGTTGTAGAGTTGCTGTGTAATTCAGGTTTAGTACAACACGGATAAGATATTTTGTATTAAAAATGAACTACAGACATTAAGATCACTGTACATATTGACTAAAATAGTTTTTTTGATGACTGAAGGAAGATAATGTCTTTCACCAAAATGATTCCAGAATAAATGCATGTTAAATAACTATATATAAAATGAAATGCAAACGTAAAAGTAGAAGTTATAAAAAAATCTATAAGGCAGAATATAAGGAGTGAAGGAAAGGGAAATATCTCATCGTTATTTCTAGATGGAAACAATATTATGAAAAGTGTTGAGTAAATGTGACACCGGGGAAATTAATGTCAGAGTTTGAAATGTTTTAAAAAAATATTTCTTCATATCAAGTAAATTTTTACATTTCTTGGCCTGTATTTGCTAATTTTGTTTCATTCGAATTTTATGGAAATATTTTTCTTATTTCCTTCTTCAGTACATTAAAAGTATTAACACATTATATAAATTCCCCCGTAGCCATTAGGTTAGAATTTAAGAAATGATATTAATGTCTTTAATAGCTATCTTAATTTTTCTTCCTAATTTAATTAATATTATGTTTTACTGTCCTTGATTTTATATGTCAAAATTTTCACTAAGTCGCGTGTTGTTTGATAAATAATTGTATCCATAATGTTTAATTGCACAAAGTTAGTGAAATATAATTTTAGCAGTATATATATATATATCAATAACAACATTATAGGATATGTAAATGTTTTATAAAATATTCAATGCATTCAATTTTTAACTCTTATGGGAGCAATGCATAAACGTAGATAGGGATTAAATCCATTTTAATATCTATTTCAATTTCATCCTTAATATTTCTTGTATATCGTATGTTTCAATAACTATTAATCCCTCAGCGTAGTGAATCGGCCGAACCAGTAGAGAATGAAAACATAAACTATTTAGTTTCGTTTCGGAAACAAATTGCTTTCATACCCCACAGTAAGACACTTACCCTGAATCGTATCCTTATACCTGTTACGGTAGTAAGCTAGCATGATTTCAAGTTTTGGATAGTGACCACGCATGATTATGCAGTGAATATGCTCTCTTGTAAAATGTATTCCACTAAGAGGAATGATGTTAGCGGCAAAGTGGTATTATTATCTCTTGAATTCAGCCACATTTGCAGTCTTCCCTTAGTTTCAATGAATGATTGATGAATGAATTCCTTCAATAAATAGTGAGATATATAATCGAAATGTGGCGCAACTGCTGCTTGAATGGATGCATGTGTCCATAAGAAAGGCATTTTCGAATTTGCTTAAGACTGAGACCTACTAATGAAACACACCATCGATAAGTATCGCCTATCAATTACACATAGAGCAACAGCTAATCAAATTCCTTTATATGGTCACATACTTTAGTATTAAACAGCTTTAGTTCGGAAATTTTATTTAAGCAAAGACTTAGTTAAATGATAAAGTTTGCTTTGTTACTACTGATATAAATCACATAATATTCTCTCAAAATATTCACTAAATACATTACAGATTTGCGTATGGAGAAGGATCAAATAAACGATTGCTTGGATTGTGTTGATCCTTTTAACTCAGGGCGATGTCACATTTAAAGCAGCTAGCCTAGAAGATAACCAGGATTATATTGGGAAAATCTGTTCTCCTCTACTTTCCTTTGTACAATGATAAAATTGCGATTAACGTGAACCGGGCTATCTTCCTAGTCATGCTTATACGTTGAGACTGACCAGATATTGATCAGCGTTGAGAATAATCTGGCAATATGCTATATTGTTTTATAATGATGAATACTTCATGCTTATAAATACAAATGAGGGAATAATGAAGTTGTTAATAAAATATTTAGATTTCATATATTGAAATAATATATAAAATGTACAGATTGAAAAGGAAATAGTATACACACACACACACACACACACACACGCAGAAAGAAATACAGACAGAAAGGTGTACAAACACACACAAACACACTTATACACGCATAAACACACTTATATATGAATATAGATAGATAGCCAGCCAGCCAGACAGACAGACAGGCAGACAGACAGACGGACAAACAGACAGACAGACAGATATATATATATATATATATATTATATATATATATATATATATATATAGATAGATAGATAGATAGATAGATAGATAGATAGATAGATAGATAGATAGATAGATAGATAGATAGATAGATAGATAGATAGATAGATAGATACAATAGGCTTCTTTCAGTTTTCGTCTACTTTACCCATTCAGAAAGCTTTTTTTCGGTATGGTGCTGTAGGTGAATAAACTTGCCCAAGTTATCACGCTGTGAGTCTGAACCCTGAACGATGTAGCTGGGAAGCAAACTTCTTAGCATTATGCCAATATATATGTATGTACATATATGTGTATGTGTATAAAAATGTGTGCGTATGTGTGAATGTATGTATGACTGTGTATAGGGCTTGAAATCTGAAACCACACAACAGTTGTTAATCACTAAATTTTGAACCCTCCGATCTTTCAAGCCTTAATCCTGAACATACTGTCAGTGAGATTACCTTCCAGAATGGAGTGAGCCTTCTAAGAATGTTTTGCAATCTACTTCTTCCACATAACCAGAAACACTGAGATTAAAAAAAGAACGGCGTCAACATCAGGAACACAAATACATCGATTCATCCAACGTGGTAAGAGTTCATTCGGTTTGTGTATCATTTATGTACATGAAGTGAAACACAGAACAGCTTATCAAACATGAGCGTCTTTATGTTGTTAGACTTCAGAAGTACGTGATACATTCAACGTATAATATCTCCTCTGTTTCTCTATTTCCATAAAATCTTACACTTTCATGTCTTTGAAGATGTTTAAATAGCATGTCATATCAAATATAAATGTATATGATCTGAGTGGTCACACATAGAAATATGATATGTATATACGTAAAATATGACTCTCCTAGGTTGTTTATTAGTTTATTGCAAGAAAAATACAATATATATGCAAACATGTGCGTGTGTATTGCAAGTGTGTGTTTGGTTGTGTCACTATTTGTATGTTTATCGATATACATAAAAGAAATTTTACATGTGTAAACTTTCTGAATATGTGTGCGTATGTTCCTTATGCATTCGGAAACTGAGTTGCCAATTTTGACGTATGAGAGTATCAAAAGTTTCAGTAATCTTTCGGCTACCAAATATACTTTATTTTCATTTACATATTTTCTTCGTTATCTCAACAACCAACGAGAGTTATTTGAAATACTCTGCACTGCAACGACTAGGTTTCGTTAGAAATTGAAATTAGTTTCACACCTACAAATTGAACCAAAATTAGAAAGTTAGTTAGTTAGTTAGTTAGTTAATTTGGCTCAAGAGCAAATAGCAAGGCCATGTAGGAGGACATGGAGTTAAGTACAGGGTGGTGTTCATGTAAAGAGTTCAGGCCACTTGAGATCCAGGGAGGCTTTGAACAAAGCGGTCGTCGGCATCTTTACCATCTCGTCTGGCAGCTTGTTCCACGGATCCGCAACCCGGACGGAGAAAGCTCCTCTCCTTCGATTGAGATGAAATCGTCGCAGGTAGAGCTTTTCGGAATGACCCCGCAGCCGACGCTCTGGAGCAGGAGTGAAGAACAGCTCTTTCGAGAGGTTACACTTTCCGCTTATGATGTTGTGGGCGAGAATGAGATCACTACGGCGGCGGCGTTTTTCAAGAGAATAAAGGTCGAGCGTCCTCAGCCTTTCTTCGTAGGACAAATTTTTGAGACCATGAACCATGCGGGTAGCCAGCTTCTGGACTCTTTCGAGATGCTGTATGTCTTTGAGGAGATAAGGAGAAGAGGCTTGAATCCCATACTCCAATATGGGTCTCACCAGCGTGACATAGAGTGGTATGAATATGGCTGCTGTGAGCATTCCGAATGACCGTCGAATCAAGAACAGAATTCCGCGTGCTTTGTTGGCAGCATGGACGCACTGGGCCGAAGGCGAAAAGGAGGAATCCACCAAGATACCTAGGTCCTTTACCTGATCGGTCCTCTCCAGCAGCAGACGACCCGGCTCGAAATCAAGTTGAGTTGCAGGAGTAGAGCCGACAGGCAGATGACAGCACTTTGACACGTCCAGACACAGGTCCCAATCGTTAGACCACTTCCAAATTTGGTGGAGGCATCGACGAAGATCCTCTATATTACCGCGAGGAGCGACCAGTTTGATATCGTCGGCAAATAGAAGGGTGTGTTGCGTGAGGTCGTCGGGCAAGTCATTTATGAAGACTAAGAACAACAAGGGCCCAAGCACTGAACCTTGAGGCACGCAACTTCTCGCACTGGAGACGTCGGACCGCGAACCATTAACTTGGACTTGGAAGGAGCGATCTGAGCAACAATAAAAGCAAAGTTTCTGCGAATTAGTCACATCTTTCATGTCATTTTTGAGCAATATTTAGATTTGATTCCAATGCGTTCCCCTTTTCAGATATTTCATGCATACCTGGAAGTCTACACAGAAAAGCATTTAAGAAAATGAACACATAGACATCGTATAAAAATAAATCACAGCTAAAATTATGCCATTAAAAGACATCCATTTCTTTATATATGAGGAAATACATTCACTTTCTTTTTCTCACTCTCTCTCAAACATGCGCACGCACACATTCATACAAAAAGCATGCATGCATATGTATTTATCGATATGTATATGAAAGATAATTTGTAAGACAGAGACAGTGAGAGAAACAGATTGTATGTGTGTGCCTCTTACACATAATTGCAAAAAATACATACAACACAAAACACACCTCCACTCACTTATTCTCTCACACGCACAAGCAAATACGACATCACACACACACACACACCCATTTCGTATACACGTACATATTTCACTTTCTCTTCTCCTTCACTTTTTGCACTCAATTCAAAGCAAATGTTGCCTTTTCATTTTCTCCTTTGAAATTCTGCTCTCTTCAAATCTTACAGAAAAAAAAATATATTACGCAAATTAACAATCTGTCCTAGCAAGACCACTGCAGTTCCTCTTTCAGAGCTTCCTTGCAGCTGGCAAACTCCCAAGAAAACTGAAGGAAAGCAAAATATGCGCCATTCATAAAGGAGGTAGCAGAGCGGAAGCCAAGAATTATAGACCTATCTCTCTGACCTCACAC
>NC_042998.1:65168118-65170618 GCF_006345805.1 Octopus sinensis | reverse complement strand
TGTGCCACATAGGCTCAACTCTCCTCCCCTTGCCTCTCTCCCCCTCCTTCCTACACCCTCCCGCCCACGTCTCCTCTCTTGCTCCAACTCCGGCTTCTCTTCACCCCTACTCTTTCTCTTCTCTTACTCTCTTTATCTCTTCTCTCATATCCACCTTCCTCTTCCCCATTCATCGTCAACCCTCCCCCATAAGCCCACCCCATCCCTACACATTCTTACCCTACCTTACCTATCCTTCCCATCCCACCCCATTCCATCCCTTACACCCTCTCCCACATACCTCACCTCTATTCCCACCCTCTTCCTACCCCCAAACTCTACCTCCACCCCCACACACTGTCTACCCCAACTCTACCCCACTCTCGCTTCCCCACCTCCCAAAAACATCACACTACACTACACCATACCACACAACACATCACATCACAACACACCACCACCCACAGACCAGCATTGACCAATTCCCATCCCCACAGTTTCGCACCTACACATACACACACGCACACGTCAAGATCACCAGCCTTCTTTTACACGCACATACGTATTCTCTTACAAACGCGCGCACCTTCGTTTTGGTGATCACTTTTACGTTGTTATCCCTTCTTCTTCTTAGCTCTCCTGTGTGACCCGGTAGATACGACACACATTTTCCTCTCCGTGTTTCTCTCCTTGTTTCTGTGGAAGAGCGTAGGCTCGAAACGGTAAAGACTATTTCAATTCCCGAGCGTTATACTAATACATCTGTTTGTTTTCTACATTCTACACCACCTGTTTTCGTCTTTTTTTTCCGTGAATTCGCCCTATACATATACATATATATATATATATATATATATACATATATATATATATATATATATATATATATATATATATATATATATATATATATATATATATATATAGCAATAATAATAAAATGACGACAGAAAATGAATGAGACCTCGTTATTATGTAAATAGTGGAATTTATATATATAATATATATATATATATATATATTATGTAAAAGGTTGATGCTCGTATACATTGGGGAATACTTCAATTTAAATAAAATATCAACAATTGAAATTATAAAAATAGAGCTTACAGGAATACGAATTACTTTCATTTTTGTCTTTTGTTTCGCAACCATTCAGTTCATCATTATCCATTGTGTTTTTTTGGTATTTAGATATATACTCGAACACCTTGTCTTGCCATTACTTCAAAGAGGTGATATTCAAAATGTTCTAAAATGATTTTATATTCAATATATATCTAGCAATAAAATACTCGTTTGTATCTTTCTTTCCATTACGCTTAAAATGTATTGTGTGCGTTGAAATCAAACACATCCTAATTATTTTATGCAAACATATTGCGTACTTAAAACAAACTGAACTGTGCCAACACGAATGAATAATATCTATATATATATATATATATATATATATATATACGTGCATATATATATATACACACATATATATGTTTATATATATGCCTATGTATATATATACGTGTATATATGCACGCACACACATACACATATGAAGCATTTACCCGTAAATGAATAACACATTTATTAACACGGCATTTTTCACTATATTATTTAAACATTTTACACACTTTCTTCTCTACAAATTGTCTTCGATTTGTCTTCAAAGGCATCCAATTATGTTTACAGCTGTGTAAAATATCATAACCTTTCATGACATTCAAAGTTTACACAGTTCAAATGGATATGAGAAGAAAGCACCACTTTTGAATAATCATTTTTACAATAAAATCCTTTCACTTGCGAATCTAAACATCAAAATTTGATTTTGAAGCAATAAAACATCCCACGATTTAGACTATGAATATTTCCCCGAGCCTCAGCGTGATAATATTTTATATTTTTGGTGTGCTCTCGTGGCTTATGATCTTAACTGATTGGAAATATTAACGTGCACAAGTTTTGTATTAGAAGAGGTACTGCAGCAAATATTCTGCTCAATATCATAGATTTGTTTTCAGTTACTTGACCTTAATCATGCGAGTATACCCCTTAGTGCCTGACAATATGTATATCAGATATCATGAGGAGGGCCAGTGAGGAAACATCATAGTCATTTGTTCAGAAAAAATATTTGGGGTATTAATAATTCCCTCTTGGAAACATAGGCGTTTTGTCCATCATTAATAAATAACACTTATTCAGGAAATTTTGAGTGAGACGAGCTACCTGTCCTCAAGGTATTCTAACTGGGGCCCTATCTGCAAGATCATCGCTGTTCATTTCAATATGAGGCCATCGTGTTTTGTTTATATGTCGTTAAAGCATATGGTATTAATGTATGTATTTTGTGTACATTTACCGGACCCGGAAGTGAAAATGGGTATATTGGGCTACGTATATTCTTACCGTAACATTATTTAGATGGTGCGTGCTGATCTCTCACTGAACAGCAATAATAGTTTCAAATCATATTTGGCACGCGGCAACATATTCAGGAAGATGACGTAAATTGATTACA
>NC_042998.1:65150618-65165618 GCF_006345805.1 Octopus sinensis | reverse complement strand
ACAAATTCATTTATCCAGTGTTTCAACGATTTTGTCAGTGTTCTTTGATTTATAAATACTTGGAATTTTATTGTTAGGCATAAAATCATATTCATATAATATTGTATTTTGTCTTAGCGATTTTCATGTTTATTCCGGAGAGGAAATGTCTGCAGTAATGGAATATTTCGAAATTATATAATTAGTAGCGTTAATAAAAATGCAATAAATCTGGTCTTTTGCAGCTGTTACATACAATCTATTGTACTTTTCACTTTACAGCCGGTATAGCCCATTTCTTACAAACTGTAAATAGCAGTCATCTCTCTAAGTTAAGATTTATCGTAGATTGAAATTGCAGAAGTCCATCATTTAAAATATTTTTAATAACAGAATTAAATACACAGTTTTGAATAATTCCATTAACATCAATCCACTAGAATATTATGAAAATACGAAAGACAGCAAACAAAATTTATAATCATATAAATTTAATCCTCAAAACTAATGTAAGAAAGCTTGTTAATCTTGGAACAGTGGCAAACTTGTTAGTGTCGCTTATATGTTTCTGAAAATTCTTTATTCTTTCAGTTTGAAAGATGATGACGGTAGAACTCGTATATAGTCACATTATTTCAAACATTTTCAACGCATGAACTTGGACATGAAGTATATAAACATATTTTTCGGAAAACAAGAGTTTACATATGTTATGCAGTTTGCAAGATATCTATATAAACAGTGTTTGTGTTGAGCTTCTTTCTTCGATTATCGTATGTTTACAGTTGGGTTCCGCCTCCAGCATGAAATACGGTGTTGTTTAATTATATTTTTGAAATGTGTGCCATTATACGTTAGTGTCGTGTATCAAGTGCACTTTGTATTTACAGGGAAATATCTATTCCCATAAAGCTCATTTATATAGGTTATCGTATAAAATTTAAAGAAAACATTAATTTATGGTAGCGCATGAACTAAGCAAAATATTTGTAATTTTTTGTTGCTTCTATTTGGTTTTCTAATCTTCTTTGACATCCTACACGTAATATGGACCAAACGCTTCATAATCACATTCTGTTTACAAAGTGCAAATATGTACACGTGATGAAACACTTCAAATTAAGAGAGAGCAAAATTCCTATTGCAAATATTTAGCAGATGTAAAATTGGAAAATTGAAAATATTTGCCATCGTCAAAAATATTAAAATTGTTATCCCTATATGATTAATTTCTGTAAAGTTTTCTCTCAATAAAATTAGATTATGCTTTAAAGGCAATATTTCTTAATTACTGTATATTTAATACGGGTTATAAGAGTAACAGTTTAAAATTACTTAGAGATATTAATTCCACGCAAACGTTGTAATTCTTTGATTTTTTTCCCATTACACAGATACTTAAGAAAATATGTGTTGTAAATATTTTCGAAACAAGGAAGTTTGATTCAGACTCATTCATAAAGTACAAGATAGCATAAAGCATATATTGTATGGCAGGCTTGAGGCATGTTAGACCCAATCACAGAACGACGAAACACAAAGTAACAAGTTATCCAGAAACAAATGTGTAAGACAATAAACAATGAAATTATACAATGAACATCCCCTCGCTTTAACTCTAACAGTGTTTTAAATATTAGTTTTAAGGTTATTCAGTTAAACAATATATGATGGTGGCGTTCTCAGTACAAACATCGAATTGATTAAAGACAAATAATGTATAACAATAATAAGACAAGTATGGACTTTGTAAAAGCAACGGTATCGGTGGTAAGTGAACCTTTCACACACATGTACAAACACCCATACTTACCACTGTGTGTGCGTACGTGTGTGAGAGTGTATTGGTGTGTGTGTTTGTGTGTGTACGCCTGTGTGTATAGAGGACGTGTAGTTTAGACGTAGCCTGCTTGTACAGTGATATGCATGGGCTTTAATACTTGCTATATATAGTCAGACACACATTAATTCAGCGTGTGCTCGGCATACTTTGCTGCTTTCACTCATTTCTCATCACCAATATTTGGACAACCTTGCCATAATCTCAGGACTTGTCCAGTCCAACCTAGAGTTTTTGTTTCCTTTTATTGCTTATCTACATCTTGGGTGGGAATATGTGTAAATGTTTTCTGTTAAACAGTATTGAGAAGTATTGTATTCAATGTAATGGATAAGACAGCATATAACAAAAAAATGACAGACTGCCATTTCCCGCTGTATAAATTTTAAGTAATTCGTCCCAGATAGTTGGCATGGATATTGATGCCATGTAGAACAACGTAAACTTTTTATTCTCACGATTTAGGGTGATATGTAATTTCAATGTAAGAAATTACTAAATTTGCTAGATCTCATTATTAACCATTTAAAATAACAGACGTGGTGTTCTATACATTTACGTTGTCCTTAGTAACTGGAATTTTATTTCCCATGAATCGGTATGCGTTTTGGTTTCGCAATCCACCTAGAAGTTCGGATGTGTGTGAAAGATATTGTGGATAGTATTTCTAATTTTTTCTTCGTCTAAAATAGTCAACTTTTATAGGGAACTCGACAAATGCAAGTCTTAAGTGTAGCAGACAGAAAGGATTTGGGTAATGGAATACAAAAAGTGCAGTGTTGTGATGTCTAGTATGTGTTAGCCACTACATATTCGGAATCCTGAGGAGGGAAAATGAGTTTAATAAATATGTTGGTTGGCCTTCAATATGAAGCAGAATTACGATACAATTTCCGAGTTCATACGATTTCTGAGAAACGATATTATAACATACACTGTTTATATTAATGGGAGGTGTGTCCTCATCTTCACTGTACTTGGTAGATTCAATCCTTATTCAGATATCTTGTGATTCACACTAGTCTCTTGCCTGGGAATGAACTCAAAACTTCCAGGTAACTGCAAAACATTAACCAGTACCTTTATCATCTGTGTTATGGCGGTATGCAGGAGCTGAGGGAAATTTTAAGGTTTAACTCCTTTGATGTGCTTATGTTGGTCCATATCAATACAGTCAACGCACAAAGACATCTGAATAAGGCTGGAACGTACAAGAACCAAAACAAAGTAAAAGAAATTAGCACGAGAACAAATGTAAACAATTTCCGACATATTAGCATTAAAAGACAAACTTATTAGTAAATGCATAAAAACTTATAGCCTGTAAGATTATGATCAATAAGTTAGGAAGAAATCTGTTCTAATATATGTTAAAATTGATCTAAGGGAAATTCGTCTTCATCGAGAGTAGCAGCAGGTACAATATTCTGACATTCGCTATTGTTGACTTAATTATGAAGAATACTTGGGCAATATGTTCTATTTATGCTATAGTTCTCTAATATTAATGCAGATTTTTGTGTTATGCGTTATGTGAGATGGCTAACCTTTACACGATCATTGCAACATATACAATATTATAGAAGTTTACGTCATTTTCTCATTCAGTGTTGCAATTAAAACATTAGTGGTTTGCTAATATCATTTTGTTAAATTATTGATCATATTCATGTATTTTCATTTACTAAATTTTAGTCTTACTCACAATGGTTGTCTTTGTGTTGCATTGGTTTCTTTATTTGAATTTGGAATTTTGTCTCTAGTTTGACTATTTCATGGATACCTCTTTGTTTCATTGTAATGTTGTTTGATATTTCAGTCATCATACAAACACACACGCACACACAGATATATATATATATATATATATATATATATATATATATATATAATATTAGGGAGTATGCTCCAAACTTACAGGGAAAAATTAGATTTAGGATTAAATCAAATTTCACAGTATAAATATATAAAATATGAATTAGAGATTAAACCACTATTAGGCAACTCAAACAGTCATAGACATAAACCAATACATAAATAACAAATAATATAAATATAATTAATATTATGTATAGTGTATATATATAAAATATAAAATTTAATTATTTTTAACCAAAAAGTATAAAAAGAATGATAAATATAATATAATAAGTAGTAAGTAATAAGTATAAGTATAATAAGTAAATACACATTACTTATTACGTATATTATATTTATCATTCTTTTTATACTTCTTGGTTAAAAAAATAAATTTTATATTAGGAGTGGCTGTGTGGTAAGTAGCTTGCTTACCAACCACATGGTTCCGGGTTCAGTCCCACTGCATGGCATCTTGGGCAAGTGTCTTCTGCTATAGCTCCGGGTCGACCAATGCCTTGTGAGTGGATTTGGTAGACGGAAACTGAAAGAAGCCTGTCGTATATATGTATATATATATATATATATATATGTGTGTGTGTGTGTGTGTTGTGTGTGTGTGTGTGTGTTTGTGTGTCTGTGTTTGTCACCCTAGCATTGCTTGACAACCGATGCTGGTGTGTTTATGTCTATCACTGTTTGAGTTGCCTAATAGTGGTTTAACCTCCAATTCATATTATATATATATATATATATATATATATATATACGTATGTATGTTCGTGTACAGACATGTAAGTATGTATTTAAAGTCATAGATATGTTATACAGGATTAATAGGTATTTGTGAATATCGTATGGAAATAGCAGAAACGTTTAATATTATGAGGCTATATTCGGATGCATTTCATTCTGAAATGGATGGAAACTGCTAATGCCTGTCTCTTTTGAATGTTGTTCTAGCTGTAATCACTGCATTTGTCTTAAAAGGGTACATTCTGTACTTACATAGAAGACTCATTCCACCGATTACATATTCTACCACGCATTATTGTTAGTAAGACATTTGTCTGCAACCGCAAACATTTGTTACACTAAGTCTCATCTCACTGAGTCTCATCTCACTAAGAAATGCTCTATTCATACTCAAATCTTACACGCACACAAACCCACACACACATATTTTCTCTACAAGTCGTGTTTTGCTACCTTGGATACAAGTCACTAGTAATATCTAACTCTTTGTTCAAAAGTTCCCCAGCTACACCTCTTCAGTATGTTTCCCTTTATTGCATCTTGGACGGCCGCATATCGTTCCATTTTGGAAACTAAACATATTATTGATATCATATGTATTGATATCATAGAAATATGGCTGAAGGTTCTTGAGGCCAACGCATCTTGCTGAAGGACTCTTGATGGAACAAACGATACATATAAAACTTTTGTTCAACATAATTCTCTATTCATTATATACAATATGAACAGAAGCAAAAATGAATAAAATAACAGAAATTTATAAGAAACAAATAAAAAAAAATAATTGAACAATTGTTATAGAATCGAAATGAACAATATAACCATTGTTTTAAGTGTTGTATCATAAAAATGTAAGCGACAAAAATAACGGAGAATAAAAACAAAATGTTATCAGTGAACAAAATACTTTCCATTCTATTAGGACGTGACGATACATGGAATATTAAGACAAACAGTGTATAGAGATTTCGAAAAATTAATCAAAAATTCCATTGAAAATTATGCAGATTTTACTGTAAGTGGTATTATGATATTCTGAATCACTAGTCCCTTACCGGTCTCCATGAAGCTCTTGGGGATTCTTATATCACTTTGTTCTTGAAACTATATGCAATGACTTGCTTATATTTATACAGTATACAACAAATTGTTAACAATTCTTGTATAATTATTAATGATATTTCATTATAAAAATATGATAGGATTTTCTAAATATCGTACGACTAGGTGGGTCCAGTAGAGTGAAATAGGAAACAAATGGTACCTTATGTTAAAAATATGGTTGCGAAACACTGCTCTCTATGAACATAAACACACAACATGATTGTCCGAAGAAAGTCTTATGTTGGTTTATGGGAAATGGTTTTAGGGAAACATTTTAAAGACTTCTTGGAGAAGCATCTTTCAGACAAAAAATGACATTCTAATCGTTTATTATCTAAATGTATATATATATATATATATATATATATATGTGATCCCTGATGGCGTGGTAGATGAGAATGACGACAACAACGCCATGCTGCTGCTGCTGCTGATGATGATGATGTTGAAGACGACGGTATATATATATATATACAGATATTAGGAATTACTGACATATATCTCTATCATTATATCATTATCATGGTCGTCGCCGTCGTCTTCAACATCATCATCATCAGCAGCAGCAGCATGGCGTTGTTGTCGTCATTCTCATCTTCCACGCCATCATTATTATCGTCATCATCCACTAGTGTTTTAAATACTTATTGCAGAAATATTCTTCAAAGTTTTTGAAATCTCTTCTTCTGAATTCATTCCCATGTTGGAAGCACCTCCATGTCCCAATGCCACATGTGCATTTATTCCACTTGAGATGTAATGTGATCCACGGCACCATTGAAAACATTTCCGATATTCTGACTAACTTCTTAATGGCTTTCTTTAATTGTCTAGTTCAGAGACTCATCTTCCGGTAGTCCGTTTCGATAAGAGCCACATTAACCAAGTCATGATATCTAATTTTCTTTATCTGTAGAGAATTGTCAAATCAGTCTTCCTAGAATACTTTATGTTTAAATATAATTATTTTGGTACTCGTAGAGATCATGAACATCTCTAATTCAAAGCGATTTTACGCTACGTACTGTTGGAAGACTTATCTTCTATTCGGGTTCACCAGTCTGAGGTTTGATACAAAACCTGAAAAGTAGATCCCATTGTTGCTTTTGCTTAACCTGCTTCGTCACTTCCTAGAAATCACTTGGGAAGGGATGATACAGGTATCTGCATTTGGAAATTCATTAAATACTTTAGAGATACCCATACCTGCATCAGCCTTCTATCTGTGTTATGAAGCTTCTGGTCAAGATCTGGTTCGGGATGCGAGGAGGCGTTCTTCTCTGCTAATCGGTGGGTATTTCACTCTGTCCCACATTTTAAGGTTATTTCGGGTTATCAAAAATTCACCTACACTAGACAGGAGTTATGAAAATTTTACTTTGTCAGTCCTCAAGATATCTTTCCAGAACAGTGAGCGCTCCAGATCCAGGTGTGCTGTATACACTTCCCTGGAGGTCAGGTTCTTCCGACGTCACACGATTAACTTCCTGTTTTGTCGCAGATCTTTCACACTATAAGCGCTATGAGCTCTATGAGGTCTCTCTTGTCTCTAGTATTGGTACTTCTCCCCTTTTTGGCAAAATTTCCAAGTGCTAGCCATCCGTAAGAGAGTGCTCCAACCATATCTGCATCGTTTACAGCTTTCACAGCTTCTGATTTCTACTGCCCTTTATGTGCTTATTGACATGTCTGCCTTTCTCATCCTCAGATAATAGCAATTTACTGATCACCTCTGCTTTAGTACGTATAAATTCACCCTCTGAGCAGAAAGTTCAAGGATAACAGCCGCATTCAAACACATTTGAAACACAATTCATCCCTTACCTCCGCCAGAGTCACGGTAAACTTTGAAGGAAAAATAGTTACCGCAGCATGAATTGATGGTATGGTTGATGCCCTGTACTGTGAAAATTGCGAAGCAGCTGCCAATTGTCAACTGCCACCAGTCACATTGCGTTATCGAGTTCTGGTGTCTTTGAAATTGGCATAAACCTTAATGGTATTATCCTAATTCTTCCCAAATCATCGTATATTGTCAGGACCTAATACATTGTAGGGTTGCACTTCATACGTGATGACATTTTCCAACAGTCTCAATGTTGTGCCCACTGTATCCCTGGCGTTGGTGGGGAAATTACGGTTAATACATGGACACATGTAATGGATACATTATAATTTCCTCTTCCAGTATTAGCAGTTGTTTCATTGAGATCTCCCACAGCGATTCCATGGGCGACAATATCATGCCGACTATTGCTATTGGTACTTGTTCGCGAATGCCCTTTGGATTAACTGGGAGATCCCTCTTGTGTAGCCATTTTTCAAGGTTTTCTCATACAAATGAGAAAGTATTGTAATTCCTCTTTCTCTTCCTAATTATGTTCGATCGCTGATATACATTCAAGGCATCCATCGTAGACATTTACTCACCTATTCTGGACACTCGTATCGATGCACTACTTGGACAGTGGATATGTTCTCAATGTTTACGAATGAGGGATCAAAATATCTGTTCTTGACGTGAAATACAGATAACTCGGCAAACTTATGTTTACTGTGTTGTTACTAAATCTTAAAACGTTGGAACGTTTACTCGCCATCGTTTTAGAATCTGTATTATGGCATCTGTAACCATTTCAGTTAATGAAATATAATTTCAGTTACTCTAATCTCCGTCACTTTACTCATTATATACCTTGTAATAATGACGAAAAGCACTTATGAACGTTACTTCTGATTATTGAGATAACAGTGAGTATTTTAATTAAAAAATGTATAATGTCTGTGCAAACATTACAAGAAAATTCTTTGTTTTAAACATTCGGAATAATACGAGGAGATATAACACAGTAGATTAAGTGCTTTGCGTCGCCATTGTAGCCTAACAGTTGTACTGAAATTAACGAATGCTGTAGGCTTCACCTGTAATGATTTAATACACTCTACATGTACATCACAAACAAGTGCTTTAGCTTATAACTGTCTATTAACTTGTTCTTTCAACATGAAATGGACTATTGATATCGCCATTTACACAAAGAATATATATTGTCTCCTACAAGCGTGGAAAAGTAAATGGGAAGGCGGGTGAGATTAATAATTATCCGTCTGATTATCTATCTAACCATCTATTTATCTCCTGTCCTCTCTCTCTCTCTCTCTCTCTCTCTCTCTCTCTCTCTGTATATATGTATATATATATATATATATAAGTGTATGCAAATACGTTCACACATACATGCACGCTGACACACACACACATATGCGCATAATACTTGCTTTAGGTATGCGTACCGGTGTATATAATGTGGTTCGTGATTCCTGAAATGAAATTAATGTATTGGAAAATGTTACATCTGAATGCCTAGTTAGTTATGTAATTCTGTATGTATTCATAAATGTTGCTTAGAATTAAGGCATAACACAAACATTAGGCATAAAACAATTTAAATATGCATAACAATAAAAATATAATTCAAAAGATTTCTTTGCGTTATGCCTTATTGCAACTGTAATCATGCTAATACTCTTCCAGCAACAACAAAGATTAATTCAAATATAACATTAATGTTTAATGAGATTTGATAGCTGTTGCGAATATTTTTAAATTTAGCAAGCAGTTTCTCTAATAGAATAATATAACTAAGCATTTATTACGATGTTTATTTATTTAGTTGTTCATGTCCATAACTATTTATATTTTCATTTATTATTGAAATCATCACAATAAAAAATATATATACGAAAAAAAAACAAATTTTCTGTAATATATATCAGGCTGTTTGTTATAAGGCATTCAATGCATTATGTATACAAAATGCAATCCATTAATTTTAAAAATGGAGAACATAAATTGGAAAAGGCTATTAAACAAAGAATACGTAATATTTATGAATCCCACGAAAAGTTAAAAGATGCAATAAAATGTACATATTGTATACGTACACGTGATATTCTCCAGTTATTAGTCTGTCTTTAAATACTGCAAATGTAAGATATATATTTCACCTAAATGAAAAAAACATCTAGCATTGAAATGCTAAATATTGTAATAAATTTGTAAATTTAACAGCAATGACTGATATTTGTATTTCTATATCATTTGATGTGATTCTTGTATCAGATAGAAACTCTCGTTGTTGTTGTGCGATAAAACCAACTAGGAAATATTGTGTTGTTGACTGGTAATTATCAGAAATAGTAACAAACAAATGACACGTAAATAACTTGGACATATCTTTGATCAGATAAATTTTATATGGCATTCTCTGTTATCGGCTTTAAACACCATGGCGTGTATCTTTTGAAGGTTTAGACTATAAGCTGTTTTGAAAAGAATATATGAATTAATAGTGTAGGTATATGGGTGTGCAATATAATCATGCTACTTTTGAACGCTTCAATAATAATGGACGGTGACGAGTAGTAACTATATTAGAAATATTCTTCATATTGTTCAGGAAATCTTGAACAATTACCAAAAGTAAATTGACAAAATGCAGGAACAGGAACGTACAACAGAATGAAATATAGAAATTAAGATACTTATCCTAAGTATGTCAGCGATGGTGCAGAAAATTGATGATTATTAGAGAACTCCTAGCGGAATGTATGTCATTTTAAATAACAATGAGTAAAAAATTATAAAAATATCATTTGTGATGACGTTCCTCTTGTTGATACTTACTATTTTTTAACCATAGAGCATAGCTTACAGCGAAGAAGCATGTCAGCCATCACAATGTAACCGTTTTATTTTCTTTTAAATGTGGTTCATTAATTGCCATATTTTCGAAATATTCCTTGATTTTTAAAAACAGAAAATCGTAATTTGTAGAAGATGCAGCTGCTATTTCTCGCATGAGTAGCGAATGCACGGAGGTGTGTAGCTGATATAAGGGGTTCCTAGCTTTATGTAAATTTCGTTGATAAGAATGATAAATCTCTGTTGTCTGTAAAATATTGCAAGGGCTATTATCAATTCATCGCAAAATTCTATTTACGGCATCAATTTAAAAAGTGATAATCCTTTAATAACTGAATCATATTATTTGACAACTATATTTTATATGTTGCCCACCACCCTTTGGCGAAGTTCTCATCAGATGTGCTGAAGGGAGAAAGGGGCTATTAAATCAAAAGTTGGTCCGAGTTGGCCCAAAAGAATAGACTCCAGTGATAGCAACGTGTTCCAATGTTTTGTATGGATATCGAACGGCTACTTAAAACTTTGCACCAATTTAACATCGCAAGATATGACCTAAGAACGCAGAGACGAAACAACAGTCAAGAATCATCCGGTTCATTGACAACGGCTTAGTATACGTTTCTCGCCGTAGAGAAGATGCAAAACAAATCGATAGGTGAAAATCTGCAAAGTAGAAACAGTACACTACTGACTATTTAAAAAGTATATTTTTATAATTTGCATGTATTTTATTATAGCAGCAAAGACACCACAGAGCAAACGTCATAAGCTTAAATAACAAACCGAGAAATGTGAACCCCTATATAGTGACGGATTACTGTAGAAAAAAAAACACGTGACTTTCAAGAACATACTCTTTACTCTTTTACTTGTTTCAGTCATGTTACTGTGGCCATACTGGAACACCGCATGTCGAGCAAATCGATCCCAGCACTTATTCTTTGTAAGCCTAGTACTTATTCTATTGGTCTCTTTTGCCGAATTGCTAAGTTAAGAGGACGTAAACACACCAACATCGGTTGTCCAACATAGACACATAGATATGTACAATGGGATTCTTTCAGTTTCCGTCTACCAAATCCACTCACAAGGCCTCGATCTACCCGAGGCTGTAGTAGAAGGCACTGGCCCAAGGTGCGTCGCCGTGGGACTGAACCCGGAACCATGTGGTTCGTAAGTAAGCTACTTACCATACAGCCACTCCTACGCCATCACCTCTGATGAAAAAGTATGATTTTTATGCTATATTTTCATAGACTGGTCAGGTTATTTAATGGAGGTGATCACATGTAATCTTATGCAACAGAAAAAGCATATCAGGGGAAATTTTAAAATTTATAAAAATGAACATGTACTGAAGAGTTGAATTGACGTTAGAAAAGGGAGACAAAAATTGTTCATGTATTAATTGGCACTTAGCACAGCACAGAAACTGTTATTTACAAATTTGAATGATACTGGAATTGAAAGAATCATTATCGACATAGAGAAAAGTGTCATTTGTATTGTACAAGCATCCCAGCACAGACTCTCAACGTTTGAATGATCAAATGAAATGAGCTTGGGATGACATCATTGCAAAGCGAGTTAGAATCGAATAGCTTCAGCCATATCATATGGTCGATCAAAACGGTGAGAACGACGATGATAATAATAAAGGCAAATACAACAGTAATAATAATAATAATGATAATAATAATAATAATAATAATAATAATAATAATAATAATAATAATAATAATAATATAATAATAATAATAATAATAATAATAATAATAATAATAATAATAATAATAATAATAATAATAATAATAATAATAATAATAATAATAATAATAATACTAATAATAATAATAATAACTAGGACTACTACATACTGTGAAAGTTATCAGTGATGATATCGAGATGAAGTTTGGTCATGAAAAGTGTGTCAAAACCACTTTTAAGAAATGGAAATTTGTAAAGTCAAGTTCAATCAAATTAGATGTCGAAACAGTAATAAAGGAACTTGAGTAGAAATAAACCTATAAATACCTAGGAATAAATGAAGTCTCTGGTATCCAGTATGCAAGCATGAAACAGCAGGTTAGGAAGGAATGTTATAGAAGAGTTCGAGAAGTCCTGAACTCTGAACTGAATGCATATAATAAGGTGTTAGCTATACATTCATTCGCAGTCCCAGTTCTTTATAGCTGCAATGTGCTTCATTGGAATACCAGTGAAATAATGCAAATTGACAGAAAAATCCGCCAGCTACTGTCTTGTAATGAGATGCACCATTCAAAGGCAGACGTGGATCGTCTTTACCTTCTCAAAGTTCATGGAGGTCGAGGCTTGATCAAGCTTGAACGTACGTACAAAACCACCACAATCGGACTGGCCAAATACCTTGAAGCAACCGACTTGTTGAAAAACATGAAAGATCGAAAAAACTTCACTCTATTCTGAAAGAGAGAAAAGAATCCGTTACTAATCTCTTAGATACCTACCAAATTGATCAGTGTTGTGTGGAGGCCCTCAGACAATGAAGTAAGCAAGCTCAATACGTAGATATAGAAGGAGAAGTCTAGACGTCAGAGTTATGTAGAGGTCATCCGAACGTGCGATATAACAGTGGCGACAAGGATTTCGTAGCTCACAGCCACTGTGTAGAATTATGATATAACAGTGGTCATGAAGTTTCGAATAGTACCGAAATGGAGTTACTGAAAGAGGTGTAAAACAACAAGAGCTGCAGCAGCAGCAGTAACTACGGTAATTAACAGAATTGTTACTGCAGTCGAGAAATACGATAGACAAATTTTCAGCAGATGGTGTTGCAAATTCTATCGAAGAATTTCACGACAATCCGGATGAAGAAACTACCTTTGCTGTATATTACAGACGATACGAAGACATAATCTGAGAGTAATGCAAGGGGTGGTTAAGTGAAAGGAAGTTAAGTTTCCTTTTGCGAAAACTTGCTACTCCGAAACACGAAAGTTTTTGCAACTTTATTTTGCTGGTTTAAGCTGGATGAATAACGCCAGATATGTTCAAGTGCCTAATATTCATTAAAGGGCTAGTGGCAACGGATGACGCGGAAATTAGAAAAGGAATATTATCAATGTTGAATCAAGGTGTGAAACTCACTTTGCAGAAAGTGTCTGAAGAATGCCAAGAGATGATACAAGAAAGATAGAAGACAAGAATAATCATGTGCAACTGTGTAAAGAAAGTACAGAAAGAAGGAAAAATTTAAATTCAAAACGGTGCTATGGTTGCGGAGATCGACATTTGAGGAAAGATTGCCCCTTTACAGATAAAACCTGTTTTTATTTTAGTACAATTGGACATATACAGACGAAATGCCGGTCAAAGAAAATGGTAAAGCAGAAAAAAAGTATACTCAACAAAAGTAAATTATACCAGACAAAAACGAAAATTTGTGTTGGTAGAAATAAAATGGGTTTGAGACCAAAATGCAATTTAATACCGGTTTAGATGTATTGAAAATAAATACGGTAACATGGAGTAAGATACGCAAGCCGTTGTATAAAAAAAAAGAAAGAAAAGTACTAGAATAGCCCACGATGTGTCAGGGAAACGTGTTTAATTCTTGGGCGAAATTTCACAAGAAATAAAACTTAAAAACAGGACGCGGAAGTGTACACTAATGGTATATAAGAATTCAACGAATGTGTTCGGAACAGATTTACTGGAAGGATTCGACCAGTGGGATAAATCACCGAATACATTATGTAACAAGGTGAATGCGTCACAGTCCGTGTCAGAGAAAGCATCGGGATAAAATGAAATTAAAATTGAAAAAGATGTACCCTGATATTTTTTCGAAAGACCTCGGTATACGTAAGAAAAATTAAAGTTTGAGTTGAAAGAAAATGCGGTGCCGGTGCTCAAACCGAAAATGAATGTACTTTTTGCGGCGTTAAATCAAGTAGAGGAGGAATTAAAAAGATTGGAAGACATGGAAGTAATAGAAAAAGTAGACTACTCTGACTACTATATATACTACTATATATACCCCACTCTGAGTGGGGTATATATAAAAAAGAAGAACAACGAGGTAAGCGTATGTGCGGACTTCTCAACTGGTCTTAATGATTGTTTAAAAAATTACAATTATCCACTTCCAAATTCAGAAGAAATATTTGCCAAGTGCAATGGTGGGAAAATTTTTTCAAAGCTGGATTTGTCAAAGGCCTACCTCCAATTACTGGTAGATGAAGAGTATGCTAAAGTATTAATAATCGATACTCATAAAAGTCTGTACAATTTCAAAAGACTGCCATTAGTGGTAAAGGTCGAATCAGCAATATTTCAGAACGTGATGGATATTATGATAGCAGATTGTGAGTTCGCGGTCCCATACTTGGATGACATATTGATCAACAGTGAATCAAGGGACCAACATATTGAACATATAGAGGAGGTTTACAAACGAATATGTGATTACGGGTTCAAAGTAAGGGAGGATAAATGTGAATTTTTTTTAATAAAAATAAAGTACTTAGGAAAGTTGATCGATGAAAACGGATGAAAACCGGACCCTTCTCGGATCGACACGGTAAAAAAAGATGCCTTCTCCCACTAACAAAACAACACTACAAGTATTTTTAGGTTTTATAAGTTATTACTAGTTGTACATACCTAAAATGCATAAGTTAAGAGCTCCGTTGAATAAGTTGCTAAAGAAGGACTCGAAATGGAACTGGACAAACGAATATCAGACATTATTCGAGAAATTAAAAAA
>NC_042998.1:65110618-65143118 GCF_006345805.1 Octopus sinensis | reverse complement strand
GATTCAACCTATGCAGGTAATTTATTGCTTTGAAATATATAGATATAGCGTTCTGCATACTTTTCACAATTAATTCACAAATATTATTATATTCAAGTCTTTAATAAATGCTTCTTTCAAATATTGGAACAAGGACAACAATATTAAAGGAAGGAAAATGTGGATTATATAGATCTCATTTTACTAGTTCATTATATTATCGCCCCCCAAATTGCGAATAGTTAACTTGAACTGAAAATGCAAACCCTGAAGAAATGCTACAAATCATGTTGACGGTGTGCTAAGGAACCAGCCAATAACTTTTTTGTGTTTAATATATTATGCAACTAGAAATGATTTCAAGGTAACTAACTACTTATGAACGAAACTAAATGTTGATCCTCAATCCAATTATAGTAAAATATAAATACGACGTTTGCCTTCTCTAATCCCATTTTATTAGCTTTAGAATACATATTCATTGAACGCGACCGTTTCAATACAATTTTGATGAATTTCATAAAGATATTATCATTTTTTGTCTACGATATTGATGGCGAGATGGCGTATAGTTTCTGTAAAGCACAGGCCAGTAGTGATTAAGTGCAAAAAAGTGTTACATCTGTAAAACCAAAGCCCACTCAGATATATTGTTTTATGTCGTTCAAGTAAATAAATATCTATTACGGGTAGGAAGTTTTAAAGAAAAAATAATTAAATGCAGTTCACATACAAATATGAAGTGAAGATCGTGACGTTCTTAAACACGCGCAGAAGGATCTGTCGCTAAGAATATTAATTTGTAACGACGCAATTTCAGGTTCCCTCCGTGTGCCCGGTTCTTTGGGCGAATATAATCTCCTCTAGCCCCAGACCAACAAATGCCTTCTGAGTGCTTGGCAGTGACAGCTGATGGTGTATCTAATTATTAGATAGATTCATTTTCTACAAATTCTAAAAAATAATGTGTAATGTAATCATCATTCTTTTTCCAAAAATACAAAACATGAAGTACTCAATTTTGAGTTGGTCTGTTTGAACTTTAAGTGATACGACAACAAACATGATATTAAAAGCAAAATTGTTGATAGTACTGCATCATACACAAATGGCAATCGGAAATGTGTTCTCTACTCAAAAATAATATTCCTTATCCATACATTTAATTATATGGTAATGTGTACGTATCCATTTATTTTAACATATTTCATTTTTCTATTCATCTTATATTAACCTTAGTATCAGTGGTTAGTGGCGCCAATGCATCCTGACCCACTTAAGGCTTTTTCTACTGCAAAATGTAATAAAGTAATCTATTCCCTTAATATCTGAAATGATCGTTCCAAGTTTAAGTGCTTTTACCATGAATACAAGACATAGCAAAAGTATGCACCAACATACCCACATCTAGCACGTGAATCATTAATTTTCTTCAAACATCTGTATGGAAAAACACGTTGGTCAACCAGTAGATGAATGTGTTCGTGACTGATTTAACGTAAGTTATCTAAATACACACAGGTGCCATATCAAGCGATACTAGGGCAAAACGCTTTACGAAATGGAACATGAAGAGAATGCTTTAATAAATGAATTTTGAAGAGGTATAATTCTTCATTTATCATTAACAGGACTTCCTCATGTACATACGTGTGTGTGTGCGTATGTGTGTGTGTGTTTGTGTGTGTGTCTGAAGTCACGTGACTTAGTGATTAGGATATTCACCTCCCGATGGTAAGCTACGATAACCTCCGCTTATGTTGTTCTATTTTCACTTTGTAGAATACATTTAGAATAACGTACGGAAAGTATATAAAGAGTGGTACCAAATATTTTGAATGTGTAACATCAGATTATATACTAAGGAAGGCAACGTATTCAACGCTCTCCGATATTTTGGAAGTCCTAGCATATACATCCATAAATAGATGAAAGCGACAGTATATAACAACTGTTTACTTTAGCACAGAGCCCTGAGATATTTCATCACCTCCGACAAAATAATCAATCTAATTCAGTCCATTTTGTAATACGAAATATAAAAGGTTAATTTCAAACAGTTTTATATGATGCGTAGTTTGATGTAAGTGTGGTTAACTTAATAATCTTTCGTTTGAATGCTTGCTTGTTATTTATTAAGAGGCTAAGTCCATCCCAAATACATCATATTCGTTACAAGCGCAGCGGCAGATAATACTCTATTGTTCTAACAAATGAATCAATAATATGATTGTACAAAATATATATCAAACGAAAAAACTTCCCTGTTTAACTTGCTTTAGTGTATAGAGATTTAGATTAGAAATAAAGTGGTTAATGTCCATTTTTAAATATCACTATTATAATACATATAAATAATATATATATATATATATATATTATATATATATATATATATACACACTTTATATATGATCCATTTTATCAAAAGCTTTTGGAAAAGCAAGGCACAGTGCGTCCACATTTGAGTTGTTGAGTAACTGCCTCAAAACTCAGTCATGGTGCTGTAAGAGGTGGGTATCATTCAGCAAGTTACTTTCTTCAAGGAATGCGATTAGTTTCCTTCTGACATTGCTGATGTGTGAAGTCAGAGAGATAGGACTATTGTTTTTGGCATCTGCTCTGCTTCCTCCTGTATAGATTGAGCACAATATCCCTCCAGTTTGCATGGCAGCCTGCCATTTGCAAAGAAGAGAGTATGTAATGAGAATCCGGGAGAGAATCTGTAGAGGTTTTGCCAGGGCACGCTTACACGATTTGAGGAGGATTGCTGGAAAACCAGGACAAGCAGTTGAGTTTGCGTCCACTTCATCTATGGCTAGTAGAATATATTATTCGCTAATGTCGATGTAATCCATCGAAACTGCCTCGCTGGTTATAGGTTGTCTGTGTTCCAATGGGGTGGTAAAGATACATTTAAACTGGTCATTCAGTACCTCGCTGATAATGGTTGGACCAGCTTTTTGGAAGAGGTGTCCTATTTTGCAGCGTGCTGAATCTGCTACTTTCGCATAGTGAAAGAAGGCTCTGGGTTTGACTTAATGGTTTTTTATAACCCAGGCTTCTATGGCTGCTCTCTCCCTCACATAGGATTCTTGCAGACTTTTTTTAAATCTCCATCAGTGTTGTTTTTAGGCGGATGCTTTTTCTACTTTTGGAATGTTGGTTGAGATGATTTGCAAGCTTTTGTCCATCGTCTCATGAGGACCTTCATCTCCGTTAGAATCCTGTTCACCTTTGTGTTGGCCTTGTGCTCTGGGACATATTCCTGACATATGGTTTGCATAACATACATGAAATATTCTAGTTTCCTGCTAATGTCTGTTGTGGAGAGACATTCCGGCTAGTCCTGTCTGACGATCTCTTTTTCGATCGATTTCCATTTTGGTTTGTGGAAGTTAAGATTGGAGAGACTTTGGGTGTTTCTTTAGGCTGTATGTCACTAGCTGCTTTTGGTCCACAGATAGCTGTATTACGTTGTGATGCGAGACTAATGTCGGTGTTACTTTTACATCATGAACGATGTCCATATTGTTTGTGAAACAGAGATCCAAAATGTTATTCTTCCTAGGTTATCTGAGTAAAATTTGGGCCACCAATAGGGCATTCGTGAGGTTGAGCAGGGACAACGCCTGTTTGTTTGCAATGATTCTTTCCTCAGAGCATGTGTACTCCGAGCCATTTGACGTTGGGGAACTTTAAATCATTCATAAGAAATACGCACACGTTGTGTTCCAGATTCATGAAGATTTCTTTACTTCTTGTGAGGCAATCTTGCCTTTGTGGTCTGGAGAATCCAGTGAGCGATATGTGTTGCATATGACTATATTGTACTGTCTTATGTATACAATTAAATCGTTACGTATTATATTTGAGTATGACAGTAATACCTGGGGTGTGAGCTCATAACATATGTATACGGCAGCACCACCATGGCTCCTTTCTCTTTAGTCTGTTCGCAATAAGGTATATTTTGGTACGTGTCCATCAGCATCCTATATATCAGGGTTCAGATGAGTTTCCACGAGCGCTATGCATAGGGCTTGATTGCATGCAGCAAGATCTCTCAGTAAAAAAAATGCTTCTCTTGTTGTAATGCAACATGACCACAAAATTTAATACAATTATTGCCACAACGACTCTACAGGCGTTAGGGGAGGCCATTTCGTGTCTGTTCATTGTGGGGTCTTGCACAGTGGTGGGCAAGGTTCCTTGTTTGCGCTTGATGTAGCCAGGTCAGGTGCTACACAATCTTTTGCGCCATGCACAAAATAGATTCTTGCTCAGCTGCTGCCTTTCACATAACATCCGAAAGGCGCAATGCTTTTGCATATTTTTTTTGAGGCGATTGGTGCCTTTCCTCACTGAAGTATTTCTACTCCAGGCCCCTGCAGTTTTGGCGGGATCTCGGATGAGCAAACCAGCAGTTTGTACTGTCTTCACCATGCCAACATTTGCTTTGCAGGTAAGATTTGCAGTCGTTGTGTGCACTACAAATTTCGTTTCTCCTCTAGGGTTTCGGATTCTGTTCGAGCCTCCATATTTGAGTTTTATTTTTATTTTCATTTTTCTCCATATATATTTTTATATATTTATACAGGAGTGGCTGTGTTGTAAGTAGCTTGTTTACCAACCACATGGTTCCGGGTTCAGTCCCACTGCGTGACACCTTGGGCAAGTGTCTTCTTATATAGCCTCGGGCCGACCAAAGCCTTGTGAGTTGATTTGGTAGACGGAAACTGAAAGAAGCCCGTCTTATATATGTATATATATATATATGCGTGTGTTTGTTTGTGTGTCTGTGTTGGTCCACCTAGCATTGCTTGACAACCGATGCGGGTGTGTTTATGTCCCCGTCACTTAGCGGTTCGGCAAAAGCGACCGATAGAATAAGTACTGAACTTACAAAGAACAAGTCCCGGGGTCGAGTTGCTCGATTAAAGGCGGTGCTCCAGCATGGCCGTAGTCAAATGACTAAAGCAAGTAAAAAAAATCATATATATATATATACACACATACATACATTTGCATATATGGGGTACAGGATGTCACCAACTTTGAACAACATGAAATAAGAAAGCAAATGATTTCAAAACGCAAACAACGAAACAAATGGAAAGCAAGACAGGCAATATAACGAAATACCTTTCTTCAGTTGTTGGCTGTCTATCTACTCCTCATTTCGAGTATTGAACGACAATATGAGTCTTCAGAGACTCAATAAGTACTTCAAAGTAGCTCCCATAAATTCTTAAATAAAATTTATGATTTATGGAGGGGCAAAGTTGAAAGCAAAAAAATGGACAATGGAGACATACAAGAAAACCGAACGAAAAATCATGGAGGCCGTTACACCAGAACCAGGGTAATATAGTGAAGACAGAACTCATATATAAATGTATATATCCACACACATACACATATATGCACATACATACATACGCGCCTTTGTATAAAGATACAAACAAACTCAATATAAATATATAGATATGTAAATATGCAATTACGTTTACAGTATGAATGTATGTATAAAATGTATATATATATATATATATAGTTTTGTGTGTCTATTTAACTACGTATCTTTCTTCCCCTCTTGATCAATACCCATTAGCATATATATATAGTATTTCTTATACCTCACCGAATAACTTTGAATGCGTTCATAGTACGTCCAACACCACAAGTAAAGAAACCTTTCTAAAATCCTTGGAATCTCCGACGATATTATCTTTGAAAATTGATTAAATCTGGAATGATATTTTAATGCCAAAGGAAATTCTCACTATAAGATTACTCTATATATAATACCTCCATTTCTCCAATATAAAATGAATAGTATTTTTCTCATATCTGAATTATTGACTCAGGTTGTGATGTTTTATTATCAGTGTTATGAATGATCTGAGATAAATAACATCAGATATATTGCTGGAACTACATTTTTTACCTCAAGATTTGAATGGTGGCATTTTTTTCTATTTTGAGTTTTGTGCCGTTATTACCACATTTAATGATTCTTGGAATATAAATAATGAAATGTATGAAAGGTTAAGTCGAGTGTCAGCGTAGGGAAATGACATCTTAAATTTCTTTAGTACGTTAATAATAACCCACATTTAATAAAATATATTTCACCATTAATTAAATATTCTATTGTTAAAATGTCAAATATTATGATTCATCATCCAAACCGTAAAATATTATCAAAGAAATAATAACTATTAAAGATCAAAATTGGTCTTCCATAATAATACTTACTGAAATCTATGGATATAATGAAATATTTTTATAAATGCACATGTATGAGTATGCATGTGTGCGCATGTGTATATATACTTATATGTGTATACGTGTATATTTATATAGGTATGCATATATATATATATAAACATATATATATACATATACATATATATATATATATATATATATATATACACAACTATGAGAGAGAATCCACCATATGGACGCTCCTGCGCTAGATATAGATCCCCAAAACCCTCGTTCTGAACTGGATATCTTATATCCAATTTTTTCAACATCTTTTTGACTTAAATTATAAATTAATATGTTCTCAAACTGGGGTAAACTAATGCAGTGAATTATTTTTGCAGTATTTATTTACGGGATTTTAGGGCGCCAGAACGAGGGCATTTGAATGTAACTGTGAATATAATCGGCCGAATGGCTCGTGTTTCTGACCTCGTGTTAATATACAGCGTGCAGTTCGATGATCCGAGATATTTATGTAAGTAAAATTACATAATGTATTAACGGTGAAACAATTGTATGGGGTTAATCTATATTTTCGTTATTTTTCATTTGTTCTGCTCGCCTACGTTCTTGGTGTGCTGAATTATTACTTGAGAACAATTCTTAGTGGTTGAGTCCCTTTGCGGATCTATATCTACCGTAAGAGCGTCCACATAGTGGATTCTCTCTCATAGTTGTTTATTAATAATATTTACTAAATCTCAGTCTTTTATACGCAAGACCACTGGTGTTTACATTGATTTTATTAAATTAATATCCAATTTTCTCACCCTCTTTTTGACTTTAATTATAAATTAATATGTTCTCAAACCGACATAAACTACTGCCGTGAATTATTTATGCATTATTTATATACGGTAATTTAGCGCGCCAGAACGAGGGCATTTGAATGTAACTGAGATAATATAATCGGCCGAATTGCTCGTGTCTCTGACCTCGTGTTAATATATAGCGTGCAGTTCGACAAATTATATTTTATGACGTACTCCACCGATGATCCGAGGTTATTTATGTAAGTAAAATTACATAATTTATTAACGGTGAAACAATTGTATGGGGTTAATCTATATATTCCTTATATTTCATTTGTCCTGCTCGCATACGTTCTTAGTGTGCTGAATTATTTTTTCAGAACAATTCTTAGTGGTTGAGTCCATTTGCGGATCTATATCTAGCGCAAGAGCGTCCACATAGTGGATTCTCTTTCATAGTTGTGTATTAATAATATTTACTGAATCTCAGTCTTTTATACGTTAGGCTACTGATGTTTAAATTGATGTTATTAAATTAATATTAAATATTTTCACCCTCTTTTTGACTTTAATTAATATATATATATATATATATATATATATATATATATATATATATATATATAGATATATATATATATATATATATATATATATATATATGTGACCTCGTGAGTACCGCTGGCGATTTTTCAATATGTGACCTCGTGAGTACCGCTGGCGATTTTTTTCCTCTGTCTTCCCTTCAAGGGATCTTTCCTTCTCCTATGTTTCCGACGAAGAGCTCCGCTCGAAACGTTAAACCCTCCTTCTTCCTTCTTTTCTGAGCGTCCAATGATACTTTATTTGTTCCACGTCCTCACGTTGTTGTGTTTTTTTGTGGTTTCTTGTTTGGATTAACTATATAGATATATATATATATATATATATATATATATATATATATATATTATATATATACAGTAACGCTTCCATATACATAAACATATACATATTTAAGTAGAAATTCATATACATACATACACACACACATATGTATTGTTATATGTGAATTTTGAAGCACCACATGTGGGCAAGACAGGAAAAGCAGTGGTTATGAGAACATTCACGTTAGCACTGACAGCAAATTAGAGACCAGATGTCCGTCAGATAGCAACACGTAGTCGGGAAACATAATATGTCCATTCTTCAAACTACACAGTCCAAGGGAATTTGAGAGAAAAATTAGAGAAATGCAGATTATTAATAAATTCCAACCCAAGCTAAATACGCAATACTATTAATACTCAGAGGTACTATTTCTACTGCTGCGACTACTACCACTAACAAAGCCAATAATACTATAGTGCACATAACGATGACAGCTGGAAAAATCTAGCGGCGTAAATTTTATTTTGCGGTTTAAAGTTCCATTGCCACGGCTAATCCTATCACCTCCAACACCATCACTACCACCAACAGCAACAACAACGACAATGACAACAATAATAAAAAAAATGATAACAGTGATGATGATAAGTGAAATGTAAAAATCCCTGGGAAATGTTCTTTATAGCATTTCTAAACATAGCCCAATAATTACTGCTTTGGCCACGATCGAAATACATGTCTCTTGAAGCAAAAACCAAGCACTAATCAACTTAATTAATTTAGTAAAGCCACACGCTGATTGATCACAATAATGTTTGCAAAAATTAACATTCTAGGGCCTATGCAAATATATGTAAATCACACAGTTAGACCATCTCAGTGTTGTAAATTGAAAAGCATAACTGTTACCAGTCCTACAGGAACCCGAAGAATCGCATAGATTAATGCATAAAGTTCAATCAGAATGGACGTTTAATATTCTGCCATTTCATTATATCATATTATCTTATATTATTTTAAGGTTGTAAATAAAACGTGAAAATCAAATTTGGAATTTCTTGTGTAATATATATATATATATATATATATATATATATATATATTATATATATATATCTATATATATATATATATTCATATATGTACACACACGCTGACATACACACATGATCGCTAACCTAATTACTCATCTCTTATTTATTTTCTTGTTTCCACGAAGCTATGCAAGCTAAGAAACAACGTCTTAAATATTCACACTGTGTTAGCGTACCTTGATACAAACCTAATAAAGTGACACTCTAATATCTAAAACCTCAAAAAGTACATAAATTTGCACTCCGAATTTTTTCATAATGTGGTGCTGCAAGCGGAGTTGGTACAGAAACAATTGTACTGAATCATCAAAGACTTCTTAAAGAGTTTCTTTGTCTTCTTTATTAGTTGAATCTTCGCCAAACTCATATTACGGTATGGCTATCGTGAAATCAAGACTTTCTACAACGGAAGAATTCCGGGAGTGTTCAAGTGTTGATAGTCTAGTATTTGGGCCCAGTACTTCTCTGGAGACACCCTACATTTACATCCTAACAGGACCTACACACACACACACACACACATATACACACACACGCATACACACACACATACAGGCACACCCAAATATAGTTCAGATTTCTAGAGAAACAAAGAAGAAGAGATGTGTAGGAAAAGCAAGCAAGTGTATTAGCTTGAGGTTCGGGAAAAATGGGAAAGATTTTTACGATTCGAGCTCACGCTCTTCGAGAGAAAGGAATAAGAAGAATTAAATAGAGAGAGAATGGAAAAAACCGTGTTGAGTTCAGTGATTGTTTATAGTTGTAAAAAACATTATAAAGTATCTTACAAAGTTCAGTTCCAAACTCGTGGCATGTGCATAAGAATGTGTGGTTAAGAAAGTCGCTTTGCAAACTCGTGGTAAGAAGTGTAGGTATATTGCGCAGGAAAATGCTTGCGGTAATTTTATAGCTACTATACGCAGAAATGCATCTTCTATGTGCATTTTTTAGTGTGTAATTGTTTCACAATGTTTCAAAATATAATTGTTAGTATATTTACGTAAATGAAACCCAGCGATTAAGTAAAAACTAACCTCTGACTGTGTGGAAGGAGCTTGCTTACGAACCACATGGTTCCGGGTTCAGTCCCACTGCGTGGCACTTTCGACAAGTGTCTTCTACTATAGCCTCGGGCCGACCAAAGACTTGTGAGAGGATTTGGTAGACAGAAACTGGAAGAAGCCCGTCGTATATATATATGTATATATATATATATATATATATATATAATATATATATATATATATATATATATATATATATATATATATATGTATTATGTGCGTGTATATGTTTGTGTTTGTCCCACCACCATCGCTTGACAACTGATGCTGGTGTGCTTACGTCCCCGTAAATTATCTGCAAAAGACACTGATAGAATGAGTACTAGGCTTACAAAGAATAAGTCCTGGGGTCGATTTGTTCAACTAAAGGCGGTGCTCCAGCATGGCCACATTGAAATGACCCAAACAAATAAAAAATTAAAAGAGTAAAAGAGTACAGAATGTGTAATAGTGTAAAATTTAAAGGAATTGTATTCAACCGATCACCTTAACTTCTTTTAGGTAATATTTTAGCGTGGACTATGTTCATAAGCTGTATCAAGTGTAAGAATAAGACAAATTCCTGTCGTTTGTTGTAGCTTTTTGTTTTATAGTTTTGATGACTGAAAGTTGCGATTGCAGAAATCTAAACTGCCCTTCAAAGAAAGTCAAGTAGGTATGTAGAGCCTAAATGAAATTACGTCAAACATCATTGTTTTCTACTCTAGGCCAAGGGCCTGAAATTTTAGGGGAGGTGTCCAGTCAATTAGATCGACTCCAGTGTGCAACTGGTACTTAATTTATTGACATCGAAGGGATGAAGGAGCTAAATACAGAGGGGACAAATAAGGACAGACAAACGGATTACGTCGATTACATCGACCCCCGGTGCATAAGTGGTCCTTAATTTATCGACCCCGAAAGGATTAAAGGCAAAGTCGACCTCGGCGGAATTTGGACTCAGAACGTAACGGCAGACGAAATACGGCTACGTATTTCACCCGGCGTGCTAACGTTTCTGCCAGCTCACTGCCTTTTACGCCCAATCATTATTGTATCACCAACTCATTAAGTTCACTTTTTATCATGTTTCAATCCGCTAATGAGTAAGAAAAAAATCTGCTTGATATTATTCGACTTCTTTTTCTCATTAAAATAAAAATAAACAATTGCCATTATCTTACATAACCGGCTATACGGTTATTTACTTAGAAATGAACATTTATGCGACTTTGAAATTGTATCGTCTACCTTTCAAATGACTGTGTGCTGAATACTTTCTTTCAAATCTGTAATTTGCAATAATTTTGCACATACTTTACTTAATAAAGATGAAATACATTACTGTATAACACCTATAATTGATACGTCGTTATCCTGTTTGTATATGGTTACTATACATTAGGTTTCTATTTATCAGTCATTACTTTTTGAATTTTAATTCCACGATCTGGGTATGCTTTGTTTTTTACTTCTAATTTCATAGTAATTTTCTTATTGCAACTATATAAAAAGCAATTAAAGCAATCACTTCAAAATTTACTGAAATAAATGTTAATATTTTACAAAACACATCAATTATAAGATGTAATTGATGTCATTATATGTCACGATATTTAATGACTTAATGAATATATCAAAATTAAATATTTTGCTTTTTAACACCATCTTATTTAATAGCTGTTCAGAAATTATCCTTAATGTCATTATAAATATATTTCACATCTTTTGGAAGAAATTAAAATACTTTCTTAACTTGATCATAAAACGGAAAACTTATTTTTCCAGGAAAATTAAAGCATTGTGAAGGGACACTGCTATTTAATACTATAGGCGGATGTGTTGCGCAGAGAAATGATATCAATTAGTGTGGTGGAAGACATATTACTCCTCTACTTAATATCGGCCACTTAACATTTATTTGCAAACGATTATACGAATTCTATGTACATACTGAATGGGAACGATATTCTTTTCTACTGAAGGCGCAAAGCCTTGAAATTCTGGGTGGGGGGATAGTTGATTAGATTGACCCCAGTGTTTCACTGGTACTTAATTTATTAACCTCGAAAGGAGGAAAGGGATAGTTGACACCGGTGGAATTTGAACTCAGAACTTTGCCTTTCATCCTTTCGGGGTCGATAAATTAAGTACCAGTAACGCACTAGGGTCGATGCAATCGACTTTATCCGTTTGTCTGTCCTTGTGTGTCTTCTCTGTTTTTAGCCCCTTGTGGGTAGTAAAGAAATAGGTATTTCGTCTGCCGTTACGTTCTGAGTTCAAATCCTGCCTTTCATCCTTTCGGGGTCGATTAAATAAGTACGAGTTACGCACTGGGGTCGATATAATCGACTTAATCCGTTTGTTTGTCCTTGTTTGTCCTCTCTGTGTGTGGCCCCTTGTAGGCAATAAATAAATAAATAACGTTAGCACGACGAGCGAAATGGTTAGTGGTATTTCGTCTGTCTACTTTCTGAGTTCAGATTCCGCCGAGGTCGATTTTGCCTTTCATCTTTTGTGGGTCGATTAAATAAGCCCCAGTTACGCACTGGGGTCGATATAGTCGACTTAATCTGTTTGTCTGTTCTTGTTTGTCCTCTCTGTGTTTGGCCCCTTGTGGCTAGTAAAGAAAGAGGTATTTCGTCTGCCGCCACGTTCTGAGTTCAAATTCCGCCGAGATCGACTTTGCCTTTTATCCTTTTGGGATCGATTAAATAAGTATCAGTAACGCACTGAGGTCGATATAATAAACTTCATCCATTTGTCTGTCCTTGATTGTCTTCTCTGTTTTTAGCCCCTTGTGGGTAGTAAAGAAATAGGTATTTCGTCTTCCGTTACGTTCTGAGTTCAAATCCTGCCTTTCATCCTTTCGGGGTCGATTAAATAAGTACGAGTTACGCACTGCGGTCGATATAATCGACTTAATCCGTTTGTCTGTCCTTGTTTGTCCTCTCTGTGTGTGGCCCCTTGTGGGCAATAAATAAATAAATAGCGTTAGCAGGACGAGCGAAATGGTTATTGGTATTTCGTCTGTCTACTTTCTGAGTTCAGATTCCGCCGAGGTCGACTTTGCCTTTCATCTTTTCTGGGTCGATTAAATAAGCCCCAGTTACGCACTGGGGTTGATATAGTTGACTTAATCTGTTTGTCTGTTCTTGTTTGTCCTCTCTGTGTTTGGCCCCTTGTGGCTAGTAAAGAAAGAGGTATTTCGTCTGCCGCTACGTTCTGAGTTCAAATTCCGCCGAGATCGACTTTGCTTTTTATCCTTTTGGGATCGATTAAATAAGTACCGGTAACGCACTGAGGTCGATATAATAAACTTCATCCATTTGTCTGTCCTTGATTGTCCTCTCTGCGTGTAGCCCCTTGTGGGCAATAAAAACATAAGAAACGTTAGCTCGACGGGCGAAATGGTTAGCGGTATTTTGTCTGCCATGTCGTATGTCGATGCCGATGTCGATTTTGCCTTTCATCCTTTCGGGGTCGATAAATTAAGTACCAATTAAGCACTGGAGTCGATGTAATATATTTAATACCTTTATCTGTTTTTGTTTGTCTCCTATATGTTTAGCCCCATTGTGGGCAATAAAGAAATAAGAAAGTTTAATACGCCGGGCTAAACGCTTAGCGGTATTTCGTCTGTCTTTACGTTCTGAGTTCAGATTCTGCCGAGGTCGACTTTGCCTTTCATTCCTTCGGGGTCAATAAATTAAATATCAGTTCCGTACTAGGGTCGATCTAATTGACTGGTCTCCTCCCCAAAATTTCGGGCCCTTGTGCCTCGAGTAGAAAAGAATAATGCTAAACAACAGAATATACATTTGCTCTCTTAAGTTTGAATATTGTCATAGTGTAAAGACAAAAGGAATGTTGTGTTTCGACATTATTTCAATTATAATCGCATTAAGTTAAAAGAAATTTTATTTGATAAAGGAAGTCACTGTAGCTGATATTTATTCAACTGGAAATAATCGTGAACGTGAAGCAGTCAGTGGATGCTTGAGGTGAATACATGCCTATCAAATCATATTGACTATCAATAAACTAACTTGATTATGTGCGTGACAATGATCACATATACGTGCGGAGATTATTAAGATATTCCTTGTCATGTGAATCAGAGTCAATTAGACTATTTAGGTGCGGGTTCTGACCGTTATCCTTGTGATAAAAAAAAACATTAAATTTATGAAATATCTGAATTAGTTATCAATAAAAGAACTCCACTGAAATATATAGAGTCCATGGGAACATACGAATCCTACAGATCAAATGATAAGATGCCATCAAGATCCCTAACTTTATTTCTCAGATGGTATAGAGTTTAAGGTAATAGAGAGGAGTAAATTATCCGTAAATACATAAATTTAAAGGAGACAGTAAAGTATGATAGAAAATGGGACCTTAATAGTGCAAAATAAGAGAAAAGTTGAAGACTAATAAGACGTACTATTCCCTTGCAGAGGTATCATTACTTTTCTATATTTAAGAGATGGGGAATTATGTACATAATTTACATTATTTATTTTATTTACATGTGACGGATATTTGTCTTCATCTTGTTTGTTGTTAACACAACGTTTCGGCTGATATACCTTCCAGCCTTCATTAGGTGTCTTGGGGGAAATTTCGAACATGAGTTCCCATTCCTAAATGGGAACTCATGTATGTCATCCATATACAGCGAGGATGACATTCCAAAGGCTGGAGCAGTTTGAATGAGAAATGATGCTGTATCCACCATATGCGCCGAACATTGATTATCATTTATTCCGCAGGATTTAAAATCATTTGGTTGGGGAAAAATGCATCCTGTAGACGAGGTCAGAAGGAGTACTGCATGAGAACTTTTGGTCGCGGACAAGTGAAATTTGGAAGTGGGGCTTAGAAATCTACCAGACAGATTGAAGTGCTTTGTAGAGAATGAAGGAGTATTTATTTTAGATTGAAACAGAATTTGTGTATCTTAATTTTGAAACATAAAAGAATTATAAAGAACTGAATTTTTCATGGGATGACACCAATATGTGTTGTATGTGTGTTTGTGTGTCTGTTTTTGTATCTCGACCATCGTTTGGCAACCGATGTGTGGTGTTTACGTCCCCATAATTTAGAGGTTCAGCAAAAAAAAAACCAGTAGAATAAGTCTTGTGGTCGACTAAACGCGGTGCTCTAGCATGGCCACAGTCAAATGAATAAAAGAATAAAAGAATCACATCTGAGAGAAGCAGAAATATGTGTGACAAATCTTTTATTGTATTGATTATATTTGTAAATCCTTAATATTGTAATTAAATGTTTCAAAATTCTATTATTCTGATTTGATTAACTGAGGTTGTTTGGCTTACTAAATATTTGAAATTACATCTCCATAGTAATTGTATACGTTGTAATTAATGAAGAAAAATATACAACCCCTCCTTTCTCCCTCACTCTCTCTCTCTGAATATGTATATGTATACACACACATACACAGACGCACACACACACATATATATATTCACAGCAGGAAATATTTTCTCTCATAGAAAGAAAAGTGTTTATAGGGTTGCAAAAGAAATGCTCAAATATAAATGAGATGGAGATAAAGCATTGGTTATAGCATTCTGTAATCAATGCTTCTTTATATATATATATATATATATATATATATAATTACATACATACATATATGTAATATATATATATATATATATATGTAGTGTATATATATCTACATATATATTATATTAAAGAGCAATAAGATTCAAGTTAATTTTAAAAATTTACTTGAATATGTACCTAACTTAGATGCACCAAAAAAAAACTATACTGATTTTAACAATTAATAATGTGGGGTGATTATAAGCGAGAAAGAAGCAACAAGAATGGATAGGTTTTTAGTACGATCGTTTCATACAAGGACAGGTTTTATTAAAAGTTGCAAAGATTACAGCATATAAACGAGTCCCGTACTCATCAGCTAAAATACATGTAAGTTCTCTAGACATCCTAGTGTTTGAGGCTATACTCATGAAGTAATGTAGATAATTAAACAGATTTCTAAAGTTCATTAAAGTTCTTTAAAGATGATGTATAGTCTTATCACAGAATTTTAAAAAAGTTTTGATAGCATCACAGAGAAGGTGACCTAATCCATATGAATTTCCATAGATATGATGAGGGATTATATACTCACAGAAGACAAATTTATCCATTGTTATTAGCATTACAGAGAGGGTGAATTAATCCTTTGTATATATGCACAGATTCCAATGGTTGTAGATGTAAATTTCCAGAGAAATGGAGATGAATTTCATATTCACAGGCGATAAATTTTACAATGGTTGAACACAATGAGGTAGGTACCAATCCTTGTTATATGATTAGGTGTTTGCCATATTAATCACATTACTGCTATTCACAAGAGGCTGTAGCTATTAACTCTTAAAGGTTGAAGGGCTTACTAGATCGGCCAAGAATAGAGAAGGGAATAGAAGAAAAGAGAGAAAATAATGGAGGAGGGAGCAAAAAAGGGGGGGAAAGGGGGACTAAAAGAGAAGAGAAAAGGAAACAGAGAATAAGAAGAAGAAAAAGAAGAAAGAGAAAAGAGAAAGAAAGAAATAGGGAAAGAAGGGAAAAAAAGAAAAAGAAAAAAGAGGGTTCTAGTTATACAGAAGAGCTAGTAGACTGTAAGTCTGGTTTTAATCAACAGGCATCTAGGAACTGGAGGGGAATATTATTTTTTGACCAGTAAACCGTAATTTATTGCTGTTGAAATCAGCTATGAGTTAAAGAGAATCTAAAGAGATAACACAGTCAGGGGTTAAGGGGTCAGATGCTAAAATCCCAGAAAATACATTAGGAAAATAAGTATAATCTTATCAAAAAGTCATTAAAAATTTACTTATTTAATTTATTCATTTTATTGTCTTAAGGAGTTGTCGTTATTATTCATACATTGACCGACTACAGGTCAAATCTTATAAGATCATTTACAAGGTGTTAGGGGATTGTCTATCCTAATGAAGATAATCATATTATCACCGAGGGAATAGCCTTATTTATTTAATTATGAAATAGAATTATGGGGCTACAGTAACTAATTATAATTTATTAGAGTTATGCTATTTAAATTAGATTAAGTTAGGAATTAAAATTAAATATTACAATTAAGATTTAAATTAAGAATTTAAAAATTGCGAGTTTGAAATTAAATAAAGCCTCAATTAAGTAGCGAATAAGTACTATTCATTTCCCTGTTCTCAAAAAAAAACTGATGTAGATATAAGGAAAAAGATAAAGATAACTGTAATGTGAGAACTCTTAGTTATCTACTTAAAGCAGTGCTATACTAGTAGAAATCAAGTTATATCTATCTATCTAGTTATGAATATTCCAATCATTAAAATATTTTAAAGTCTTCAATTTAGCGTGGACACAAACTTGACCTAGTTCGATATGGTTATTCAATAAGTTTCTATGTTACTATGCTTTAGAATTTCGTACGTCTCCATGGAGCATAGTTGACAACCAACCCTACTATTTTATACGGAATTGCTCTCCTAACTATTTCCCATTAAGGATATAATTTTTGTTATTATTTTGAGTTCCCAGATTTTGTTTGAAAGTGTGGGGTATGGTACAGCTTTATGACGTAATTTAAAAGTCGAGATGTGATTTCTAACTCTGGCTAAAAAATTAATTGTACAGCCAATGTAAAAATATTTGTTATTCTCCGTGGATATGGTACATTTATAGATTACATTATTTTCCCTACATAGACCAGGTGCCGGGCATTTTGATTTTATTCTACACTTACACACAGGAGGAACAATTCAGGGCCTTGGATTATTCCTGGGTAGATGTTTAAGGTTCCTATTATTTTGATTATCATTTCTATAGTTGGTACTGATATCTAAAGTATTGTTATTATTTATTGATCCTTCCGTTTCATCATTTAGGTGTAAAGTCCTACCAAGATTTCTTATATTATTCCTAATGTTTTATTATTATGTTATCTTTTTATCCAACTGTATATTATTGTTATAGATATCACTGATATTTTCATTCTCCTTATTTTCTCCATTAGCCTTATTTCTATTATTCTATTATTAACAATATTACTTCTATTAATATCGGCATTGTTATTATTACTATTAATGTTAATGTTATTAGTCATTCTGTGGTTACTATTTCACCTATGTTTTGATAGTTCCTATTGCTGTTTTTATTGTTGGTAGTATTATTGTTATTGCTATTGGTATTCATTCTGATATTATTATTTTTATTTCTATCTTTCCTGGCTAGTTTAATGTTGTTATTATTAATTTTAGCTATTAAAGTGGACATATTTGGGAGGGTTGAATAAGAAATCCTAACTGTTTTCCTAGAAATAATTCTATGATATCTATGAGAGATAGGGAAATTTTTTCCAGAATTACTTTGAATTTGTTCTGTATATCCGATTGTATCGCACAGTTGAAAGGAATATTCAGCCATAATATATCTTTTTATAAAATTTAGGGTTCGTAGAATTACTACTATTCATCTCACCGAGTTATTGTATTTATTACCATTATTTTTATTTTTATTTGTGTGCATCTTAGGTTTATCTACTTCAATCTTATCCGAGTTACCTATGTTCTGGTCAATGCTTCTATTTGAATTGTTGGGCCTGTACTCTAGATTAGCGTTTACCGTTAATTTAATTCTACTTTTATTTCGGGTTTGGTCTTTTTTTGCTGCTTACTTGATTACTGATAACTTCATTATTAGGAATACGTGAGTTCTCCCTATCAACGAATGTAATCTTTTTGTTTTCCAGCCTTAGTTAACGCCGCATTATAATGCTCAGAATGGGAGTTAAATATATCCTTATTGGATGATAATTTTGAAATTCTTAATGAAATATTTCTTACTAAAGATTCTATTATATTTGGGGGATGATTTGATAATTTATTTACGTAATTCGTGACTTCGCCTTCCTTTCTAAATGGGTAATGTAGCTTGGAGTTAAGGTCTAGGGTAATATCTAGGAAATTAGCTATTTTAGAGTGCCCGGTTCATACGTTATACTGAGGTTGAAATCCTTAAAGAACTTATTAATTTTCTTTCTAATCCTTTCTATAACAGATTTATTATTACTAGGGATAACAAACAGAGCATCATCTCTATATAGACCCCCCTGTATTTCTGGGATATCCTTGCTTATGCATTTTAATAGATATGCGCCTACTAGGTTGGTTACCTCAGCCGAATCACTGGAACCCATTGGTATATCAAAAAAATTTGGTGTATCTGCTCTAGTCCATAATTTATCTTCAAATTCAATAAATGTCTTCCTAGCTAGTAGCACAATATTGATTTCTTCTCTAGTTATGAGGGAGCGATTCATGGCAAATATTAGTGATTTGTTGAGTAAGATAGGGGAAATGCTAGAGTAATAACTATTAATATCGAACTGAATAAAGGACAGACTACTAGTATTAGTTAGAGAGTTAAACCATTTTAGAACTTCGTCGGTACTTAGCCATAGGTTTAAGGGGAGAAGAGGGGTTATTTGGGGTAGAACAGTATCCAGGATAGATTTACTAAGTCGGCCAATGTCCGACTTAGTTGGACAGATCAGCCTTACTGAAGGGTTATCCAAGAAGTCCTTTTTGTGGTCTTTAAGGTTGATCCTGGGCTCACAGGGTTTAAGTGGCTCCGTTCTATCTGTTAAATTTAGTTTCCCATGATCTCTTCATTTCCATGTTTACTTTTTTCAAATTGTTCTTAGTTGTAATTTTATATTTGGAGTTTAGTTCTTTCCTAATTAATTTGCTATAAATATCGTAATCAACTCTATACATATTACCCGTTTTATCTGCTGGTACTAGGATTCCATGTTTGCACCGGGTTGACTGAATAAAGTTCCTAAGGTGTCTAAGTGAGGGTTATATCTTAACGGGTGTTCATTGAAGCTAATATCATCTATAAGATTCAGCAAGTCTTTCTCAAAGTTCTCCAGGAATGGTTCTGAGGTGGGCTTTTTCTACTTTTAAAAATTCTTCTAAAATTCTTTTCGGTATTCATTTCCTAAGACTATACATCATCTTTAAAGAACTTTAATGAACTTTAGAATCTGTTTAATTATCTACATTACTTCATGAGTATAGCCTCAAACACTAGGATGTCTAGAACTTACATTGTATTTTAGCTGATGAGTACGGGACTCGTTTATATGCTGTAATCTTTGCAACTTTTAATAAAACCTGTCCTTGTATGAAACGATCGTACTAAAACCTATCCATTCTTGTTGCTTCTTTCTCGCTTATATATATATATATATATATATATATATATATATATATCTATATATATATATATATTATATACATACATATAATATATACATACATACATACATACAAACATACATGCATACATACAAACATACATACATACATACATACATACAAACATACATGCATGCATACATACACACATACATACGCACACACTCATACATACAGAGGTGGGTGTGTGAAGGCCTGTGGCCTACAGGTTGGTTGCGTTGCATATTCCTTAGTGGGTTTGCGTTGTGTTCTTCAACAAAAGACTTCATTACACGTTGTTCCAGAACATTCAGCTGGTAATATGAAACTCTGCGACGGAATAGCCATTCAATCAGGTTGGGATATTGGCTCACTCGCTGAGCTAGCCGGTAACATTTTTCGAATGTGAAAACAATGCGAAGCGCATTGTGGCCAGCGATGAATGACGACTTCCGATAGTATAACCGGCTATGTGGTCACGTGATACACATCTATAATCTCATGTTCAAAACCACATATACTTTCATATAAATACGCACATATACACAAGCACACCGGCAAATGTAATAAGTATGCATGAACCAGCTTTATTTTCACCTTTGTTCCATCAGACATTTCCATCAAATCCATTGATAGTTTCATATTCGTAGTAAATGTGTAAATATAGATACTAGTTATTCTACGTACAGCGTAACACTAACTTTCAAATTCATTTCATATCAATTATTCTGTGTATAAAATATAGTATACCACAGCGATTGTGATATTTGGATTACTATCCTTGTTCTAATCAAGGAACGAGACTCATATTGCGTCACTAGGCGGAACATTTCATTCAACATTGTCGTGTTCACTTACTCGCATATAAATGACAGTGTTACGTGGGATATTTCCTGGTAATAACATGCCTTCAAATTGCTGCCTAAAGGCTTTTAAAATACGGAAAGATTCAGCCTGCCAATCATCTCTGGGCTGGCTGAAAATATGTCTTTACTTTGAAATATATCCTTCTTCGACGATCTCTTGAACATTAAAATGTCCACAATTTGCAGCAAGATGAGATGTTTTATGTTTTTATGTCTTTATCAATCACTTAAAGACACATCTTCAGTTTAGTCTACATGATCATTTAATTATACATCTAATGGAAATTGTTAATATCTTAACATTTACATTTAATATATCTTTTTCCCAATACATACAATCGATAGGTGAGATTCAGAGGTATTCAATATAAAACGAAAGCACCTAACTGCGCTCAAATCTTTATCGGGGACTAGTCCACATATATGCATATTGAAATATACTAACCATGATATTGTTTATCTACATATATACATATATATATATATATATATTATATATATATATATATATATATATATATATTATATATATATATATATGCATACATACATGCATACATACACACATATATACGTAATACATAAGCATATACATACATACACACATATATATATATATACATATATACATTCATGTATGTATATATGTCATAGGTCTAAATCTACATTTCTTTCTGTATATGTTAGACCCTAATCGTTCGACAGCCAGTGTTTGTTTGTTTACGTCCCCGTAATGTAGTGGTTCAGGAAAGGGAACCAAAAGAATACTTTCATGGCTTAAAAACAAAAACTGTGGTCGAATTGTTCCACTAAATCAACTAAGGGGACGCTTCAGTATGGCCGCAGTCTAATGACTGTAAGAAGTAACACTTGTTGAATATAGTAATTATGTGAGACTTGGGAATCAAGAGAATTAACTTATCTTCCAATCTTGACGCGGTTACTTTTGCTATTTTCATAGTTTTTAAGAGATAATTGTTTTGCTTGTTAAGTTTGACACCGTCATCCGTTCTGTTTTAGAATCATTTTATCACCTCAGCACGCAACGTCTTCCATCAATAGTGGACAATCTTTTTCTTTTTTTTTGTTTTGTTTTTTTCGTTACTAATAAATATTAATGAACTATTCATATTCTGAATTTTCTGATATCCAATGAGATGTAGTTTTATAATCATTAATGGTGAAATATTTTGTGATGCATGGAATGTTTGTCAGTTTTCATTCTGCCAACGTAAGACATCCAGAAGAAAGACGTTTGAAGAACGAATGGGATTGACACGAATTTAAAAAAAAATATAGCAGAATGTCTATTAATGATTGACTCATAATATAAAATGCTTTTCGAAATTTCTAATAATAACATTACACTATAGACTCCTTTCTAAGTACATAGTTATTGAATCATGATACAATAAATAAAGAATACTAAAAGGAATGGATTTAATGTGATATATTAAGTTGTGTTGAAACAAATAAAGTACGAAAACAGCTGGAACCGAAAAAGGTCAAACGATTCTCACTTTTCGGGTATAAGGTTTCACAATGTGGCGTTGAATCGCAAATGCAACAATTAGGATACGGAAGAGATATTAAATTGAAATAATGGGCAATCAAATTAAAAATAAATGTTTGAATTTGTGAAACAATATTTGTTAATAATGTGTATTATAAGAATATATAACAAACATAACTGATATAATAGTTCACTGACAATGGGAGTGAAAGGGTATGTAATGATGTAACCAAATTATATTTCTGAATAATCCGGTAATGAACACTATGAACGGAAATCAATTTCTTCTGAAGCACATTACTTAGTAGATCGAAGCTTGATATTCAATACATAGGAGTGGCTTTGTGGTAAGTAGCTGACTTACCAACCAGATGCACATATATATATATATATATATATATATATTATATATATATATCTTTCTCTGTGTATGTGTGTGTGTATGTTTGTGTGTTTGTGTTTGTCTTCCCAACATCGCTTGACAACAGATGCTTGTGTGTTTACGTCCCCGTAACTTAGCGGTTCGGCAAAAGAGACGGATATAATAAGTACTAGGCTTAAGAAGAATAAGTCCGGGGATAGATTTGCTCGACTACAGGCGGTGCTCCAGTACGGCCACAGTCAAATGACTGAAACAAGTAAAATAGTAAGAGAGAGTAATATGATATATTATATAAGTAATTAATTAGTCCATTAATATATTAAATATATATCTGTGATGCATGTACACATACATATTTAGCATACATACATACTCACATATAATTGCGCGTAAATTTGCGTTTGCGCGGAAGTGTGTGAGTGTGTATATACATACATATGTATGCGTTTGTAATCCGTCAGAGAATAAATATACGTGGTATTTTTTACACAATAAACTTATGTACGTTAGTCACTAACTTTCGTAATTCTTACAATTTTTCTTCTATTTAGAATACACATATGTACATATATAAGCACATATGTATATAATCGTTTCTGGTATAAGTACAAGGCTTGAAATAGTGGAGGAAGGTGGAAGTCGATTGCATCGATCCCGGTACTCAACGCGTACTTATTTTCTCGACCTTGTAGGGGACGAAATGCAAAACTGGCCCCGTCGGAATTTGATTGAGCAAATACTGCTTGGTACATTGCTAATGCATCTGTTTCCTCTCCGTCTTGCAGCCAGCCCGCTGCCAGGTCACTTCATATGTATATGCATCATAAATTCATGTACATACATACCTATATATGCAATAGATATTCGAGAAAGAAATTCATTGGAAAGTTATTTTTAAGTGGTACGCATGTACCTCTCTGTGGAACCTTTATTCTGTTAACTTCAACAAACTAGAAGAAAGTACCGTTGAAAATAATGGATACCAAACTTTCTAAGTATATATCAACAATCGCTGAAATGCATGTTTAGTGAGATTTCATTTGTCTGGTACTGACTCAAGAAATGAAAGCATAAACGACATTTTCTCTCATTAATAATTGCGTACGATCTGCAAACCATACACAACGTTACACACGCTGTCTGAAATATATTCCTAAATATATACATTCATATTAACCCTACCACCCTGGTGTGGAAGACACTTTCAACTCCCTTGAAAATCGTACGCACTAAGGACCTGAACTGTCGAAGCACCGCACAACGTCTTCAATGATACACAATAATGGACACAACAAGACAGAAAATGTCAATCAAATAATATAACGCAATCTATGATCTGTATTATTAAGGTACTTAGCATTCGATTCAATTAAAGAAACATAAAGTATACACGTAATCACTAAGCTATAATCTAGCAAGTCACTCACATCTTGGAAAGTACAATTCGTAATCGAATACACTGCAGCACAATAATAGACCATAGAATTATTTATTCATTCTATCACAACCAGACACCAGACAAATTTCAATTCTCACATAATAATCGGAATTGAATGAAATAATACAAATCTTTTATAGCATTGTATATGACATACTTATTCATCCTCAAATAACAAAACCAAGCACAATATTAGAATACGGGGATTATAGTTATTTCTGCCGGATGTCATGTGAAGTTGCTCAAAACGATTAATGGTAATACGAACGCAGTATCTGAATACTCATCTTCTTCTCTTCAACGTGGTATTTTTGATCATCACAAGCATTGTCATAACCATCAGCATAATCTTTCTAAACATCATCACCTCCCAGTTCTTCATAATCGAAAATCACATTATCATTGTTATCTCCAAATTTGTTTTAATTGGAAACACATTAATGTTTGTACCTGTCGCCTCAAGTTCTTTTGTGAGGGATGGAGGATGGTAGTTTGAAAGGGAAGTGATATTCGATATCGTATCCCTTCGCTTGGATAACTTGTCGGCGAAAAAATATATTTTTAATGGACTAATGAACATACCGTGAACATTTACACAGTGTGAGCACCTTGACAAACACATCTGCCTTTATTGAAATTCAAAATAATCTCCTGACTATATTAATTACAATTCGTTTTGTATTTTGATTTTTGAAATTTTCTTTAAAATATTTTCGTGATTGAAAATGTAATTTGTAATTATAATTGATAAAATAACACTTCATAAATCAGTAATATTTTTCCTGAAATCAGTATTTAAAGTCTTGGTCCCATCTCGACATTTTCAATGCCGCAGAAAATAATTGCACAATGTGGATTGAACAGACTTAATAATACAACTTGTTTGTATTAATACTGTGTGGAGCTGTTAAATACTATACTACATTGTATCGACAAAAGCTATACACCTGATTATAAATGAAGTAACGTGTGGAGATCAATTACTATATTGCAAGAATCATAGTGTCTTAATACATAGCGAGTAATATGAAATGTTCAATAGAGCATTTGTGTTTTGTCATTTAATTATATAAGATCTGAACACCAAACAATATGAAATAAATTCACTCGCGCAAACAACAGATAAATGCAGCGCTATTGGATGAAAAGTAAAAGCGTGGAAACATTTAGTGTCTCGGAGGACTGATGTTGAAAAACAGGGATTTAGTTTATGTAAAATAACTCTCCCACACTGGATCTCGGTAATTGTATGAAATAAGATTGTTGTTTTATTGAAGTAAAAGTCTCAATCAGTAATATATATTTAGGAATTCAGTATTAAAAATTTTGATCCGATATCGTATAACACAAAGATGCAGACAGCGGACAACACTGGATACAATGTTGGAATGCAACATTACAGCATAATAGATACTTCTATTCAAATATATGCGTATATATATATAATATATATATATACATACATACATACATAATATATATAGATATATAGATAGATAGATAGATAGATAGATAGATAGGTAGATAGATAGATAGATAGATAGATAGATAGATAGATAGATAGATAGATAGATAGATAGATAGATAGATATACATACATACATATATATATATATATATATATTATTAATATATATATAATAATATAATATATATATATATATATATATGTATATATATATATATGCAAATATATACATAAATTATTAGAGAGTTATCCACTATGTGGATAACTCTAGTGCTAAAAATAGCTCCGAAGCAACCACAGAAGATCCGTTTCCAACTAGAATCAACCCACATTTAACTGAAGGAAAGTGAAATACAACGAATAAAATAGATTGACTCTATACAATTGTTTCATTACTAATGCAATATGTAGTTTTACTTACACTTGCATCTATAAATCTTCGGTAGAGTTTGTCAGAAATGCAATTAATTAGATCGATTCGGGCGTCAAAAACACGAGCGGTCCAACCAATTACATTTTAGTTATGTCTCAAATTCCGCGCCAAAAGCATGCCTAGACTCCATTGGAAACGTATGCCGCATCAAATAAAAATTGACTGCCGCGTAGTTAAATTTATAAAAATATAAATGAGGTGAAAAATCGATATTAATTTAATAATACCGTCAATTTAACACCAAGTGGCTTAGCACAAAAAACTACGGAGGAAATACAATTTTATACATAAATTATTAGAGAGTTATCCACTGTGTGGATAACTCTAGTGCTAAAAATAGCTCCGAAGCAACCACAGAAGATCCGTTCCAACTAGAATCAACACACATTTAACTGAAGGAAAGTGAAATACAACGAATAAAATAGATTGACTCTATACAATTGGTTCATTACTAATGCAATTGTAGTTTTACTTACAAGATGCAAGTGTAAGTAAAACTACATATTGCATTAGTAATGAAACAATTGTATAGAGTCAATCTATTTTATTCGTTGTATTTCACTTTCCTTCAGTTAAATGTGTGTTGATTCTAGTTGGAAACGGATCTTCTGTGTTGCTTCGGAGCTATTTTTAGCACTAGAGTTATCCACATAGTGGATAACTCTCTAATAATTTATGTATAAATTTGTATTTCCTCCGTAGTTTTGTGCTAAGCCACTTGGTGTTAAATTGACGGTATTATTAAATTAATATCGATTTCTCACCCTCATTTATAATTTTATATATGCAAATATATAGATACATTCATTTCTGTATACATTCTTGTGTATATAAACTGTTTCGGATGGGTAAACTGTCGCCTTCTATATTTTTTATTTCGCGCATGCGCATTCTTTGTTTTTGATTGTGTCGACTACACCGTTGAATAGTGTTACTTGTGCACCGTCTGTGAGAAAAATAGCACCATGACGCAATTCTCAGTGCCATAAATTTGGAAACGATATGCTGTACAGCTTGGCATTCGCGCTGGAAGTACCAGTACAAACATTTCAGAGTGTTTTGGTGACAATCTGAGGACATGTATCGATAGTGATAAAAATCAAACATCTAGACAACGTCATGGTGTTGGAGCGATGACTAGTGATGGCCACGTTATACCTCATTCGTCTTCCCACACGGCCTGAGACCCAACATGGAGACCTACATCACGTTCCTGGAGGAGATGGTGTAGCCCTAGGTCAAGAAGGTGTCTGCTGGCAAACTCTATCTCTAGCATCATGCGTCTGCACCATGTCAAACATGCAGGTGAACCCAGTCATAGCTGTCAGACAATTTCTGCGAGCACATCGCCCCTAAAATGCGGCCATCTAACCCCCTAGACTGTAACTCCCTTGATAATTATTTGTGGAGAGTATTTGTGTGAGAGACCCACACGATTCCTTGAAACACCAAAGATGAACTGAATGCAAGGATTATGGCAGCATTCTCCAAATTAAACAAGGAGACTGTCCAGAAAATTTGCACGAGATTCCGAAGCCGTGTGGAAGCCATGGTTGAATCCTATGGCGAACTTATTGAATAAGTTCACTGTTTAGTATTTCGAGATATTTTTATGTAATTTTGTTAAATATATCTCTTAAAATGCGATGTCAGTGATATTTTCATTTTTGCGCAATTTAGATGACATTTTATTCACCACACCCTATATGTGTGTGTGAGTGAGTGTGTGTGTGTGTGTAAGTGAGTGTGTGTGTGAGTGAGTGTGTGTGTGTGTGTGTGTGTGTGTGTGTGTATGCATGTGTTAGTAAGTGCATACGTACATACATAGATACATATATCTTTATTTACATGCATACATTTATACGCGTTCAGTGTCGACCGTCGGAGCAAGAATATTTGATGTTTTATCAAAGATAGACAAAATATGATTTTGGTCGATTCACGTTGTTCGTCTTCACCCAAATTGCTACTGTGGAAACTTTAACACACTTCTGAGGAAACTATTCTGATGAAACTATTCCTGCAGATGTCCCTGGCAGGCGCCTCATAAACCTTCAAACACCTCTATCACAGATCTATATAAGCATTTACAAGACCAAATAATTACAACAGCGGCAAATAATTTTCTTTCCAGAAAGTTTTATGCAATATGATTATATATTTTCATTGTAAAAAACATCAAAATCTGCTCTGTCATATTTCTCTGGTATACTTTGCTGATTGGTTCCTTCTCTCAAGATATTCTCCGCATAGAATAACCTCGCTAATACAGAACCATTATACTACGACATTGCATTCCATGCTAGCATAAATTAATGTTACATGTAAACGATATCAAATCAGTCGCTCAGTTGAAACAAATGTAATAGAAAATTATTTTCTGAAATCGCAACTTGTCTTTGCATCACATCCCCAAACTTTTCAATATTATTTATGTATTGATGTAATAAAAATAAATCTAATGTGTCATATATCTGCCTAATCCTCCTGCGAATTCATTCCCAATGTCATAAATACACACACACACACATAATGTTCGTCCTTCTGTTCGAAGATGACCAACTGACATCATCTGATGGAACTGCCGCCATGAGACCGGAGGTGGCTGGTGAGGCCAATCCGGGCAAGGAAGCCCCTCCCACAGGTGGGGCAGAAGTGGGTAGGGGCAGTGCTACTGGTGCAGGCGGCTCTGACTTTACGCATCTGACGTTTCTGCTCCGCTGACCGAATCCGTCCCTCCTCGGCTGTCCCTGCTCCCACGGTGATTGCGCTGCGCCAGGATGAGCGGTTGGCAGCAAGTGTCTCCCAGGTCTCTGTTCCGATGGAGAAGTCTTTGAGAGAGACCTTGAGACTATCCTTGTAGCGCTTTTTCTGCCCTCCGACTTTGCGCCTGCCCTGGCCGAGTTCACCGTAGAAGAGCTGTTTTGGGATGCGAGTGTCGGACATGCGGGAGACGTGGCCCGCCCATCTCAGCTGGGCCTTGCGCATGATTGTGATGGTGCTAGGGAGATCTGCCTGCTTCAGAACTTCCGTGTCTGGGACTTTGTCCTGCCAGCGGATGTGAAGGAGATTCCGAAGACACCTGAGATGGAAGTGGTTAATCTGGCGCTCGTGCCTTCGGTAAGCAGTCCACGTCTCGCAGCCGTATAGTAGGGTGGTAAGCACGACTGCCCGGTAGACTTTCAGCTTGGTGTTGAGGCTGATTCCTCTCCGCTCCCAGACTTTCTTTCGCAGTCTCCCAAACGCGCTGCTTGCCTTGGAGATTCTGTTGATGGTTTCAGCATCTATGTTGGCATTGCAGGAGAGAGTGCTGCCCAGGTAGGTGAACAACTCCCTCAAGATTTCCGGGATGCAACAATCGTTCACATTTATAAGCGGAAAGGAGATCGGCACTCCTGCGACAACCACCGAGGTATTTCCCTCTTGTCCATAGCAGGCAAGATCCTGGCCCGGGTCCTGCTTGACCGCCTTCTGGAACACTTGGAGCAAGGCCTTCTCCCTGAGAGTCAGTGTGGCTTCCGTGCGGGTCGAGGGACCACTGACATGATATTCGCCGCCCGCCAGCTCCAGGAGAAATGCATGGAGCAGCACCTTGACCTCTGCATGACCTTTGTTGACCTCACCAAGGCCTTTGATACAGTCAGTCGGGAGGGACTATGGAAGGTCATGGGAAAATTTGGTTGCCCCAGCAAATTTATTGCAATTGTCCGCCAGTTCCACGACGGAATGACAGCCAGAATCCTTGAAGACGGCGACTCATCTGAAGCCTTCCAGGTGACCAACGGAGTCAGGCAGGGCTGTGTCCTGGCCCCAACACTGTTCAGCATCATGTTCTCGGCAATGATGTCCGACGCCTTTAGGGACTGCAAGTCCGGTATCAACACACACACACACACACACACACACACACACACACACACACACACACACACACACACACACACACACATATATATATATATATATATATATATATATATATATGCTGCTTATGTTAACCGTAAGTACATTAATATGCCGATTTCAATATGTTCAAATAATGTATTTAGACTGTTCAGGAGTCTTTCTCTCTCTTCAAAGGCTACCATTATTTAATAACTATATATCTCTCTAAGGCTGTCGTTACAATTTAACGACTTGGTTTCGATTGTTTATATATTTCAATTTTACTTTCTTCGCTTATTTCGATGTTAATTATTTCATTGTTAGTAATAACAATATGTCTAATTTAAGACTGCCTAGTGCCTTTAATTCATATAATAATGCAGCCGTTCCCATCTTATTTTCCATTTTCTAAACAGATAATTAACGCAATTCTTTCCCAGCAAACATCCTCACACAAGGATATTTCAAATAGTTCAAATATTTACCTCGACTCGAAACTCTCACATCAGTCTATGATTGCTGTATCTTTTCCAATTTAATTCAGCATGAAACGCAAGATAATTTTATTTACTAATTCCTATTGGTTACAGTGGTCAGTACAACACTGTAGATCTATTTTCTACACTCATCCAAATCATGACCTCCGCTGTTTAAATACCAGAATCGTCTCCTGTACACGTTATGGTTTCTGCTTATCTGTATAAAATATGGTAGAAATATATATCACCGAATACGCTACGAAGTATCTGATAATTTATAATACATTGACTCATCCATTCTTGTTCATATACATATAACAATATCTAAGTTATTTTACGGCGTGTCAACAAATCCTCTATGTAATTGTTTGATCTACTAGAAATAGGTCCTATTTCTCCTTGAAATCGTACAAACTCAAGCGTAAGTAACCTCAACACGACACACCTAATATGAGTGATAATACACTCTGGAATGTTAGTTCATTGGTGGGCTCGTTCAGGATGAATCGATGAATTACAATGAAATGACAAGAAAACTCACCATTGTCTTTATCATATTGGTTGATATAATTCCACACAACAACATTAGAGACTTTGAAAAATCTGAATTAATTTTCTCCGCATTCATGATTAAAGGCCAACTTCTGAAATCGATTGACCTTTTTCTAACATTTGAATCCATCATTTGTCAAGTATAACTCACTATCTGATTACTTTTTTCCAATGTTTATGCAACCAGCTGAAACATGTAACGATTAAATTCAGGGATGAATAGTAATATACGCTATAGAAATGACATTAAAGGTAGTTCTACTCAAACACCTGTCAATTTCTTAATCTGAGATTTTGTTTTCCTTTTCAACGTTACTTACAAAAACGAAAATATCAAAATAACTTATATCAAGTAACATCAAATGTCGCTGTATTCCCTTTGCAAAATTATTGAAATATTTCAGCATGATTTTCAGCCCGCTTCTGCTATAATAATACAGTTGAGCAAATAGGTTAGTGACGAGAAGAATACAGCGATTCATTGAATACATGTGCACTCTTCAAAACAAACATTACGTCTACCAAATCACTGTCAGGCACTCTTGCTAATTAGAAGGATTTCAATAAAAATTGCAAAGAATTCCAACCAGCTATTTTGCAACCAAGAGAAATACTAAAATGTCGAAAGATTCACAACACATGTATTTCATTATTAATTCATTGGAGGAACTTGTATATTCTAATTTGCTAGAATAGATATGTGTTTTGTCATATTGGTTCTTGGGATATTCTTCGCATCCATAACGTGAATTTATATATATATGTATCGGTGGTTGTTGCTCTCATCTATGATCACCTTATACTACAAGGACGATAGCAGAGCCTGAATCAGTCCAACGACATTACACAAAGAAAATTGCATCAATGCAACTACTGAGCTACAGTGACAGATTGAAAGAGCTACGACTCTATTCCCTGGAACGATGGCGAGAACGGTATGGAGTGATATATATATATATATATATATATATATATATATATATATATATATATATATATCGAAGATACTGGTAGGTATGGTACCAAACTTTGGAATAAAGAGCTATACAAGACTACGAACAGGACGTCACAGTGCTGTTCTCACTGTGCCGACTGCTTCATCTCGGGCAAGGAAGTTGTACTGCAATAGCTTGGGTTTCAAGGGCCGACAGCTGTTTAACTGTCTGTCGAAA
>NC_042998.1:65095618-65105618 GCF_006345805.1 Octopus sinensis | reverse complement strand
TTATGTTCCTATGTGTATGTGAGTGCGTGTGTTTTTGTGTGTGTATGTTTGTATGTGTGTGTGAGTGTGTGTGTGTGTGTGTATGCATGTATATATATTGGCTGATTGCCATGTAAATATGTTGAAGCATATATGCTAGCATATACATGAAAATTCATATACACTACTTTATGTATGCACATATGTACGTGTATATTTGTGTGTGTGTGTGTTTGATTGTTTGTTCCTGTGTGTGTGTGCGTGTGTTTCTAGTTACATGTATGTGTATATATACCTATAAGTAGAAACGCGCGGTTTTAAGTTGTATATCAACTTAAAACCGCAGATGTTTTGAAGTACTTAGTTGTCATTTCACACGTAACGATGACATATTTCAATTTCGAGATTATTATGTAACTAGAAATATTTAATCGATATGTCTATTTTTGTAATGAACTAGCACAAATCATTTTCAGAGCAGTCCAGAATATCGTTGGAAAAGACAAATTGCAACAACGTAAGAGAGTATTGCAACGTACCAAGAAGCGAAAATTAACGCTTTTGATAGTGACAGAGAACAAACCGTAATATGTGCGATAATAAAAAAGGTGTCCGTTAGAATATAATAACTTAGCTACAACCAGAGAAGGATGAAAGGAAAATGAAATATATATACTTGTCCATAGATAAATAAGGACACCGTGTTCCTATTTGTCGTGTTGGTATGTACGACCGAAATACATATAGGAAAGTAAGAGATGAATCTAATTTTATGTATAGGAACAACATATGACATAAATGAGTCCGCGTGCATCAGTACGTCTACACATATATACGTATACATTCATAAAAGCATCCCATACCAAATTCTTTGAAATATTTTGCTGCTGAATTCACAGTTGATATATTGTTAATGTTTGTAGCAACTACGTTACATACCACTGAGTACAGAAAAGTATATATTTAGACCTTCATAATGTGATTTATTCATTGCCTTCAATTTTGTTTTGAGCAAAGCTTGTGGTCCATCTTTTATATGCAAGACCAAACAATACACATGATAACACTTCCATTCAGTTAAGATGAAAAACAATGAAAGCCACTGCCTGGCACTGAATCAGGGCATTATTATTATCATTATTATCTTTATTATTATTATTATTATTATTATTATTATTATTATTATTATTATTATATTATTATTATTATTATTATTATTATTATTATTATTATTATTATTATTATTATTATTATTATTATAACTATTCCTTCGTAAAACAGTGTAGGGAAATATACACCGGGGTCTTTAATCATCTGTTAATTCACAATAAATACTTCAGACAGATAATACTTTCGTTTAGATATGCGCTTTCGCAAGTCATCATTCTTGCATGGGATTTCCAGTTGCCTTAAGAAGTTTTGAAGTCTCAATGGGTTTGAACCCAACGCTCCGGTCACCGCTGGTATCACTTTTACATTACCCCCTCGCATTCCATACAGTCTTGCCATTTCCACTTTCAATTCAGAGTAATTGGGGATTTTTTCAACCTCTTTACTCACAACATTCACGTCATTCGGTATGGCCAGATCAATAATCTGACAGTATCTGTCTCTCTTATTCAATATGACATTATGCGGCCGACGGTGTTCTATTAAACGATCCGTCTGAAAATCATAGTCCCAGAGCATCGTTCCTTTTCCATACTCTTGCATAACTTTACTTGGTACACGCTAATACCAGTTGTCTGTTACTTCATATTGGTATTTACGGTGTAAGAGCTAATAAAGATACACACACACTTAATCATGGCGGCCCCTATATTGTTTTTATGCAAGGCCCTCACATCCACTTACCAAGTGGGTCACAGTTTTCACACTCTTTCCACGGAATCTGCATTTCTGTGTGTTAGAAGTTTTATAGATATTATTCTTCACTGAAGTTGTAGCGAGAGCGTGCTGTTGTGCAGCCATAGTCAGGCTTTCGATGGTACTCTCCAAATCACCTCGCTCAAACGATGCTCACGATGCTGAATTATCGTTAATGTATTGTGTATTCCTTTCAAACTGTCCATGCATTCTCATTTCAATAAGGTCTTCTTTTCTCTTCTCCTCAGCTCTTTGGTTAAACTCTTGCTTGCCCATCATTTCCTCTGCATTTTCACCCATATCTTTCACGGGATATTGCAGCTGGTCTTCATCACTATTGATCAATTACTCGGCAAGCGTTCTTTTTTCACTCCTTCTACAATGGTCTATACTAATTAATCCTTTACCACCATTCTTTCTTTTCTTATACAGCCCCATGTAGCGTCATCAGCTTTCTCGTCATTCTATTCCTCCTTAGAATATTTGAGGATGGGCGCACTATATATGACCACCGCAACTGCCCAGATATTCATTGTGGTAATCAAAGTTTTGGCATCCTGGTTGGATGTCAACATTTTCACCTTTTTTCTTATACGCTTCGCTGATCTTGACCTTCATTTCTCTATGTGAAATGTCATCCAGCCCTCAAAACCTTAAATATCTATTCCCACTACTGTCGGGTTAACCCAAGCTATCCCCTGATGGTAATTGCAATCCACTGCAGGCTGCTTTCTTACCTCTTTTTATATTAAGTACTGAATTATTATTATTATTTTTGTTGTTTATCACCTTCTTTCGTGAGTTAAAGGCGAACGCAACTTCAAATATAAAGCACATGTGGTGTGTCTTGCCGACCGTCTCTAGGTCCGGGTTGTTCTTCTGCACTCCCTGACCTCTTTGGAATGGAAAATCCCAGACGATTTTATTATTATTGTAATTATACGTATTTCAGCTGACACATTCGTTAGCACGCCGTGCAAAATGCTTAGGGGCAATTCGTATTTCCTACGTTCTGAGTTCAAACCCTGCCGGGGTCGCTTTCCATTTTATCTTTCGAAGTTGATAAAATAAAGACCAGTTGAGTACTGAATCCGATGGACACGACTAGCCCCTCCCACAAAAAGTCAATCCATATGCCTATAAAACGAAACCCATAATTATTATTATTATTATTAGTAGTAGTAGTATCATTATTATTATTATTATTATTATTATTATTATTATTATTATTATTATTATTATATTATTATTATTATTACCATGTGATGAAAACTCACAGCTTATTTTGCTGCGTATGATGGAAAGTGTCAGCTGTCCACGGCCAACAGACTAAGGTGCCAATTGTTAACTGGTCATGCTTCAAGAACACTGCGTAGAATTCTTGCACTTCCAAGCAATGCTGAGTTTTGTAGGCATTCCATCTTCACACTAGCAACAATCTTTTGCAACCATGTTAGTAGTTTGTACTAACATGGCTAGTTAGTAGTTTAGCCATGTTAGTAGTTTAGTGCTGATATTTCCAAGTGCACCAATTACTATTGGTATCACATATACTCTCTTTATTGACCACAATCTTCGTGTTTCCCATTTTAAATTGTCGTAGTTGTTTATTTATATTTCTTCTTTCTCATTGATCTTGTCATCGAGGCATGCTATGTCGATTAGCATTCGTTATGCTATGTCGTTATTCCATGCATTAAATATATCACGTTACAGTATATTCTTTCTTTTTGTGTCTTCAAAGAATTAAGATTACCATATAACAATTGTAGAATAGTCTAACCCAGTACAGTACACATTGTTAATATGCATATTTCGCAGGTAACCGAAAGGTACTTTTTCAAAGCTGATTATGAATAATTTATAATTTATTTATGTGACGGTTGGTTCTCCGTACAATATGTGAATATCAAACTCAAGGTAATATATTCAACATTGAGTCTATGAACAAAATTTTATTTTTGTAAGAAGGTCTTTATATATCTCTGTTGCATTTGGGAATTGGTTCTAGAATATTTTTTGACTATTCTGAGTATATAAAAAGTATTGTATAAATTTAGCTCTTTCTGACTATTAAATGCATTGCACATATTAGCTTCCATTACTTCCTCTCTCAAACACACTAGATTACTTTCCCCACAGGCAATATCCTCATACATTTACAATCCAACTTGCAGTGTGTTTGATAGAAATACAACTGAGGTAAACTGTTCATTTGAAATTTTAGGCCTTAACCATATATACATACATACGTGCGTACATACATGCAAACACACATACGTAAATAACATAGATACATAGATACATATATACATACACGTATATTTATGTATTTATGTATATTGCCTTATTTATTCATACCTACATGTATATATATATATATATATATATATATATATATATATAGGTAAACAGTAAAAATATTTACAGACATGGACAAGAACATGAAACACCACAGAGACGACACAAGAACCACAGGACGGGACATTCGAAGCCCTCAGTCATCAGTCAAGAACCAGATCATCTTAGTAATTTCGGCTGATTAATCTTGAGATTGCTCCGATATGGCCAGCCCGCCAAGGGAAATCTAAGCCAAGCGCATTAGATCCCCTGGAAGAAAGCTTCGAATGCATACAACACGAAGACGGAAAACGAACGAAGTACACGAACAAAAATACAGAATACGTGACACCAATAAGAATACAAAAACGTAAAAACAATAACGGTAAAAATTAAAAATAAACAACAAAACAAAACCAGGACGTAGGACAAGGGTCTTTCGACAGAACGAGTTGAGTATGGGGCTGGCTTGTGAAGTTGTGCCTAATGGCCGCAGGGAGACGAACAAATACGTGTTGCTTCTGCGACTGCTGGAACGAAAAGAGCGCTCAACAGCGGCTAGCGGTCACGTGAGAACAAAAGACAGGAGAAAGGGACAGATGAAAAGAGAGAGAAGGTGGACGAGGGAGGGGAAGAAAGAGACAGATCGAGGGGGCTGGAGGTGAGAGAGATAGAGAAACGTAGAAGGGGGGGGGAAGACGGATGGAGAGGAAAAGAAAGGAAGGGGAATAAGGGAGGAGAGAGAGAGAGAGAAAGAGACAGATTAAGAGTCGTATCAATGCTAGAGAAAAAATATACTTATCGTATAAGGACAATTGTGGATACGTATATATATATATATGTATATATGTATATGTATATGTATGTATAGATGCATGGAGGGAATGGATGGATGGATGGATGACTTCTACAATTTATTAAGTGATCTTTAATGAATCATTCAGATTGAATACCTACGTAGATGAAGATAATTTTACTAGCAAATTTTCTTAATGTTTCATTAAATATTTATTATTTAGATTATTTTGCTGTAACTACAGTTTCAAAGACGTAATTCTAAATATTGATGGCGATGTTTTGTTAACGAAATTCATGTTGCATAAATGATAATATTCCATTTCGTCTATGAGAGTTTCATAATAAATGTGCACTGAATTATTAGATTCGATGTAACATATAATTTTCTCACATAAAATTTTAGCTAGATTTAAGGTAGTGGAGGTACAATGACCCAGTGGTTAGGGCAGCGGACTCGGGGCGGAGGATTTTGCTCTCGATTCCAGGCTGGGCGTTGTGTGTGTTTATTGAGCAAACACACCTAAATGCCCCATAAGTCTCCGGCAGTGGGTGGTGGTGACCCCTATTGTACTCTTTCGCCCCAACTTTCTCTCACTCTTTCTTCCTGTTTCTTGAGTAACGCTGCGATGGACTGACGTCCTGTCCAGCTGTGGGGGAGCACATACGCCATAGAAACGTGGAAACCGGGCCCATAAACTTGGCTATGCTTGAAAAGGGCTTAAAAAGAGAAAAAAGATTTAAAGTAACAATTTACTAATTTCCTTTTCCTCATGCAGAATGCAAATGATAGTGCCAGTTGAATAAACATATGAATTGCTTTATTGTACTACACAGAGAGTGTACAGATATTAAGTAATTTGGTATCATATGAACTAGTCTATAATACAATATTAATTTCCATTTCCCTTTGATATAATTAAGTATTTTAAGTCGTTGGACAATTTCGGTTTTTAAAAGTTGGCATTTTTTGTATTGCCGGCGAAAGGCTGCGTCTGCGCAGTAGATTTTGAAAAAAGTTAGGATGTATAAACAAGAGGCACATAGTTTGATCGCCTCGTGTTTATATATTTTTGACTGTGTGATCAGTATTGGCGAAGGGAAAACATCGATCCCATCTCTAGCCTTACGTGATACACACGGACTCTAGTTTCTGAGTAGTTACCCGTCATCAGTGTGTGATAATCATCAGCATACATATGTACGCAAATTATTTCGTGCACCGTTGAGTTTATTACATAAAAAAAAACATTGCATTAAAACACGATAAGAACTTCGACCCTTTTAAATGTTACATTTTGTGCGAGTTTATCATTTCAGTGTAGATAAGTATATCCGTATTGCAGTCGTACATACAAGGTTGGAAATGATAAAGTGATAAAAGCAAGAATGGATAAAAGAGTCAAGGTTTGTGTATTAGACAATCAATAACAATAGAAAACAAATAGCATTGGTTTGATTAGTTTGTGTTTAACACAGGTGGATGCGATGTTGTGTGAAATACGGTGGATACGTGGACATACAGTATGCAGTTTGTATGTTAATCTAATGTTCCCTGTAATTATAAAACAAAGCTTTTCATTTCGTACATAAATTAATTACAGACATTAGGTGAAGTAAAACATATGTAAGTGAAGAGTGTGTTCTCGTTTGAACAAAATTTTAACGCGCCTTCAATTTTCTTAAATAAAACACACAACTTGATTATAATATAAATATATTCTGCTTTTATACACTTTATAACACATTCAATAAATTATTATATTAATTGACCATTCACTACCACGTTTTTACTTAATAACAGACAAAATTCAATTTTTATTAATACGAATGAAATGAAGGGAAAATAAATAATTTCTCGTTTTGACAAAGAAAAATGTATTTTAATTTTTTTTTCTAATTCTCAATGTTAATGTAAAATAAAAAATAAACAACAAAACAAAACCAGGACGTAGGACAAGGGTCTTTCGACAGAACGAGTTGAGTATGGGGCTGGCTTGTGAAGTTGTGCCTAATGGCCGCAGGGAGACGAACAAATACGTGTTGCTTCTGCGACTGCTGGAACGAAAAGAGCGCTCAACAGCGGCTAGCGGTCACATGAGAACAAAAGACAGGAGAAAGGGACAGATGAAAAGAGAGAGAAGGTGGACGAGGGAGGGGAAGAAAGAGACAGATCGAGGGGGCTGGAGGTGAGAGAGATAGAGAAACGTAGAAGGGGGGGGAAGACGGATGGAGAGGGAAAGAAAGGAAGGGGAATTCCATATTTTTAATGCAAATTATATACGGTTTCGAATATTTTCTTGAAGCATATGTATGTATAAAATATTTCATATGCTGAATTACAAATATTAACTAGGAGACAGATGATTACATTTTAGAATTCTATTGAAAGAAAGAAAGAACCATGGTGAAATAAGGAGTTGTATAAAAGTTTACGATGTTTGCTACTGAGTAGGTAAATATGTTGTTTAGTCATGTGATTTACATTTAAATTAATACAGTGCAGACGCTGTGAGATTTAGAAATCCTTTTCTAGTAATGCATGAAACGGTTGCTATTCATAGGGCGTATTCGAAACAATGTCGGGATAATTTAAACGTATTATTGATGAAAACTTAAAGTGAGTTTATGAAATAAACTCTTAGCTCTTTATAAAACAACAGAAAATCTGAAAATTCAATATTTAGTAATTCGATAATTGCAAAATATGAAACATAACGCTGATACAAATACCACCGCCAGTGTTATTATGGCAGTAAAGTAATATGTATGTAATCTCTTACCTCGAGAAACACTATTACCTGATGAAGACAAATATATTATTTAATCAAGCCTAACAAAGAGAAAGCAAGTAACATCAAATTAAATGATTCTGGAAGGTTATGATGGAATGTAGCCAATTAAATAAGTAATTATAACTTTGCATTAATTTCGTTTAAAATGTAGAAAAATATTAGATATATAAAGTCAATAAGTAAAAAGTATATGAACAGCAATGCAATATTTTTTTTATGATGTATAGAGGAATAAATATCAATAGGTACACAATAATGATATTATAATTTTCAAGTTTGGGTCACATATTAAAATATTTATGTGCATTAACGAACGGCTATTAATTATTTGTTTTCATTTAATCAAGCTGAAAATATACACCTTAAACTAAAACACATGTACATGCTTGGGGTATAAATGAAATGTATTTCCGTAAAATATATTTTGTAGCTGAGAGCGAATATGTTGCATTTTTTTTTAATTAGCAATTTAATTTTCTAAAAATATATAGTAAATTATTGAAATTTAATACACTGAAATTGGATTATAATTTTTTTCTAAATAGAGATAAATGACGATTATTATAAAGTATAAAGAACAAGGTGTAACTTCGAATTAAATGCATAATACATGTGGTTGCAACTTTTAATGTAATGGGCATCAAGAGTCATTGTATGAAATGATCATAGTGTGTATGAACATTTAAAGAATTTCGACTATATGCATGCTAAAATATTGAACAGATAAATATAATTTAATAACATTTCTATAATTATGGTCATCTACATATTTGGTGTATTTAAAATGTATAAAAGAAAACTAAAAGCATATCACAAGAAAATGTTTACGATACGGCTTCAACAAATGAGTAAAGATGTGGAGGAAATAGCAACAATGGAGAAAAAGCTTCTGAAAAATGTATAGTAACAGGATTTCAGAAACGTACACTGTAATAACTAATCTTATGCCTGGGGCAAAGTCAATGGTGTAGAGTAAAAACGAAACAGCAAGTCAGTATTTAAGTGTTTTCATTACGTTTATAAAATTCGTGTTTCGCCTTAATTTGTATCAGGTGTGAGAGAAAGAGTGAATGACAGAAAGAGAGTGCATGAGACAAAGTGAAGGACGCATCGAACGAAAATCTTTTCTTGCACTGAAGGTCCACAAAGGCAACTTCATGCAAAACCCAGCAGCAGATCCTACAGAAAATGAAAGATGCATTTTCAACAAATCTATATTATAAAATATCATCAAACGACGGATCAAGCAGTTCATCAAACTTTACTCAATAGACATGTAGCAGAGCAACAATTCATTGCTTGAAGAAATTTGAAGATCAGACCACAAACAGATTCATCTAATTTTGCAGCATGGATTTTTAATCTTCGATCTTCAAAAGCCTGCTCCAAAAGGCAGGCGAGTTTAATAAGGTATATACAACCATCACTTGTACCGAGATTGCCATTATATAATGATTACAATTGAGTCATTGCTTTTACCTGACAATTCCGATCAGGTGAAATATAATGGGAATGAGCCATTGGATGTTGTTATGAGAAACTATGAGGGAGCAGTGAAAGGAGATCTTTTCGGTCTTTTCATATCTTCTCCATATCTCTAAAATCGAAATAAAATAATCCAGCATAGGATTATATACAAATGACTGTCGAGCAGTAGTGCATAATAAAAATGGTCGCGATATGTACAAGGAAGTATTATGCAATCAATGTAGTCAACTAAACCTAAAATGTACAATCAGCACTAACGTTAAAGAAGTTAATTTCCTAGACTTTACTATCGGTTTTTGCAGAGGCATAACAGATCATACAAAATAAAGGGAGTCGTTCTGTTAATATACCTTCTGATCGTATATTAACGATAGTTGTAATGAAATTAATAGCTCCAAGAATTGATGAAATAACTGCTAAATGAAGTGAAAGAAAATGGCCTTCAATAAACCAAATGTGGGTACTTCCATCATAGAGAGACAGAAACACCCGAACCGTCCTCTGTCCATGAAAACAATTATGTAACAGTATCAGCAGACGTTTCTAACATAATAGTGGATGAAGCAATTGTCAGAAAGGTCGTCCATATTACAACACCGCAGTAGAAATTTGTAATTTTATGAATCGTATAATTTATATTGAAACAAATGTTGATTGGATAAAAAGACACAGGCAGGGGACAATACTATGGTATAATCCTCCGTAAAATATTATCATGGCTGCGAATGTAGATACAA
>NC_042998.1:64993118-65093118 GCF_006345805.1 Octopus sinensis | reverse complement strand
TTAAATTCAACTCGGATGTAAAAAGATTATGGGAAATGCGTCAGGAAGGAAGGCACGCGGGGATAGTTAGACATAAAAGAGATGATACTTTTATCTTCTCGTTCTAACATATATCTTGGTTAAATATTTCTAAATTTGAATGTGGAAAATGATTAGTTCTTTTATCGTTTACATAAATTTTGCCTGATTTCAAGTGAAATCGAATGAATATTTTACGAAGATACATCGTATCTAGAGACTGTGCATAATCAATCAGAAGTTATTTACACAAGGTCACACGCACACCCCCTATGCCCCCAGATGTAAAATAAGCTTATTTATATATTTTTCATTCCGTTTTGTTTTCCTTTGTGCAGGATACATTTTCTTTCTGCGTGATATATTTAACTTTGTTCTAAACTTTCAAGTTATTTAATGTGAAACGTTTATGAAAATCAAGAGTTCAATGCTTCCTGTTTCCTCGTTTCGAATTTTGTAATGGAAACGTCATGGAAATAAGTAATGGTAATACGTAGCAAAACGTTTCTCCAGTGAAAAAAATGTTACATTTTAATTTCTATAATAATTCATATTAATATATTTAACATATACTAAATGTTAAATTTCTAACATAGGTTCATATGTATTCATATGTGATTGTTTTTCTTTACACGAATACATTGTAAAGTATCTGGTTAAAATCTAGAAGTAAATTGATGTGATTTGCAGTCAATATTATTACAGTTTTCTTTTAACAGATTAAAGCAAATTCTAATAAAATGCTAACTTTAAAATATCATGTGCAAACAACAATAAGTTTACTTTAATAATTTGAGCTAGTACTGGAGAATGCAAATTATTTGCTTATCGCTATTATGGATTTAACACCGAGTAGATATCTTTTGTCATTAGTAACAAATACTTTTATAATAACCGTGTTGTTTTGTTTATCACTATATCGAATTCTTACATTTTAATGTTTTTCATAGATAAATATTAGTATATATGTAATATTATTTTATTACGTTTGGCTAACAATAGCATGTTGTATATGTTTCGTTATTTTTTTCCGAATCATCATTAAGCATTCTACAAAAGATATTATTTAGCTGTTTATTGTAATTGCCCTTTCTAACACACCCTCTACCATTGTATTTGTTTCAGATTAATTCTCTATTCGAATACAGGGGCATGTTTCAACTGAACCGTTTAAATGGTTAATATCAGCCATAATGAGATATTGATATATAATATATATTTGGCATTTAATTATTTTTGTAAGTTTGTAAACTATTTTTCAGTCCATAAAATTCTGTTACTTTAATCCTTCAAAATATCAAAATGATTTTCATACAAACGTGATATGCAATAAGATATTAATTAATATTAATTCTTATTACGATTATTTTTTGCATCCCCATTTAAGAGATCCCTAATGTCTGTAGAGTTAGAGTTAGGCCCTAATACACATTAGACCAAAGCCTAAATTAATTTCCATAGCGTAAACATGACTGAAATTAAAACGTACCCCTATCAACTCGACGCAGACTGAATTTCTAAGCTATCGCTACTTTCCAGAAACCATTCTCTCCAGTCAGGAATTGACTATAAACTCTAGCAGCTTCACATCCTTAGACCCTATTCAAAGATTTGCTGACGGATGCTGGCGTGCGGACGCAGTCAGAATCCCTGTCAGCCACGACTTCCTAATTTCCGTTGCAGCTGCCGACGTCGCATCTTACAGCATTTACAGTGTTCATGGTTAACTCAGCGGCCGCTATGATGTCGACATTAAGATACCCGGTGCGAATCATCAAGATACAGGTACCTCTTTTACAACATTCAGATGACTTCCTGCCCTGTATGTCAGCAAACCTTTTCTCAACTACATATTTAACTTTCATGCTCTCCAACGTCTTCCAATATTCAATAATACATCAAGCTGTTCCTGAAGAAAGGAGACATAAAGAAAACGTCAGATTTTGCCCGAACACTCTGATAACAGTTTACATTATTTTAGAAATAATATTAGCCGTTTCAAGTACGGAGACTATTTAGAAAGTCATTTCTGTCTGTAACGAAGATTGAAAATATCTGTACATTATTGTTTTAAAGGAACGTAAGGAATATTTTTTCTTAAACAATATTCCCATCATTGAAACCAAATCCTTTTTGAGTGTTTTGCCTAAATATTATTAGGTGAAAATTGTTTAGAATTATCTGCCGGAATTTGCTGCGTAAAATATTCCATGTTTATAATATATCTGAAATGAATTCAATGAAATTTTCACTTCAGAAAGGATTTGTTGTTTTATATGGATATGTATTTTTTCCTTTGAATGTGAAAAAACGAAATCTTTGAAAATCTCATTGCCGAATATTTGCACGTGAGATAATGTTTCTTATCTGTATATCTATAAAAATAGAAAGAACGAGTAAGTTTGTTTCATATTTTGAAGAGCTATTAAACTAATTATAAAAAAAACAAACAAACACTGTTTCTACTTTATATTTTTTCTATTATTTCATCTCTTATATGATAATTAAACATTATTATTAATGATAACAATATAAGTGATACAGAAATTGTGCATTCCTGTTATAACCGTAATGATTCTCTCCAGATAGGGAAAATCAGTCTCCACGTAGTCTTTACATCAAAACAAGTAGAACATTAATATAAAGTCTAAATTGCATTTAAGTTTATGTTTTCTATATTTATCTATTCTTGATGTACCTGCAAGTAACGAACGGTATGCCTTCTACATAGTAATACTAATGTTGTCCGCAGTATCCTAAAATATCTGTATAGAAAATAAATTAATGCTTACGAATACCGAACTAAGTAGCAAATGTATTTTGTTCTGATATTACACGGGACTTTTTTATGCTGAACGACATAAGATAAACCCCTTGTCGTTGCAGCCAAACCTTTCATCAAAAAAAAGATTTCTTTTAAAGAAACCTATAAATATGATAAATAAAAGTTAAGTTGAAAGAAATAAGATACCATCAGTTGGAAGATGCCAAGATAAATCTCCATAACAATGATTCAGCTAGAGCTAAACTATAATTACAACTTAACTCTCAGCAATACGGTAACGAAGGAAAAGAGAAAATAGCAGCGAAAATTGTAATAGCCTGCTTGAATACGAACAAAGGAACAACCTGAAATATGAAACACCTATAGCATACAGTAGAAATATTGCCAATGTTTTAGACAATGAAATGAATCGCGAAAAATTAATATAACGTAAAAAATATAATTCACGAAAAATAATATTTTTTAATGATTTTAATTTGTTGTTAGCCTTTAGATTTTGACTAGCAGGACCCGTGAGCAATTCACGGAATTATTATTAAACCTATTGGATTATACCTGAGAACTTTATTTAAAAAATTGAAAGCCTAGCCTGTGTTCAGTCTGTATGAAATGATAGTCGCTCATCTGGTATTCATTGAAAATTAAGGAAATTGGATTACGACGATGGCTTAATGCACTTTATATACATACGTTATATACTCTATCACAATTTTATTGTCTTAATACACTACACTCATAAAATAAATATTCAATCTTCTTTTTCCATTTCCCCCGTAAACAGAAACAAATTACATTTTAAACTTTATACAGTCGTAATTTCATATCTAGAAAACAAACATTTTATAGTAAAATAAGTATTTTATATGCAAAATATAGGGTTTACAATTTCCCGGGGGTAGAAATTTAATGAAACATAGCATACTCTTAATACAACAACATTGGTAACTTATAAGCCAAGGCACTAGGTCAGAGCCAATACACATTTCAATTTGCGCACACCTTTCAGTCCAATACTTCTTTGCAGACTATGTTCTTCGTGTAAATCCCCCCAATTCTTTTCTCTTGTTTCTCTGTGATGGTAACTTTAACTCTCACAACAAATAATTTGAAATCCCTTGAGCATGCAACATATAGCCGAACATGGCCGAATACCGATTCAGGCAAGTACAGCCCCAATTTATCAAATGCCTGTCCTTGTGATTTATTGGTAAACATTACATATGACAGTCGAAAGGGAAACTCATTCCTTTCTAAAGTGAATGGGAAGTTTAAGATGCGCATGCGTTAGGTGATAGGTGATATATGTCAGCTAGTGTTAAGTGATATATCACTTATTGATAGGTGCTATAAAAATGTTCTATGAACGAAAATTACTTTGCACTATGCACCAACCATCACTACCTCCACCATCATCACCTGCACCATCATCACTGCCGCCACCACCGTCATCATCATATCTCGCTTTCTTTCTTTCTCACTCTTTTCCCCCTCTGTCTGTCTGTCTGTCTGTCTGTCTGTATCTCTCTCTGTATCTCTCTCTCCCTTTCTCTCTCTTACTTTCTTTCATTTCACAATCAGAACATCACCTCTCTGCTAAAGTTTAAAAATTTCCTGCACTACCGTTTTTAACCATTTAATAAATATTATGTTCCACCTACCTCACGCCACGATACTCCTCTCTCCCTCTTTCCTCTCTCCGTCTTTTTATTTCTCTCTCTTTCTGCCTCACTCTTCACCGTATCTTTTTTTATTTCTCCCTCTTTTTCTCTAATCACGTGAAAACGTTACAACGTACTAAGTAACGTAATGACAAGTAGAATTATTGTAAGACTGAGACAATACACATATTTTCTCATCATCATATTACATATGATTTGGTAAATAATAGAATGGACAATGAGCATATTCTTCTTTCCGTTATCACATTACGGTCTCTTTTTATTTTCTCGTCGACATACTTAACATAAATGTTTTTAGTGTAGGCCAGTATAATTCCTGTTCGTTTTACGCAAAAATAAGGCAAAGTGTTTTATAACCGTATCTATGTTATATTATATTCAGGTGTGAATCACACTCAAATTTCTTTGTAATATCATCACATGGGAATGGAAATACACTTCATAAGTTATTGATGGTCATTTGAGATTCAGATTTGTGAAATATCTTTTAGTTATCACTTATCAGCTGATAATCCCTGGAACGAGATGGTAGATTTTATCAACACTAACTTTTCTGTACAGATAAATGTTGCATCGCATTATTGCAATCTTTTCAGTGATACATCACTTTACTTCCATTTCCTCTCGGACATATCCCATCGAGGGCACATAAGTTTTAAAAAATGGAGGCACAGTGCCATGAAAGTGAAGAGATTGCATCAATAACATGAAATGATAATTTAACAAAAAAAAGAGATAACACGAACAATACGGAAATATAACAATAAACGACCGAACAACTACGAGTATCTATTATTACCGGCATTATGCCCTTCCCAAGGTTCAATAGAATTTTCCAACACACCAATTCACGTTAAGAATCTGTGTATATATATGTATATATATACACACGTATAAGTATATATATATAAATTTATAAGCATATAAATATATATGTATGTGCATGCATGTATATATATATATATAATATATATATATATATATTACCTCGAACACACAAGTGCAAACAAGGGAGTCAGAGAAAGGCAGAATGCCACTTAAATCTGAACACTACCATAGAAATATTCTTTTAAGAAAACTTTTCTTCTAATTTTTCTAAATTTAATTATTTAATCGTTACAGTTGAAAAGGTCTCAAAATGACCGAAACCGGTACTGAAATGTTCACTATAAAATTATTTTAGCATTTTCTATTTTTTACTTGTTTTTTCATATATATATATATAATATATATATATATATATATATATATATACACTTTTTTAAAATCCGAGCAGTAACTAAAGGAATATTACAAAATCCACAGAAATATCAAACACATACATATATTCATATATTCATTTATATCTACAGAACAGATATAAAGCCCGACTTTTAAAAATTTAGTAATATATAAACATCATATAAAATAAATATATAAGAGAATCAATGTTGCATATATAACATCTTGAATTTACGCTTAAACTTGTAAAACGTTTGGTATAAATTTGTTAAATTGAAAATTTGGGGTAATAAAACATACAATGACATAATAAAAGACGAATTAAAATTACATATATATATACACATACATACATATATAAATATATATATATATATATATATATATATATATATATAAGTATATACGCACATGTGTATAGATATGGATTGAGAATTAAATAGCCGTCACTGTAATATATTTAACCTCTTCAATTTCTAATTCTTGACCACTTCCCCATTTCCTTGCATAGACATCTACTCTGTGCATATTATATAAGTATACGTTCCATACGATAACCTAGAATATGAAATTAGATGAAAGAATTTATATGAATTTCATTTTGCCACGAAAATAACGGAATTTAGGATGAAGATGTTTTACGATATGGAAGAAGTTGTTGCGGACATTATTTTTCAGTCGATACGGCTGGAACAAAACTCATTGCAGAGAGTCGAAAAGCTTGTGATTGTGTAGTGACGAAAACAGAGAGACAAATAGCGATTGAAAGATGGAGAGAAATTGAGAGAGAGGAGGGGGAGAGTTAATGAGAAACATAGAGTGAATGACAGAGAAAAGATGTGAACAAGAGAGATATATCGTGAGTGAAAAAAAGAGAAAGAAAGAGTGAAAGAGAGGTAGAACGAAAGAGATAGTGAGATAGAGAGAGCGTTTGAAAGAGAGAGACAGAGAGAGACAAAGGGAAAGAGAGAGTAGGAAAGAAAGCTTTTGTAACGGTGGTATCAATAATGTATAAAAATCATGTAAACGATGTGTGACACAGTTCACGAAAGTAGCACAGCGAAAAATTTTGAGGAGGCGAGGGTGAATATATTTCATTTAGTGAACTTTAGATAAAAATAAAAGACAATGAAGAAAAGACTAAGGAAAATGGTAAAGCAACGTTTAGGATTTCCTGAAGAGAATAGCAGGAAGTGAAGGAATTAACTTTTGTGAAAGAGATATGGCGGAAAAACGAGTTAGTGAACCATAAACCGCTATAAGTTTAGGTTGTACTTACAAAAGTTGAATTAGGCCTACACGATTTGTATATATATAGAGAGATTTACGCTACACAGAAATCAATGAAAAAATAAAGGAAAATCCGCAGTACAAACCAATTATTTCAAAGTATTAATAACTCTTAATCATAATACAAATATCTCGAAACAATTGTTTTGATATATATTTTCTGTCATCTAAAGTTCATCTCTTGTGATCCGGTTAAAAATTGATCATCACAATTGTTTGTGTGTTTGTTCTACAAACACAGTATCCTAATATATTTTCTCAGTTCAGTGCTTTCCATTATTTATTGCATCGATCCATCTTATATTTTTAACACTCGTAGCAATGACGAAATCGGTATACTGTGTGATTACGATGCCTGATTGGGCAAGCGGAGCAGCGCTTTTTTTTTAGTCATGAACTGTTAATGGGAATATGTATGGTTTTCGTAATTTGTGTTTTAGCATCATCAGCACATGTGAACAGTGCTGTAATTTCTTACGATTATCATAACAAAGAGCGAGACCATAAGGCATCATGACCGTTTTTGTAAAAATGCTACTAAGCCATTATGCTATTAAACCACGAAACAAGGAAATACAAAAGAACGCTGAACTTCCAATTTAATTCGCCGAATCTTTTATCCAATATCGGGTGATACGCTTTTTATCATATATTACAAAGTTATGTATGCATGTGGGTTTGTTATGTAGATATGATTTTATGTATATGTAGATATATTTTAAAAGGTTTGGAGGTGATGCACAGATATTATATATTACAAAAAATAAGGTATTCAGAGATTTGCATGGTTGTACATAAACACATATTTATGAACATGTCACATGTTTTTATAAATCACATATAAGCGCTTTCATCTATTCTAATAGATTTATTTCTTTAGATTTAAATTTTGTGAAGTGATTTGTCTCTTTTTATAATATTACTGAATGGGTTGGGTGGGGACAGAGAGGGGGAAAAGAGTAATGTGGAGTGTATAGGGTAGGAAAAGAGGGATAGGAATGGGGAAATAGTGGGTGAGAAAGTGAGAGAGAGTGCTTGTGTTTGTGTGTGTGTGTACACGTATGTGTGTGTGTGTCCCTGTGTATCTGAAAGGAAGAGACTTGAACAAAAGACAAAGAGAAAAGGAAAAGAATATATTGCTTTAAGCAGGTGGCTAAAACGGTTGCTTACTTTGGTTCAGCCGGCTCACCAGGGGGTCTGAAAGAAAAAAAATGTTTTCAAAGTGAAAAAATGTGTATTCTTCTGAATGTCAGTGGAAAAGAGAAGGAAAGAAAGGAAGAAAGAAAGAAAGAAAAAGAAGAAAAGTGTGTTTATATCTATACAGGTGGTCAATTCTTTCAGTAGAATATGACAAGTTGATTCTTGGTCTGTAAAAATGGCAAGACCAGGTGGTAACTCTAAGGGGGATCTCTTTTGATGAGGAATAATGGAATTTTTTTTTTTTAAATAATTACCTGGGCTTATTATGATCATAGCATTATCATTGTCCAATGCTTGATTCCCATGCTGGTATGGATTGGGAAATATTGATGCAAAAATGTTTCTATTTATGTATACACACACACACACACACACATGCATATATCTTAGGGTTCCAGATGGGTTTATAAAGAAGTTGATGTGATATTCATATTTTCAGCCATTCAGTTTAGGGGGAAAGTTTGCTATGAAGAGAGTTGTTCTCTATTTTTTCTGAAGAAGGTGTCATTCCTTGGGTATTTGTAGAAGGGAAAGATATTGAACCTTGCTCCTCAATATGTTTCTAAGTATTTACTTAGTGTAATTTTCTGTAACCCTCCCCGTCAGATATGATGTCGGGGAATTTTGGCTTGTTGGCATAAAGTATTGCCAGTTTCACCTATATAGTCCTCCTTCGATGTGGGACAGGTTATGCTGTATATTAAGTTTTGCGTCTTGAAATTTATGTTTGCATTTGCTTTGAATATGTGTCCATTCTTAAATTTTATTTGGTCGTTTTCCTCTATATATTTGTAGATGATGTTGCTGCAGATTCCACTTCTGCTATCTCCACATTCTTTCACTCTTAATTCGCTTTCATTCTCTGATGAGAATTTTGCTCTTGTCAGTTGTTTATTCAGATTTTTCTCTAGGCGTTTACTGTTTCTTATGCAGTATTTGTTTAATAGGTTTCCATTTTGGGGTTTTGTAGGACTATTGGTAAGTTTGATTGTATAATTTAAAACATGTTGCTACCTCCAGGGTTGTGTTTGTTTATGAAGGGGATGATATTTTCTTTGCTTTTCTTTGTTGGAGTTCTGAGTTGTGTGATGTCCAGTTTCATTGCTCTTGAGATACGGTTTTTTTAATATAAATTTGAATGGATATCTCTTTTCTAGTAGGGACATTTTAAGTTCTTTAAGTCTTCTTTGGCGTGTTTGTGAGTCGGCCACTATGCTACATATGCATCTTGCCGTACTATATGGAATGTTCCTTTTTATGTGGGATAGGGAGCAGGAGTAGAAATTTACATCTTGTGTCCGTTTTTGTAGTAAATTTCTATTTTGACGATGCAGTTGTGTATATTGATATTGATGTCTAGGAAGGGAAGTTCGTTATAGCTGGTATCTGTCGTGAATTTGATAGATGGGTGCAGTTGTGGAATGTTCATAGATCTTCTGATCTGTTCCAAAAGATGAAACGGTCATCGAGGAAGCGTTTCCCTTTTTTTCTTGATGCCTTCTCTGGAGTCGTTTTCGAAGATTTTCCCTATTTCCTCGTATAGTTTGTTCTCAAGGAAAACCATAACCAGGTTGGCATATGGAAGTGCACATTTCGTACCAATATACGAGGGGCGTTCAATAAGTAATGCCCCTGACCCACTTGCATTTGTTTGATCTAGCTAAAATTTTGCATGTGCAATTATTTATATCTCTATGAATGAAGTGGCAAATTACAGCTCTGAACTAATTGTGATTTCTGATTTACGGGTGTTTGAACTGAGTCAAGTGTGAAATGAAGCCTGTTGAGTGTCGAGCAGTGATTCGGTTTTTGTATTTGAAAGGACGCACACCACAGGAAACTTTTGATGAAATGAAAGTAACTTATGGTGATGATGCCCCATCATATGACCTTGTAAAACGCTGGCATCGTGAATTCAAACATGGTCGGAACTCTGTGGAAACAGCTCCCAGATCTTATCGCCCCCTTCTGCCATTGATGAGGCATCTGTCCGTCAAGTTGAGGCTGTCATTTTGGAAGATCGACGCATAACTATTTGCCAAATAGCCCATTAGGTCAAGATTAGTACCGGGTCTGTGGAAACTATCATTCATGACCATTTTCATATGAAAAAGGTGTCTGCCAGGTGGATTCCCAGGTTGCTCACACCTTTCCAGAAGCAAGAACGTGTCGAGTGCTCGAGGAGGAATTTGGAGATGTGCCAAGAAGATGCGTCAAAATTTTTCAAAAGACTGATTACACAGGATAAAACCTGGGTCCATCACTATGATCCAGAGTCCAAAGCCCAGTCAATGCAGTGGAAGCACCGTGACTCACCTCCTCCAAAGAAGGCAAGGGTGCAGCCCTCCGCTGACAAGGTCAGGCTCACAGTCTTCTGGGACCAGGACGGAGTAGTGATGACAGATTTCCTGGCGAATGGTGTCACAATTACAGGAGTCTATTATGCTTCACTTTTGAGGAAATTAAGAGAAGCTATCAAAATCAGCAAAGGCATCCTCCTCCTGCAGGACAACGCTCCGATCCACAACTCGCGTGTCGCCAGATCAGAAGCACAAGCGTGCGGCTATGAACTCATCCCCCATTCCCCCTACTCTCCTGACCTTGCACCCTCTGATTTTCATCTCTTCTCTGCCATGAAGTTGTTTTTGCAAGGAAAGCGTTTCCCAGATGATGCAGCCTTGATTTCTGAAGTCACGTCGTGGTTGGAGGACCAAGATGGGGTCTTCTACAAAAATGGTCTTCAGAGATGCATCAAACGATGGGAGAAATGCGTAACTCTGGGTGGCTCCTATGTAGAAAAAGACTAATAACTGTGCCAAGTTTCGTTGCTCTACTGCTATGGGAAGTAGGCCAGGGGCATTACTTATTGGACGCCCCTCGTAGTTGTGCCCTTTAAATGTCGGTATGTCCTGTTAAATGTGAATGTGTTTTCTTTAAGTACCAATTGGGCGGCTGTTTTGAAGCGTTTCTCTGTGAATTCCCTGTGTTTTACAAAGTGTTTTATCGGTGTTGTACAAGATAAACAGGGATTCACAAATGCAGGATTGATGTTGAGACAGCTTAGGAAATCGGGTGAAATTATTCAGTAGACGGAGGAAGAGTAGCCGAGCCATATTTTTCCGTCTGCTAGAGGGTATTTGCCTGATTTCTTAAGCTGTTTCCATGCCCATCCTTCATTTGAGCATTAATTTAGTGTTTATAAGATACATATGTATTATTTATTCGTCACAGTAGATGCTTCTTTTTATGTGCTACTATTAGTATCATGTGCCAGCAGCATGTCAGACAGCATCCACATGCCATAACGGATTAAACATGTTTTAGTGAGTTGTGCTGTGGGCAGTGCCTGATTTTGCTAGTACACCACAGTATTAAAAAATACTGTCTAGCTTGCTCTCGGCACTCGAAACTAATAGTGGCACATAGAAACGTAAATTGTGTTTATGAAATAATGCTTATCAACTTCCACTTCTAGATCTTACCATTACGATCAGTGCAATACATATATATATTATGTGTGAAATTATATGTATACAAATATTTATGTATATATATGAATGCATATATATGCTTATATATGTGTGGTTGTGTGCGTACGCGTGTGAGTTTGGGAAGTGTACTTATAGTGTTGTTGAGACATTCACATTGCTATATGTCTTCATACCAACCAATGATCAGGAGATGAATTTGCTTTGTGTCACCAAAATAAATGTTAAAATTTATCGCAGAACATATGAAATACCTTTGCAGGAAATGTACATTTGACATTTATGCTACTTTTAAATCACTTTGTCACACTTAACTGAGGTCGGATGTTAGTGTATAAAATTCTATGTGGAATTTAATAACGAAAATTATTTTATTTTCTGTTTATCATTTGATAAATATTAATGTGCATACTCTATTGCTGATTCCCTAGGTTGTAAAGTGGTATCATTCTTTACATAAAACAAAAACTACATTACTTTTCGCATTGCTCGCACACATCTTAACATACATACATACATGCATATATGCATACATACATGCATATATATATATATATATATATATATATATATATATAATATATATATATATATATATATATATATATATACATATATATGATAAGCTTTAACCAGTTTCGACCAAATATTGGTCCAGGCCAAGTCTAGCTTAATAGCACCGCCTAATAGGATCATTTAAATCCTATTAAAATCAAGTATCGTGGTATCATGGTCCATTCAAGTAGTGAGTTCTTGTTGAGTAAACTGTATCCAGGTATATGTGGCTTATCTGGTATTCCATGAAGAAATGCGTCTGGATTCTGTTTAAAGATGATGTGATCCTTTTCCTCTTTGATCAGTTTTGGGACAATATTAAATAGGTTAGGGCATGTTGGGCAAAAGAAATTGTGTCGCAATGTAGCTATATATTGTGATTCTGAATTGGGCAGGCAACGTATGGCCCCTGGTACCAGCCTTCGCTGTACCTTGCGGCTAATTCTCAGGTCGTTTGGGCAATGCTGGCGGTATATTCTCCACATCGTTTAAATGATGTACCGATCGCGGCGGCGCTGGAGAGAGTAGAGTTTCAAGGCTTTAAGGCGGTCACAGTAATCGAGATGTCATGCCCTTAATTCGTTTAATGATTGCCCTCTGGGGTGATTCAATTTTCAAGATTTTTGTTTTGTATAGAGAGACAACAGGGAGCAGCAGTATTCATGATATGGCCGTACAGAGGGGGAGAAAACTGGAATGATGAACACTATTAAATTTACATCTAATGTAGGATAAAACTTTTTCGAAAAAATTGATAATTTTTTTTTTCGAAAAAGTTTTATCCTACATTAGATGTAAATTTAATAGTGTTCACTTCCGGACTCTCTCACTCTGTGAAAGTTTCTAGTTCGAATCACACGTGTCTCGAGATGTGCTGAAGATTTTCTATTTTGGATGTATTTGGGTTATTTAGTTCTACTCATGAGTTAGTGCTTGCTTTTTCCATGGGTATGACTAAGTATTTCATTTATGTCTTACGTATTTATGTCTTTCATTTATGTCTTAAGTATTTCATTTATGTCTTATCCTTGAGGAGGAGAACATTCTTATGAAATAACTCTGAAATTAGGACCAATACGGTAATGACGGAATTTTTTAGAAATTTGTATCGGCTTGATTCGAGACGCATAAATTATAATGGTGATAGACAATTTTGTCTATTTGCGACATAGTTGGCATTACAACTGTTCTTTTTCCCTTATTTTATAAGTTATTTATGAATTTAACCATTAAAGATATTTTTTAATATGCTGGCCATTCATAAAATTGTTTTCGAAAAAGTTTTATCCTACATTAGATGTATATATATATATATTCAATAACTTTTGCTTGTATATTTTGTCCCTCTGTCTTATCTCATGGTACGATATGAACACTTAACGTGGTTTTTATAGTCAGAATTTCGACTGCTATTACGGCATGTTGGTGTCTCTCAGACACCCTCATTTTTAATTGTTAAAAATTATTACCTTTGTACGGTATTTTTTCCATGCTGGCCACTTGATAATATTGATACTTAAATATCGATATTATCCGTATATATAAATTTATACAATTCGTTATTATATTCACTGCGGTGTTTATTTTAACCATATCGTGCTTATGGGGTATTTTGGCGGGCAATTTAACTGGCCGTGTGCATACGTACATATGTATGTATGTATGGACGTTCGTATATGTAAGTATATCGTTTGTTCTGCATATATATATATCTGTATTTATCTACCCTTGATATATTCAATTGATGACGGTAAAGCTTATTTAAAGCAAAACCAGAGATCCTGGATCTTGAATTATTCAATAACTTTTGCTTGTATATTTTGTCCCTCTGTCTTATCTCATGGTACGATATGAACACTTAACGTGGTTTTTATAGTCAGAATTTCGACTGCTATTTCGGCATGTTGGTGTCTCTCAGACACCCTCATTTTTAATTATATATATATATATATATTATATATATATATATATATATATATATATATATATATATATATATATATATATATATATATATATATGCATAAGGCAGTAAACTCCACCCACTGATAGCTTCTTCACTTTGGTGGAGATTTGCTTACTCTATTATCCGGCAACATCATCTGTCTGGGTTGTCATTTTTTCCATTTTTCCTTCCACTTGTGTCAATAATATTGCCCTCTTTGTATGACCATTTTTTGATAACCGCAGATTTATATATATGACTATATTCTTTTCAACTAATTGACAGTGTATTCTCTATTCCTTATGAAACAGTGCGCCAGTTCAGCTGAATCGGGGTTCCTAGCTTACATTTGGATTGTTGTTGAATTATTTTAAAATTTAGTAGCGGTCGCTTTTACTAAGAAAATATACTTATATATTTGTAACAAGATTCTTCAAATGACGAAATCTAACTTTTTCACAACGTAACTGTTTGAGTTTCATTATTCGAATCCTGATAAATGCTTTACTCGCATCAAAAAGTTTATGATAATGTTACCTCGAAATGGATCTCTACTCTCTACTTGTTTCTACCCATCCTTCTCTAATATACTTTTTCTACTCTTCACCGTTTTCTATCTGTCTCTTTCTCTCCCCTCTTTCTCTTTCTCTCTCATTTATCACACATGGCCTTCGTCCATCTTTCATTTCTTCACATGACCATCTTTCTTTCCTTCCGCGACGTCCTAAGGATTCGATATCTTCTATCTCGCTTTTCTATATTTTTTTTCTTTTCAAAGAAAATATTTCTTCCAGCGTTTGCTATTTTCCGCTTCTTGTGGTCTACCGACCCTCCATATTTATTTTTGTTCGGTTTCCTTGTATGTCTCCACTGTCTGTTTTTGTCCCAACATCGACTCTGCATAAATCCAAAATGTTATGTTGGTATTTATGGGAGCAACTGTTTTTGAAGACTCATATTTTCGATGAATGCTCAAAATAGGGAGTAGAAAGACACCCGACTACTCATGAACTGTCGTTGTTTGTTACCTGTCCTGTTTTCCATTTTTTCTTTCGTTGTTTGCGTATTTAACTCACTTAATTCATATATGTGTGTGTGTTTGTGTTTATATATATATGTATGTTTATGTGTGTGTATATCTTACATGGTATAAATTTATAGATACATAATTCTATACACACACTGATATAACTATATTACGTATAATATAACAAACATATAATTATAATACAAAGAAAGGTAAATTTCATCATTATATGAACATACATTCACGCACAATAAACAAATACACGTACAAGTATACATATAGACACCCATAAATATGTCTAGCTATAAAAGTGTATTTGTAGGCTTATTCTGTCAAAGAATCGAAAACTGCGACATTTTCGGTAAATAGATCTATGTCATTGTTTCTTAAGTGTCGAGATATATATATTTTTATTGATAATTGTAAATTTTCAAAATTGTTTCCTTTATGACAAAAAAAAAAAAGAAATTACCAGCAAATTATTAATAGTAAAACGATCATTAAATCTTACGAATATGACAAGAAAACTTATTATCAAGTACATATAATGGCCCTATCTGTAGTTTCTGGAATGTTATTTACAGCTTTCTCATATATGTATATATTACTGCAATGATAATGAAGTCAGAAAAATATAATACCAATAAAAGATCTATTATGATTACAAATTTCTAAAAACAAACCTGAATTATTGAAATGTCATATTTCAAAACTTTAGAACGGAATAAAAAATTACGTATCATGTTGTATTATCTTATATATGAAAGTAGATTTACTCCATTGTGACATGTATTATTTTAAGCAGGCGAATGAAAACTGTGCATAAAAATATAAATATCATGAGACTTCGATCGAATTGGTATTAATCTTGAATAACCACTTATATCTTATACTCAGAAGTACATTTCCATTTTTATTTGAACGCCTCTTTATTTATTGAAAACATCGCCTTTTCACATTTCACATCGCTACCAGCAGATAGGTGTCTTTATTACATCGTATTTTATGAGAGTACTCATAGTTTGAGGTTATGTCAAAGTTATTTTGATAACAAAGACAGTAAAATGACTTTTGACTTATAAACTATATATGATATTTTAGCGACCTCAAAAATTATGCAAACTCAGAAAACAATTTAGATAAGCAGAAAAAGTGGAACGATTTTAAGTATGAGAGGAAGGAGGTTTAATTGATATTGGTACAAATTGGCTTCCAGGAATCAAAATTAGTAGCCGGTGACTTATTCCTGTGGCTAACATCAAGCTGTTATAAAACTGTAGCATGGGAATTTCATTAGCACGCACACATACCTCTATCATACAAATATCTTTGCCAGAATACAGAAAATATCAGATCAGAATGATTTTATCAGCTATTAGGGTGGAAAAGTCTCTTAAATGTAAGATATGCTAAATATCACTTTTAGGTACGATAAATTTGACTGTAAAAATCTAAATATCTGAGCAACAAGTGCAGTGATCAATGGAATGTGCATCAGGGCGATCTTGATGCGTTTTAATATTCAGGTCTCAGCACTGTAGAGAAGATTATACGATATTTCTATTCTTAGGTATGCAAGAATTTTTGAATTATAATTAGAAGTTCGTTCAGGGCCCATACTTGTCACGCAACATTTAGCGCTGTCTTGGCAAAAAAAAACCCGGATTAATCGATATTTGCTTAAAATGAAAATACGATTTTCAAGCTGTTTGAATCAAAAAGCGTCAAGAGGAATAATTAAGGGTGAAAAAATACCGTGATATAATTTTTTAAAGTGCCCGCTCTCAATACTCCCTCATTCCTAACTGTCACTAGTAAGGAAAACTTGATAGTGACAGTTGGGAATGAAGGAGTATTGAGAGCAAAGAAAAAATGAAAATGAAGGAAGAAGTACAAAAAGGACATGAAGAAGAATTATGCAGGAAGGGACTACACAATCAATTCCATGTAGCCATAACAGAAGTGGCTGCAAAAAATAGGTTGGATTTGTTGATGAATGGAGCCCTAAACAAAGGGATATAATGAACTATACGGGCAGCCTGGCAGCGTGAAACTGAGCCTTGGCCACTAACTAGAGGGTCAACTTTAGTAATGAGCAAGTGGCTCCCCTGTGGTGCATCTGCAATAGACTGCATTAAACCATTGCCTATATCACAAACGAATGAACTAGACTTACCCCAAACCACTACAAGTTGTGACGACACAACCAAGTAGCGAAAGCGCTACATTGGAAACTGTGCGGTAAGTGGGGACTAGACTTAAGGCGGACGTGGTATGACCACAAACCGCACAGGGTGGAGGAGTCACTGACTAGCAAAATCATCGGAGATTTCACATTTCAAACAGAACAGGTGCTAGAGTATAACAGACAGGACCTAGTGGTGGGGGACAAGAATCACCGCTTATGCTATACAGTTGAATTTGCATGCCTCTTTGACCCCTGAATAATCAAGAAGGAAGACGGGCAAATAGATAAATCGATAGATAGATAGATAGATAGATAGATAGATAGATATATAGATAGATAGATAGATAGATAGATAGATAGATAGATAGATAGATAGATACAACCCTCTGAAGTACGATTTAGTACCAATTTTTGTTGGGTCCTTGGGAACAGTATCAGAAGGCATCAAGAAGAATATAAAGGAAATTGGAAATGAATGCCCAGTAGAACTGTTACAAAAGGTTTACCACCTGGACATGCCCAGAATACTCAAAAAAGTATTAAGGTGCAGAAAAAAACGAATAGCATGTCATCATAGGCTGCATGTAGTAAGCCCGTTACGCCTGCAAGACTCCAGGATTTCCCACAAAATCTGTGATAAAGGGAAGTAACAATTTCAGGATTGAGTAGGATGGAAGATTGCAAAGATATAGTTCTGTACAAACACTTGAGAATGAATGAAAATGAAAATAGGTGGACAAAGGAAACAAGGCATGAACAATTTTATAGGGATTTAGAATATAAGATAGACAGAGAAAAAAGATGACTGTGGATGACAAAAAAGGGATTTAAAACCGGAAACGGGGACTCTAATCTGTGGTTCCCGAGAGGAAGCAATAAGGACGAATTACATCGTATACAGAACAGACAACACATCAGAAAGTCATAGGTGCAGAATTTGTGGACAAATTGGTGAAACCATATGGCATACTATCAGTCAATGTACGCCACCAGCCCAGAAAGAATAAAAGACACGCCATGATAATATAGTATGGGTTGTCCATTCGACACTTAGCAACAAGTGTGGACTTGACAGAGCAAAATGTGCTAGGAATGTAATCCCGAAGGCATCATGGAAAATGATAATGCAAAGAATCTATGGTATTTTAAGATTCAGTGTGACAATGCGATAGACAATAGGAAAACAGTGTTATTTGATAAAGAAAGCAAACGATGCTGGATCGTAGATATAGCATGCCCTGCTGACAACAATGTATGCGATACGGAAGAAAGAAATGTCGATAGATATAACAGGTTAGCTTGGGAGTTTAATCAGTTGTGATCGGTGAAAAAGGTAGTACCAATAATTGTAGAAACCCTGGGTACAGTAAACAAAAATCTTGAGAAGTACAAGGAAAAAATGGGAGCTGCACTTGCACAAATAATCACTGCTTGGAACCGCTCAAATACTCCCGAAAGTGCTCGGAAAATAAGGTGTGTTACTTTAGTTCACTGGTAGTGAACAGCTGACGCCGTAGTACATCTCCAGCGTTAGAAGCTGTGCAAAGGCATCAGCATCAACAACAGCAACAACAACAACAGCAACAATAATAATAACGGTAATGATAAGGCGGCGAGCTGGCATAAACATTAGTACACCGGGCGAAATGCGTAGCCGTATTATGTCTGCCGTTACGTTGTGAGTTCAAATTCCGCCGAGGTCGACTTTGCCTTTCATCCTTTCGGGGTCGATAAATTAAGTACTAGTTACACACTGGGGTCGATGCAATCGACTTAATACTTATGTCTGTCCTTGCTTGTCCCCTCTGTGTTTAGCCCCTTGTGTAAAGAAATAGTTAATGATAATGATAATGATAATAATGATGATAATAATGATAATGTTAATAAGTTTAATAGAAAGCAGCGTATTCTCTAATGTACAAAAAAGACGTAAACGTGGATCCTATGGTTGTAAAGATCAGCTTTTCATCAATAGGATGATCGTAGAAGATTGTCACAAACGACAAAAAGCTTGTCAATAGCCTGGATAGACTATAGAAAAGCTTTTGATAGCCTACCACGTAGCTGGATTAATAAATGCCTGGAAATATATGAAATAGCGCCTATTCTGCGAAAGATTTAACTGTAAGTATGAGATCATGGACAACCACAGTAACTTTGAACAGTGACGATGAATCTCTAACTGCTGGTGATATAAATATTTCATGTGGCATTTTCCAAGGTGACTAACTATCCACACTCCTCTTTTGTTTAGCCTTAATACCTCTCTCAAAATTGTTCAATGATGCACAGTAAGGTTTAAAAATGTTTGATAAAAATATAAATTATCTCATTTACATGGATGATGTAAAGCTCTTTGCATAAAATGACCAACAACTCAAGAGCTTACTAGCGATTGTTAAACAATTCAGTGATGACATCAGAATGCAATTTGGCCTCGATAAATGTGCAGAAACTACATTTATCAAAGGAATAATGACAGAAACATCTAACGTTAACCCTTGATCAGCAGAATGTCATACAAGAGGAAGACCCAGTGGAGAGCTATAAGTACCTAGGAGTAACTGAAGGGGACGGAATAAGGCATTCAGGGATGAAGGAGACGATCAGGAGAGAATGTTATCGCAGAGTAAGAGCAATACTCAAGACAGAGGTAAATGCGAGAAACAGGTTCGAAGCGATCAATGGTTTAGCCATACAAGTTGTGATTTACAGTTTCAATATCGTGAACGTGTCAATTATTGAAATATGTAATCTTGACAGAAAAATACGAAAACTGTTGACAATGCATAGAATGCACCACCCTAAGGCACATAGAGAACGACTTTATCTGCCAAGAAAAGAGGGAGACAGTGGACTCTTACAGCTGGCAATAACAATGAAGATTATCGCAATTGGCCCAGACACCTACCTGAAAATCTCTGAGGACTGGATGTTAAAACTTGTCTCAAAACATGAAAACAAGAAAGCATCATTCTCACTAACCAAACAGGCAAAGGAATATCTAAGTGAATTCCGAATACAAAAATTTCGGAATTAGACATACAAGACACAAGCACAGAAAAAGGCTAAGCGCATGAAAACCCGTGAAAAAACTGCTGCCTTAGATATTCTGATTGATAAATGGCAAGAAAAAACCTCTCAAATGCAAATACCCAAAGAGAGCGAATAATGCCGATGTTGACAAAACCCTGACCCATCAATGTCTAATGGCTTCTTGGCTTAAATTCTGAAAAAGAAGGGTTTATCATAGCAACACAAGAGCAGTGCCTACCTACAAGGAACTACCAGGCCAACATATTAAAGAACGGCAGTAGCCCAACATGTCGTGTATTTCAAGAACATAATGAAACCATTGAACATGTTGTCTCCAAGTGCAGTCTTCTTCAACCAACAGAGCATCTCAACAGGTATGATAGAGCTGCACAATATATTCGCTGGGTAATTTGCAAAAGCCTGGAATTGCCCATTGATAAATATAAAGATCTTGAAATAGAAATCAGCAAAATGTGGAACCTGCAGACTAAAACAATACCTGTTGTTATAGGTGCTTTGGGAAGGATAGCAAAAGGGGCTGATTGCTACCTAACTCAGATACCAAGAAACTCCAAAATGGCAGAAATTCAAAAGATAGTGCTCATTGGAACTGCTCATATCGTACGCAAATACTTTCTATGTAATCTGAAATTTTAAAACAAACATAATACTCTTATGGATTTTTTAAATATTCACTAGTACAACACTAAGTACAAAACTAAATATATAGCACCCTATGCATAACACCAACATGAACCTCCATCATGTTGTGTCTTGAGGTCTCTGGGTGAGACTTCGAGCCAGCTAGTACAAATGTAAAGCAAAAGTCAAATATAGAATAATAATGATAATAATTCTTATATTCTTTTACATGTTTCAGTTATTTGACTGCTGGCATACTGGAGCACCAACTTTAGTCGAGCAAATCGACCCCAGTGCTTATTCTTTGTTAGTCTAGTATTTAATCTATTGCTCTCTTTTGCTGAACCGCTAAGTTACGGCGACGTAAACACACCTACATTGGTTGTTATGTGCTGAAGGGGGATAAACACAGACACAAAAACATATAGGCACATTAACATAATATATATATATATATATATATATATATATATATATATATATATATATATATATATATATATATATATATATATATATATATATATATATATATATATAATATATTCGAGGGACGTTTTTCAGTTTTCGCCTGCCAAATCCACTCAAAAGAATTTGGTCGGCCCAAGGCTATAGTAGAATACTCTAGCCCATGTAGTTGGAAAGCAAGCTACTTATCACCCTGCCACTCCTACGCCTATGATAATAATAATAATAATAATAATAATAATAATAATAATAATAATAATATGCGTATATATTTATTTGTGTACGAGTTTGTGTGTTTGTTTGTGTTTGTATTTCAGTGTGTATTTGTGTATGTGTGTGTGTTTGTGTGTATTGAGAAAAAGAACTATACATAGCTAGAATTAAAGAAACGATAAAAATGATATGCTTTATATTAGAAAGTATTATATTGATTGTAACAAAAAACATGAAATGTATTTTCTAAATGGTCTGTAACATAAGTATACGTTACAATGTTGAACTTACATCTAACAGAAAATAAGGTTGCTATTGCTATGCTATAATATGCACCAAACCTTTGATTTCTTAATATCAAAATGTTAATGTGCATTTGAACTCTTTGTCACTGTGTCAGAACATCTCCTTTACCAATTAAAACGTCTATACATCATTCTTCTCTGTAACATTTACTATATGTATGAACTTGATTTATAGCTGCGAAACTGAACTCACTGTTGTAACATTTTCTCGTAAGATCAAGCTGTCGCATATTGTAGCAACTCTTAAAACACTGCATGTTTTGATATGATTTAGATAAATAATTGAAAATATTGATTACACTTTCCTGAAATAGTAACCAGTATTGATTAATGTCAAATAGCGCAACGTCCTTCAAATACAGGATGTTGTCTAATCATTTCAATCCTATGTCTGTCCTATAAGAGATGAAATAATGCTCTATAGCAAACACTATTTGCAACTTTTCAAAATATAATTAGAAGCATAGCATATACAGTTACTCATACCTGCTAATAAAATTTTCTATGCAATATATGAAAAAGTTATTCAATCACTAAGCACGTCGGCAAATTAGTTTTTGAGAAATTCGCAATTCGTGTGTAAATATCATTACAAAGTAAAACTAGAAATTACTTGCCAGTTTGTTTTCATCTTGAATTGTATTTGTAAATTTATGTGAGTAAAATGACAAAATGTTATCAAATAAATTTTCGCTTCAATGTGCAGGTATGGCTATGCATATATTGCAGTGTATATATATATATATATATATATATATATGTATATACATCAGAATTTAAAAAGGAAAATGCTCACACTTTACATAGCTTTAATATAATTTTGAATATATCGTGTACTGTGTTTGTCGACCGGTTTCGCTTTCGCTATTCATGAAATGAAAATTTATTTAAATACGTATTTTTTTCTTTATAGTAAAATTTTTGTTCCATGCTGTGTGTGAAATTTAGAAGTGAAAGATTCAAGAAGTAGATAAATCTAAGTGGAGGTAATCAGTTATCATTATTATTGTGGGCACGGGAGAAAACTGTCGGCTTTCGAAACATGTATAAACAACTTTCATTTTTTACATATTCTAATTCACTATTCCATAAACATAACTGTAGACATTTCTCTCCATTAATCTAGTTTTCGAATTTTTGTATATATATATATATATATATATATATATATATAATATATTTCACTCCCTTACCGATAACTGAACAGTTATCTACCCTGCCCACAAAAATAACGACACCCAATTACCTCCCCTTAGAATTTTCTACTTGTTGAATAATTCATTCATAAATTATACACACAACATGAACCAAAATATGTCTTCTTAAGTAAATACGTATTTAAAAAAAATTAATGCCATGAATAGTGAAAGCGAAACTGGTCGACAAACACAATACAAGATATATTTAAAATTACATCAAAATAATGTAAAATGTGTGCATTTTCTTTCTTTAATTTCTTGTATGATTTACAACTAACCACGGGGAGGTAATCAAAATACCTCCTTTTCTATGACTATACATATTCCTATACCCATACACACACATATATATATATATATATATATATATATATATATATATATATATATATATATATATATATATATATACATATATATATATATGCATATTTGTATGTGTATGCGCGCATGTGCGTTTCTGTGTGTATGTATCAATATAATATTCGCTAAATAAATGACAGACTGTACAAAAACATATTGTCATAAAAATGTGCATATTTGTAGAAAGGAAATGATACTGCATATATGTGCAATAATGAATGCATTATAATGAAACATTAAATTTACAGAAAATGTAATTGTCTTCTTCAAAATACTATTTTGCTTATATAAATATTTTACTTCTTTTACATGAAGAATCAATGCATTTATCTTATGAGTATTGAATGTATATCTGTGATTGTCTGATGCAAATTTATATTTCTCTTGGTTACAATAATGGGTTTCTCAGTATCACTGTGTGTTAGTGTTGGTGTTGTTACTAAATTTTCTGATAACAAATGCACTTAGACACATGAATTACTTTATCGTTACTATGTAATGAATATACATTAAAGACAACTAGTTTGTAATCTGCATTATATATCACGACAAATATCCGGTGAGATATTCAAACAAGCGTCAAAATACTGCATGCGGAGAATTTTGATATACGATTAATAGATGTAAATTTTTACATTGCATTTATTATCTATATTCTAAAATCCTACGTGTAACACAGTACTATACAATTGATATTATATATCTAGATATATTTACATACACAAACATACTCATAAATTTGTGTGCGCGCATGTGTGTATACAGGAAGTGTGAGGTAAAAAGAGGGTCGTATCTATGTATAACTTGCGAAAATATATATTTCTTTATTACCCACAAGAGGCTAAACATAGAGGGGACAAACAAGGACATACAAAGGGATTAAGTCAATTACATCGACCCCAGTGCGAAACTGGTACTTTATTTATCGAACCTGAAAGGATGGAAGGCAAAGTAGACCTCTGCGGAATTTGGGCTCATAACATAACTACAGTCGAAATACCGCTAAGCATTTCGCCCGGCGCTCTATGTCTGCCAACTCGCCGCCTTTAACTTGCGAAAAATCGATTTAACAAGTGTATTTTTTCGAAATTTAATTCCAAATGACAAGCTCACTCATTTTGAATAATTCTTTGTTCTTTAAGGCTAGAAGAATTTAATATACTGAGACATTCATGAAACAGCTAGCCCTCGTAAATAAAGAATGTCAGTGCATTTAAAGAATAGTGACCGTTCGACAGGATTCACTTAAATATATATTGATATAATGAACTATGAGGAGACATGCCATATCTAACATATTTACCCGACATAGCCGTTGTGTTCAGGACCCATATATAAGAATAAGATTCATACATTTCTATGTCTGCGTATTTTAAACAATAAAATACAACAAAACTTAGAGCAATTCAGTTTCTTAATTTACTTGTGAAAAGTGATATGACAGTTAGCTCAAATGCGATTCAAACATTTGAAATATATTATTACAAAATAGACTTTAATAAGATTGCAGCACCAGACGTTTTTCCAAACATTTGTATTATGTTGCATTAATAACATTCTTTAAAATAAAATAATAATGTTTGCTAAATACATGATTAATTTTAATAAAAATATATTTAATAAAGCCATATTATGGATCATATTTCAACAATATCAAATTAATTACTTCATGTGAGTTGAAAATATATTCAAATTTACTTATATGCAGATAATCTTCCATTTAAATCCTGAGTGATATTTCGTGTATTGTAAACATACGACGTTAAACTAAGACATCGTAAATGTTTATTCTAAGTACTGGACTTGTATAAATCCTATGCATACAAACATTTTGGCGGGTAACAGTATTTCTGTGTATAAAACTTACTTTGGTATTATTGGTATAAATGTATTCAAGTGTTGTCATTTCGTACGCGAGATATCTCTTATAGACTTAATGCTAGTTAATAGAACATTTTCACTTGTTAATTCGAGTTAGAATTTCAGTTTTATTTCGGATTATAGAAGATATAATCATGTCTAAGTTTAGAGAAGTCCATCATCGACAGATAAGAAAATGAATAATTAATGTATTAAACCTCTAGTGTATTCGTTCCTTACAACGTCTATGAAAATTATGATTTATTTCGTTCATCCATCAAATGATGTATTGTATCAGCATTGATACTAATACACACTCACAACTCCATATATTTGCTTCTACCAATACACACTAGCTTAATCAGCTACATAGTAATTAAGAGGTTCGTTGAGAGCGGTGGCTTTCAAAGAATTAATCTGATACATTAGCATTAAACCTTTTAATTTCCACATTAATGATGTCGACTCTTTTATCATCATAGTTTTTATCACGCCAAAACTTTCTTATTCATAGAGTTGCTACTAAAGCATTAGAATCCCATAAGATTTATTCGAATTTTACTAAAGATGATAGATTTTGTGGAATGGTTGACAACGTGTTGTTAGTTGTTTTTATATTTCTTATTTTATATTCATGGTTGTAAAACGAGAATTAGTGTTTCAAATCAAAGCAAGTATGAAAATCAAATATTATACTAATGCAAAAGCGTTTTGTGCTAACGTGTATTTAAATCCTTTTTATTACCACATTCATTAATGTATAAACCCAGTATTTGACAATATATATATATATATATATATATATAAGCAGAGGAAAAAATATGCGATATATTAGGTACAATGTCGACCGAAGAAGCAAGGGTGAAGATAAATGTTATTGAATTTGATTACTTTTAGCTTGATACATAGATTTCATTACACAAACCCTTACCACAAATAAATTCATGTGAAATATTTTTCAGTACATTTTGAATTTTTGCAATTATTATCCAGTTGACATTGTTTTCAATATTCGCGAACCGCATGCATAAAATAATTTATAAAGTATGACTCTGATTCTTAAATGTGTGACATTTTTTTTCTCAGCAAATAGCAATTATATATATTTATATATATATATTGCAATAAAGTATTATCCATATTTATAGAGATAACAGTTATTCTTATGCTTAGGCATATTTGTGATGTGGAATTATTAGAAAAATATTTCGAGCGATATCTTATGGAAAAATTCTATGATGCAAAGATGAACTATCATATAAGCATATTGCCACTATCAGGAAACAAACATTTATTAAACGTTATGTGATTGATGATATATCCCAGAAATACATAAATAGGCCAAGAATGCAATCGGTGGTTTTTCCACTTCATGCGTTTCAACTATGAGGAAATATGATTAATATTCTGCAATCATAATTTACACAACAGTTAAAGGAAAACTATCAGCTGGTTGTTGTTTAATCGTATAACAAGGGAGACTACTATACTATTTTAAACAGATGTAGAACGAACCTCAGATGCTATCAAATCCAAAAGTTTTAAGCTCCATAGGGATATTTACAATGCATCTAATGATCATATCCAACATTTATTTTGAAAATATGATCTATTAACATAACAATATAATCTGCAATTTGCTATATTAATCGATGAGTGATTTAAATGCGACCAACAACTGCAGTAAGACTATTACAATACAATGTGATAAAAACAGAATTGTTTCTTCAACGCTAAAAATTAGTTAGCCTTATTCTGAAATGTAATAATGATAGTGAGTAATGTTATATTTCTTTTAAATGAAATATAGAATCTTAAAGTTTTTTCTAACCAGATTTTACATTGCTGCCGAATATATACATATTCTGGCAGACATAATATTAAATGATCTATCTATCTATCCGTCTGTCAGTGTATATATGTACGTATGTATGCATGCATGCATCTATGTATGTTTACATGGATATGTGTCTATGCGTATGTAGTCCTGTGTATGCGTGTGTATTAATGTGTTTGTATGGGTGGTGCGTGCGTGTGCGTTTGTGTACTTACATATGATATGAGAGTAAATCTAGCTTCGAATTTCTCTATGAGAATAAATTAATATCAAACCAAAATTTTTGATTTCTTTGACTATAATTACGTTGGACAGCAAACATTTTTGTTGTATTATTCTTAGATATTAAACGCAAACTATTGGGTAGTCAGGAAAGTTCGTGCCGATTATTAAAGAAAGAAAAAGTCAATAAATATTCGCCATTATATTTTAAATCAACCAACTATAAACCATTTTGTTGTACAACGTGTCTCCATCTATCATTTAACTTGGAAATACCTTCTTCCCAGAATTGTGGTGGTTTCAAGGCAAAGAATTCATCAAGGTATTTTTTCGTCATCCAAGGAATTGACATTTTTACCATTAAGACTATTCTGCAGAGACCTGAATAAGTGGAAATTCGAAGGAACAATATGTGGTGAATATGGAAGGTTGGGTAACATAGTCCAGTCGTGCTGCAGCAATTTCTGTCTGGTTTCCAAACATCAAGTTCCGAAAATGAACTTTCTTATCTTCCATTTTAAAGGGTTACAGAATTAACACAGGTTATAGGAACATAAGCCTTCTTCCACGAAATGATAGCTTAAACTGTGCTCTAAATGGTGATGTAGTTAAATCCTATTTTATGAACTCAACTATATTCTAAAATAAATCAAAGGTAAGCTACTATAAATCGGCACTAACTTTCCGGACAACCCAATATTATACAATATAACTACACAACCTGCCAGCTTGTTTCTCTAGAGTATTCTACACTAATGAAAGCTTCCGGGCGAAGTTTCACCCTTTTCATCTTTTCGCCTCCCTATACTTTCCGTTCTTTCCTTCATAACAATCTCAAATACACGGTAAGTAGTAATGGATATTGCTCTCCTCCTTCTTTGAAACATTGAAGAAAAAAATGGCATTTAACACAACGTGCAAAGAATGGGAATACAATTGTGAGCAGAACAGATGAGAACCGTTATAATATCGTACATAGAATATCGTATAAAATGTAATCAATATACAGCTATTGAAGAATGCATTAATCAATATTTACGAAAATTCATGAAAACATGGCAATAAAACTAAAACTTTCTAGTACGGGCGTCGGGTAAGTAATCTCTCTATATATAAAACTGGGAATGTGTGTATGTCTGTGTGTTTCCCTAAAACTTGAGAACTATACAACCAATTTCCTTCAAATTTTACACATGCCTTACTTAGTGTCCGGGGTGTGTCATCGGCAAAACAGAATAAAATCTTTTTCCTAGGGCAATATCATATCTTCTCCACTACGATTCCCTAAAACTTGAGAACTACTCAACCAATTTCATTCAAAAGTTAGACATGCCTTACTTAGAGCCCATGTAGTTTCATGGGCCAAAAGAAAATGTTCAACTTCTTTCCTAGATCGAGCACATAGCAATATGTGCTCTATTTCAGTATTGCGTGTTAAAAGTGAAACAAAAATATGTCTCTTTTTTAGGTCAGATACTTTCACTGTAAAATTAGAGATAATAATAACAATTAAAATCAAACTAAAGTATAATATAATCGTAACATAACAAAAGTAAAAATAGCAATTGGTATAAAATTGCATCAATGACTTGAACTTGAATAAGTGGTTTCACATGAATGGGAATAAATTAAATTAAATCAACTGCGTACTGCATTTTGATCCACCGTAAGGTTTGTTGTTATTATCATTACTGTTTAACTATTGTTATCACGTTTGTTGGTTCCTCGTAAGGGAAACGTTGTTGTGTTGTATTTGTTAAATAATTGTAAACTGTAACCCTCCCCCTCTTGGAGAAGGAGCTTTGGCTATTATTTAAAAATTGAATTGTGTCCCTGTTTGGGGAAATTGACAATATGTTCACCGTTTACACGGAAGCATTTTTGTTAGAATGCCTTCGATAGAAGAAAGTCCAAAAATGAATTTCGCTGCAGCCGTCGGCGGGCACGAACTCATTAAAATTAAAATGGAATAAATACAAACCTATTTCGGATTGATCACCGACAAAGACGGTGAAACTAGGATAACACTACCAAATGAAATAAAAAATTAATTTAAAGAAAAGACTAATGTCTATAAAGTATACAATGCAGAGAAAAAAAGATTTGAACACCTGGAGGAAAGCACCATCGAAAAGTGTCTTGGTGCGACTATGAAAGATATCAAGTATCTAACCAGAGGCGGTAAATTCGCTACAATAGAAGCAAGGTTCGAGTCAACGGAGCTTGCAAGGGAGTACGCGACTCGAACCTTGCAAAGTGGAAATACTTTATTTTTACCTTTATATCTGGGACGTAGGACGTCCCGTATAAAAATTTAAAATGTCCCCCCCAGAAGTAGAGGTAGGCTGGATTGTAGCCACACTTCTATACAAGAGGGAGGACAATATATAATTGATCGAAATTGCGAGAGACAGACCTACAATTCCAGTCTGTAATATATTTTGAGCATTGTTATCACTAGCAATATCAAGATATAACTTTTATGTGTAGATGTAAATATATAAATGTACATGTAATATGTACATATATACATGCACTAGCACTATGACCCGGCAACGACGGGTCATAATGCTTGTATATATATATAAAACTGAGAATGTGTGTGTATGTCTGTCGCACATTGGGGCGACTGTCCACAGCCTCCGGCCCACAGTCTCTCTAACAGTTGTGGCAAAATGGGTAGGGTCCTCATTCTGCTGAAACCAATTCGGAAGGCCCCCGCCTAGGTGCTCAATTTGAGATATTAATTTGTCTCTCAATATGTTTACATAAGTCTCTTCTGTTACATGTTCAATGAAGAAGGGTCCTAGAACATGAGCTTTCCACGACCACACCACACCATCACCTTTTTGCCGCCTTGCTTTTTGGATGGATCCATCCAATGTGGATTACCTCGAGACCAGTATAGAAGATTATGTCTGTTGACCTCACCATTTACATAAAACGTAACTTTGTCACTGAACAACACAAAGTTTTTCGTAAAATTGATATTTTCATCCAATTTATTTGCAAACCATTCGCACGTCTACATTCGCCTGTCAGGATCGTCTTGAAGTGATGCAATATCTGTAGGTTGTATCGATGAAGCTTTTCCTCAACCAGCATTTGGTGGACGGTTGGTTTTTGAACACCTAACACCGTGGATGTCCGACGAAGTGATTTCTTTTGGCTAGCAGAAACTTTAGCCATGACAGCCTCTTTCGTTTCATCTGAATTCTTTGGTCGCCCGGAATGGGGTTTATCCAAAACACTGCCTGTTTCTTTAAATTTCTTGATCAATTTCCCGACGGCAGTAAAATAAATAGGTTGCCTATAAGGGTGTCGAATATTAAATTCTTCCGCAATTTTGCGATAAGACCATCCCTCTCGTCCACTTAATAATACTAACTCGATTCTTTCTTCTCTAGACAGACCCATCATTCGATCTGCCATTCTTTCTTCTTTAGACAGAGCCATCATTCGATCATCTGTAGAAAAAATAACAAATAAATTTAGAAAAGTAAAGTATTTTTTTATTTAATTTAAACAAAAGTAAAAAAAGGAAAATTATTATTTCTTATATTTATTTGTTTATGTTATGATTTTATTCCATGCACCCAGACTTCGTGGACACCCTAAAATTGCTTTGATTAAAACTTTTTCAGCATGGAAGTACTCAAAGAGCATTTAAGGCACATATAATTCTTTATGAGTACAATAAAGTTAACTCTGCAGCCGAAGTGACTCGAAACATGCACTCAGAGTATGGGAAAGTGTTTGAATGAAAGAACTTGCAGGAGATGAATATCGAACAAGACGTCCAGTTGAGTTTGATGATAAGCTCCTTGAGGCATTACTTGAAGAAAATCCGTCATTATCAGTTGAAGAATTGGCAATAAATTTTGTACTATATACTGCAGTTAATGTATGATGCAAATATCTTGGAATTTTTTATATAGGGGTGAATAAATAAATTATTGTGTCCCCTATATCTATTTTTAAAATGAGTAGTACTCCCTATGTAAATTTTCCTAAGTCCGGAGCGTTAAGCTAATATACCTGTTTGCTGTTTAGACGCCTGCTTTCGCCATTTGTTAGAATGCCTTCGATAGAAGAAAGTCCAAAAATGAATTTCGCTGCAGGCGTCGGCGGGCACGAACTCATTAAAATTAAAATGGAATAAATACAAACCTATTTCGGATCCAGCTCAGAGCTGCGGCCACGCTCTTGCACCGCCGTTTTCTGCTACACTGTTATTACCAAGAACCTCCTCTAATATGTGACACTTGGTGAAGAATGGAGTTTGATATAGCTACTCTCATTTGCACCTCTTGCCGTGAGGTAGGTTCATCTGGGACTCTCGACAGGAAGATGTCCAGCTTTGATTTAAAAACCGCTACATCTACTTTGTGCAAGTTCCTCAGACTCTTTGGAGAATATTAAAAAGCTGTGGGCCCTCGAAACCAGGCTGTTGCAGAAGCTGGTCCTGAAGCGTGATGGCGTTGCTGGGATCTGGCACTATGCAGTGTCGTCCCGTTCAAGCATTGATGTAGCTTACAATGCCAAAATTTGGCACAATTCCTTCAAGGATCTCCATACATATATTACTGCATACCTCTCCCGTCTTCTCTCCAGGGATTAGAGTCTTAGCTGTTTCAACCTTTCCCAGTATATATATATATTATATATATATATAATATATATATATATATATATATATATATATATATATATATATATATATATATATATATATATGTATGTATATATATATAGCTGTATATGTACACATTTATATGTATAGATGCATTTCTATAGATATGCATGCACAGATCCCAGATATAAATTCCCCAAAACAGAAAAATACCTTTCAGCCAACACATAGATACTTGCGCCAACAACAAAACACCAGGCTTCAGGATTTTCCCCCTCTACCAATTTAGGGACGATACAACCTCGAGACAACAAATAAGTAAAGAAACTCTCTTTATTACAAAATACAGGCCACTTCTTAACGGGTCTACGACAAACGATTAATATACCTCAACTTTAGAATAACAGAAATACACACACAAATATTACATTCCAAAGAATCCATTACAAATCAGCGCCAATCACAGCTATAATCCATAACGTGCCAACTTCAAGTCATACAACACCTCACTACTTTCACCCATTCATATTCTTCCTTCTCTTTTTTCTTCTTCATCATCATCATTATCATCATCATCGTCGTCATCATCATCACCATCATCATCATCTTCTTCTTCTCCCTCTCCTTCTTCTTCTTCTTCTTCTTCATCATCATCAGCATCATCAACAACATCGTCATCTTCTTCTTCTTCTTCATCTTCTTCTTCTTCTTCTTCTTCTTCTTCTGGTCCACCTTCTACCTCTTAACTTTATCACTAATGCTTTTTAGTATAACACCTACGCAAATTCCATAAACAAACCTTTCAATAGAAATATTCTCCTGAATTGAACTGCAACTGCTAGCCGTCACTGACCATTCAAAATACGACCATCAAGGCACTCCCAAATTTTTGCACCCCCTCTCCTCATCAACCTTCTTCTTCTTCTACCCTACCAAGAATTCACAACGGCCTCGAACACACAAGTGCAAACAAGGGAGACAGAGAAAGGCAGAATGCTACTTATATTTGAACACTACGCAAATATTCCCTTAAAAAAACTTTTCTTTTAATTTTTCTGAATTTAATTATTTATTCGTTACAGTTAAAAAGGTCTCAAAATGACCGAAACCGGTACTGAAATGTTCTTTATAAAATTATTTTAGCATTTTCTATTTTGACTTGTTTTTTCATATATATCAACTCGTGTGTTCCTTTTCACCCTTATACATATATACATATATACATATATATATATATATATATATATATATATATATATATTATATATATATATATATATATATTATATATATATATATATATATATGTCGCCGGGTATAAGCTGCGTCTGCGCAGTAGTCTGAAAAGTTAGGATATACAGGCAGTTAGTTTTACATGTGTATCTGGATGTATGTTAATTGAAATCCAAAGGTTTCCCACTGATGAAGTCTGGCTTTCAGCGAATATCTTTTTTGCGGGAAATTGTTAGAAATAATGTCCGGGAAATAATTGAGATGGTAAACGTTTATAATTTTCATTCCTTTCGAAAATTTATCCTTAATTGGTTATTTGAGTTTTCTACTGCTTTTTCTAGCACATGACTTTCTTATTTGGAAGCCTCTTGTTGTATTTCTATGTGTGTATATATATATATATATATATATATATATAATATATATATATATATATATATATATATATATATATATATATAATATATATATATATATAATATATATATATATATATATAAACAAGAAGGGTAGTAATATTATTTACTACCAGGTGCCCAGCACAAAAGACGAATTAGTCATAAGACAAAAATATTATTCATATAGAAAAATATTATTATATTCGCATATTACATGATGGATTTATTCGTAAAATTCTTCCCCGCATGCCCTATACTGCCGTGTAAGTTTTGCGTCTGCGCAGAGATTTGAAAAGTTAAGATCTGCTAGTAGTTCGAGATCAACACATGGTCCCACATCGCTGCAGACCTCGATTAAATTTAGGCGACTCGCTGATGAAGCTAGCCTTAGCAAACATATTTTGTGTTTTGCTAGAAAGAAGCGGAAACCGCGGTTCGAGTTAAAGTTATCGGTAAACGTTTTTGATTTTCACTCTCGATAAATTCATCCCCTTTTTGTGTTCCCAGCACTCGGCATCTTAATTTAGGAGCCCTTAATGTATATATATATATATATATATATATATATATATATATATATATATATATATATATATATATATATATATATATTTATATATCTATATATCTGTATATATTATATATATATGTATATATATATATATTTATATATATATATATATATATGTATATATATGTATATGTATATATATATATATATATATAAGATACATTTATAGGGTAGCGAATATTCGAAATAAATATCACAACTAGTGGCCTAGCATGTATAAATAGTCAATAGGCAAGATATTCATATTTTTAAATAGAGTACATTCAAACACAAAAGAAAACTACTCTTTAACAGGTATTTTTACATGCTAGAAATAGCAGCCAACGCGGCCAAAACCATGATTTACTATCAATTTTCAAAGTAAATGACAACATTTACCTTGTTATTTTTATTAGCGGTTATACCATGGTTTCGAATTTCTTTACAAATAAGATTATTTGCCATCTGTTAATAGGTAATTTATCAAAACAATATTATCCGCCAGGCGTATTCTCGTCAGCAACCAGCCTCAATAACTAACTTCTAATTCAGAGACAGATTACACATGTGCCGTCATTATTTGTTATAATTTTTCAAAATTCCGCGAGCAGGCGTATTTGCACTCGGCAATAAATATAATGCCGAGCTAAGTCATCGAGAATGATAAGAACATATTCATAAGATACATACATATGGTAGCGAATATTCGTTATAAATATCACCACCAGGGGCCTAGCATGTATAAATAGCCAATATATAAAATTGGTCATTCCAAGAATAGAGTTTATACACAGTGCTATTGAATGTGCTATTTAAAGTGACCTAAAATTAGGGAATGTATTTGTAAGGTCGAATCGAAAATAGGAAAAGAGGAATAACGAAAAAAGAAAAAAAGAGAAGAAAATGAAGAAAAAAAAAGACGAAAAAAGGAAAAAAAAGAAGAAAAGAAAGAAAAAAAGATAAACAGAAAGAGAGGAATGAAGTAAAGACAGAAAAAAAGAAGAAAGAAAAACAAGAAGATAGATAAGAAAAGTGTACCAGTTAGTGGTCAGCCAAGATAATTTGTAAGTAGGAATGGGGAGCACTCTCTACTTCGTATCTTATCCAAATTAACCATTGCTTAACCATTTTCTCACACCGTCTCCGATGAAGGGATATATTAAATTTCCTGCAGACATCTGCAAGACCTTCTATATATAAATGTTCTAAAATCTTCAGAGTCTTGTTTTTTATTTTCTCATTCTGAAACAAAATTCTTATATATACACATGTTCATATATGACCTATGTTGAACTCCTTATTCGCATAATCACCGAAACTTGAGCTTAACTATGGTTTGTCCATAGCATTTGGTATTACCCGACACCTTTGGGTATTACTGACACCATTACCTCTCATAAACTCCCTATATTTGTATATATATATATATATATATATATATATATATATATATATATATATACACACATATTTATTATCATAAGTCTTAACTTATTGAAATACGTACAGCTGCCTGGAAATAAAGCGTTATTCGACCAGGATCAAAGCTATTGACTATTGGTATATTTTCTTTGCATGGTGATACCCTTATTGCATTGCCTGATATTGATTTATACACTAATGTAATAGGATTAGCTTTTATATCTTATAGGGATACTTGCAAGTTAACCGAGAACAGAGAGACACTACTCGTTATCATGTTAAATTAGAAATTTTGACGAAACCGTGTAGTCATATCATTTCAATAAATAGAAGAAAATATCTATAATATACATAAGACGCAGTTTACTAGTATTTATCACATATTTTATCCATATTTCAAATGATCATAGTCGTTTCATGTAGATGATTAAACTCTATCCAAAGAGAATTTAAACAATTCATAATACCATAACGGGTAAGACGGGTTGGATTTGATCTGCTTACAATACAGAATTATTAACCAATCTTTTTTGCTGTTATTGGTGTAATTAGCTCTAAAAGAACGCAATGCACCTTAATAATGAAAAAAGAGTTATAATAACGGTTATCTCCCTTACGCTGTAGAATTACATTACTGGATTTGTTGTTATTCGAAATAAAATTAATATCGTTATGACTTGATTTCATGTCCTGATTTATAGAGTTAGAATTAATGTCAACATGGTTAATATAGGTAATGTTTTGTTAATAGCCTGCTTTAAGTAAGACAGAGGTATAAAATTCAGCTTTATCGTTGAAGATATCGATTTTAGTAGATAATCTAGAAGGACTTCTTACATTTCACCTCCACTAGATATATCTACTTCTGTGCCTCTAGGCTTTATTCTAATTCACCGATCGCTCTATATCTCTCAACTATTAGTTTTCTGATAATTTCTTTCTTTCTCCTCCGTCTCTTTCTATAGATTGACGTTGCAGCTACTAACGGGTATTTAAAAAAACATACTAACGTTTCCTTCATCATATACAAAGACATTACATTATGTAAGAATGTCTTATTACTGTGTTTCGCTTCTTTCTTTTCCCGATTAGAATATTGTATTGTTTTATACCATTTTATACCTTCTGGAATGACACCAATGCTTTCTTAGAAACATATGTCGGAATTAAAACGATATGAATAACACACGCGCTTAACTCCATTTGTTCATTTATCAACATATATACATACACACACACACGCATGTGTGTATATTTGTAGATAAATGAACAAATGGAGTTAAGCGCGTGTGTTATTCAGATCTTTTTAATTCCGACATATGTTTCTAAGAAAGCATTGGTGTTATTCCAGAAGGTATAAAATGGTATAAAACAATACAATATTCTCATCGGGGAAAGAAAGAAGCGAAACACAGTAATGTGTGTGTGTGTGTTTATATATATATATATATATATATTATATATATATATATATATATATATAACATTATTGGTGAATTGAAGAAATGGAGCTGAACGCAGATTGAACAGAAATCGTTTTATTTCATTCTACACGTGTTTCGAAAGGCACAAATTCACTGCTGTGATTTTTGCTACTAAGGTATCGGTTAAACTTTTGATTAATCTACTACAAGATTATTCATCTTTCTATTTCACATAATATATATATATATATATATATATATATATATATATATATATACACATACATATATATATATATACAGCCATATATATATATATATATATATATACGCACACAGAGAAGGAAAGGAAGTGAGAGAGAAAATTTAGAAAAAGGAGAGGTAGCATTAATATAATTTATTAACTGCAAAATCCGACATATTCAATTTTTGTTGAGGTTATTTGAAAACACAACCCCAAATAACCTAACGGTATATCTTTTCTGAACCTCTGATGAAATTTTGCCTAACACAATGATTTAATTATTGTAATTTAATCTTTAGGTTAAATTGAAACGCCCGAGAGAGATAATATGTTGGATTTTGCCAGTTAATAAATGGTATTAGTGCTACATCTCCATTTTTAAAATTTTCTGTTGAATATTTATAAACCAAGATTTATTTCTAGACTTATTATATTATGAATTTTATTATTTACCAAAAAATGCAACGATATAAACCAGTAATTCATTGGATATTATTACCCAGCATTGAGGCTATTTTGACTTCTCATTAAATATATATATATATATATATAATATATATATATATATATATATATATATATATATATATATATATATACCCTCTCATCATATACGACAGACTCCCACACAGCTATTTTATACCAATTCCTCTTGCAATGATGTGTTCCTCTCTTGGTTATACACGTAGACGCTTGTCCAACATTACGCAGTGGGATTGAATAGACAACTACGTAGCTGCAAAACAAGCTTCTTAACCTCAAAGCTATAACAGTTCCTAGTTTGTTTTATAAATCTTTCCTTTCTTCAACTAAAACTTAGTTTGTCCATTCAGAAATAGTATTGAATACAAAAAATCTAATATACTATTCTCAAATCTAGCACAACCATTTTTGCGACTCGATTTGCTATTCCATCCCAGCATAGACATAGGGCACAATGGGGTATGGTAGGTACAAAAGTAAGAAGGATAAAAATAAGAAGGATAAAAATAAGAATGATTGAATATTTAGTAGCTTCTAACCGAGGCTATAGAGGAAAGAATTGGGGATTGGTGAAGCATTTTTAATTAAAACTAAGTATGCTGAGCATAAATGACTCTAGCAATTCGTAAATAAGTATTCCACAGTGTCTGAGAATATTTTATTTCAATCCAAACAAGACGTTTTGTTACATGGAACTTTTTGGCATATGTAAGTCAGGGAAATGTAAATTTAGACAAAATGACGTATGTGTTAGAGCACTAAGATAATTAGCGTAAGTAACGTATCATACAATATTCTTTCGACTAAATATGGCAACGAGCTGGCGGAATCATTAGCAGGCCGCCAAGCATAGTGTCCGTCTTTACATTTTATTTTAATTGAATTTGAACTTAATTGTAATTCGAATATAATTATAGCCATGAAACGTACGTAGTGTTTTTAACTACTTCCTTATATTTATCAATATTTTTATACCTTTTGAAAAACGAAAACAATATATATATATTTATTATATATTATATTAATTATATTTATATTATTTGTTATTTATGTATTGGTTTATGTTCATCACTGTTTGAGTTGCATAATAGTGGTTTTATCTCTAATTCATATTTTATATATATATATGAAATGTACTTTTGTTACTGTAATCTCAGCTCAGAGCTGTAGCCATGCTGATACACCGCAGTGTTGCTGCACTGTTATTACTGAGAAGAATGGAGAATGATATAGCTATCCTCATTTGCACCTCTTGCGGTGCAAATAATAGGTTTATCTGGGTCTCTCGACAGGAAGATGTCCAGTTTGGATTTAAATATATATACATATATATATATATATATTATATATATCCATGGATGACCAAAAGTCAACCGACAGTAAATCAAAATTCTATAAACATCATCTGGAATTCTTATTGACTCCAATGGAAAAAAGTTTCGTTGAAGGACATCAGTTTGAAATATTTTCATATTTAGATGCTTTTATTAAATAAATTCAGTTGTTAAACATAAATAAATCTTGACATAAAATTGTTTTGATTTACTAGCAGGCGACTTTTGACCAACCTTGTATATACGTGTGTGTGCGCGTGCACGTATGTGTGTCTCTATCTATGTCTGTAAATCTGTGTCTGTATGTACTTATGAAATGTCCTCATCTCTTGTATAGTATTACCTTGCTTATATCCCCGATGGTTAACTCACTTACATACCGTCATATTACCTGTGTGTTAAAGTAGTTAAATGACATTATATTGAAATAAAAAAACAAGCCTAATATAATAGATAGGAAACTTAATATGATATACTCTTGCTATAGTATGACTTATTTTCTCCATTTATGTAAGCTAGTTTCACCTTTTACTATTTTCATTTTTATTTATATCTTCTAAAGCAATAGGTTCACGTTAAAAATAATTTAATGTTAAAGACAAACAAATTATCTTCGTGTCGTTCTCTGTCTGTTGAATCATTAAGCCTGGTATCAAAGTTCAAGTTCTTGGGCTTCATACAACGACCTCTTCTTCAACCCTGGTATTCATTGTTCTGAATATTTCTTTTATCTTCAATAATAAAATAAATCAATATCTCTTTTATCTTCAATTATAAGTTATTGCATGTATATATTGTTGTTTTATTCTGTCAAAATATCGAGGTGTAGACTTTGAAATATGTTTTTTCTTGTCAGTTGTTTTTGTTTTCTACTTTTCTCTTTGTCTTTCAACCCATCTCTTTCAATTTTCTTACACATTCATTTACCGGTTTACTGTTTTCTATCGATGTTCTGTTTATTCTAATAACAATCGGTAGTGTGTTAAAAATAATATTTTGTTTTATGCGTCATCATTTTGATTCTGGTATTATATATTTCATACACCGCTGCCTCATTAAAAGAATAACTGGCCAAGAATTCTTGCCATTTACTTAATGAAAATAAGGAAAGAATACACATACATACGTGTTTTATTCATATAGGACGCAGAAAGATATTTCCTCGGCTTAGACAACAATGAAGTGTGGATATTTTCTCTAAAACGGGTAACCTTCCCTGGAAGAGAACTGGCGTGTTACACATCCACACAAACATACATATGTATGTATATATACATACACACCAGAGTAAGCACATACATGAGAAAGAAAGTGGAAAAATACTCGAATGCCGGAGGTAGAGTAACATGCTTTATTAGTAAAGTTGCAAAGACGTCACAAAAACTGTTACTCAAAGTTTCACGTTCTACTTCGACCAAAACTGTCCGATGACCGGTAAAATAAAACTCTCAGTAACAGATTCTGTGATGTCTTTGCAGCTTTTTAAACAAAGTTTATATATATATGAATATATATATATATAATATATATATATATATATATATATATATATATATATATATACATATATTAATGAAAATGAGATAACAAGCCGAAGCTGTGTGAAATATTCACGACTTTGGAATGAGAAAGTTAGCTTACAGCTGTTTCTTGGATATCAGAAATGTTTTGGAAATTCTTGAAAATTTTAGACAGCCATAGCTTTTTTGTCTGATTTTATTTAACATACAAATGATTATGCAGGACCTGCGTTAGACTCCTCACTCGTATCATTATCGAACGGTGAGTTTCCCTGCGGTCCTTCCATAGCACTTACATAGCGTTACCAACTACTGTGGGTCTTCGGAATACCAATGCCTTTCACACCTTTACACACACACAAACATATACACACAAACACACACACACACACACACACCACACACACACACACATATACATATATATATATATATATATATATATATATATATATATATATATATATATATATATATATATACTCATTTAATTGGAGTGATTATATTTAATGATAAAGATAATACAAATAATTCGTGTAGTTCCCTTCTAGGTGTTCACCTAAAATAAATAGCGTTATATATTAAAGAATTCAGAAAGAAGTTAAATCGAGAAATAGCTATTACGCCAGTGCCGAAATTTTATTTCAAGGAAAGAAATTGATCGTTTTGTCCAAAATACGACTACATTAATTAAAGGCTTTATATTGTAAAAATATGAAAACATATTTTCAATGAATAAATGTTTTTCTTTATAATTTTCTTGCGTTTACCTGATCAGCAACCACGCCAACCAGCTCTGTTACCGTCAAACTATTCTATTCTTTTTAAATGAAGACCTAGTTAACGAGAGATTGTCTTCTGAAAGGATATAATTTGAAATTATTTTCACAATAATTACATCAGTTGTAAAATACTCCATTAATCTCCAAAAAGGATACCCTAATGAATCAATAATATTATCAAATTTCACTCTCCTTAATTTATAGATACATGCTATCACTAACTATTTTGTTGTTTGTGAATAAGTTGATCAACAATGGCAAAGACTCCATATATACATACGTATGTGTGCGTTTCGTATACATTAATATAGAGGCTTCAACTGAAATGTTACTTGGTAATAAACCCAATAGACTAAATACAGTCAATAACAAATGGTTTTCTGTCATAAAAGAAACACAAACCGTTCGTCATATATATATATATATATATGTGTGTGTGTGTGTGTGTGTATGTGTGTGTGTGTGTGTGTGTGCGTGTGTGCGTGCGTGTGTGTATGTGTGTGTGTGTATGTATAAGCTCACCAACACTATGCCTGACTTGTACAGGCAACGGTGAACATTTAGTGAATTACTGAGAGCATTAAACAAGTTTGTTTAATCGCTAACTTAATTTTGAATGTACATCGTGTGAAAAATACCTATTTCGCCAGTGGATGATTTTTCATATTGTTTGCTAACAAAGTACTAAAATTAGTATATATAGCAGATTCGATGGAGGGCATATGGAGGTTAATAGTCAATCGACTGACTGACAGTGTTAAGTTTCTAACGCATGGATATACAGGATGTAAATAAAAGTTTGAGTATGTTTGTTTTCTTGGGGTTTAATGCGTGGATTTGAGTGTTCGACTTTAGAATTGTTAGAATCGTGACTTTTGAACACTGCAAGTGATGCCTATTCAAATTTTAAAAAAATATATTAACGAATGAAAAGAATGAAGAGACATTAACTTGTGTAATAATCTCGATTTTTCTCAACGATGGCGAGAAAATTACCAACACATATATATGCGTGTGTGAATGTGTGTATGTGTTTGTGTGTGTGTATGTGTGCGTGCGTCAAAATGTTATTGGTGATATAACTACTTCAAAATGAATTAAAACTAGATCACATATCAGAATGTAATGCAGTAATCAAAATGTTATTCTGGCAAAAATGAAACTAAGTTCTAGAAGAATACAGTTTTTAAAAAGATCAAGTCCAACATATACTTGACATTTTATATTACACAATTCAATGTACAAATCATTTATAATATGTATTCTAAGCATTGGATTCCTACGGATTAAAAACTGCGTTCGGTCAAATTTTAATTTTTAAACCGGAGGAAAATGGACAACACTAAACTAAAACATGTAGCGTATAAAATCCTAAATGTAAAAGAAAATAATGTGGTGTAACCTGCAAACATTTTAGTACTGTATGCGATTTCAAGCATATATTTAAAAATACATATACGGAAGTTGAAACAAAACAAAAACGAAGTAGTATTTTCAAGGCATGTTTCCACACATAAACGTATGATCATACAGGACATGTCACGTTATGCTAATGTTTCAGGGATTGTAAATAGGAAATTCATGAAAATGCTAAAAAGCTCGCGAATATATTATTGAAACGGTAAATCAGTTAGATTTATATCGCATGATCAAATCAGGAACAACAAAGAATTTTCTGGGTACATTTCGATAGAAAATGATTTAATGGAACGCGGGCTCAACACCATATTTTCTTCGTTTGTATGATGCTTATTAAATTACTGGGAATCTTGTTGAGTAAGCATAAATTCTTCATGTGATTTCATATCTATAGCAACTTAAGTATTTCAGACAATTGCAGTCGATCCCAAGTCACTGATCTTTCGCATATAACAGGCAATTTATTGCTTCTGTATTATCCTTTAACGCTGTTACATATAATGAAGTAATTTCTGATTATCCACCATGACACTGCCTCGCTCAACATCAGCATCCAGCAACTGGAACTGAAGTCTCTGCAAGGGAGTATATTTTGCATTATCTGGATGAGTGCCACACTCTAAAAAAAATATATACTACTTATCTGAGATTAACACTGCAAAAATATCGTTTTACAAAAGATTATGGAATAATAAATTTCAGTTTTAAGTTTAAAATGATAACTGGTATGTTGTTTAACATGTTTATCCATCTTCTAGTACAACTTGCGGGGAAATGTTAAATTCCATTACAACCTAAGTCTATTTTCTACTAATGTTACATCTGCAAAATCAGCACACACGTTATGGCTGCTACAATGCTTGTCATTAAATAGATATGGACAATATATATTATGACGGTGATAAATATTTATCGTTTTGACCCGCGATTCCTTGAAGGAAAGACTTCACATGTTATGATTAGAAGTGCTTTATTACAAAAAAGAAACCGAAGTAGTTTACTATCACTGTTAAAATCATCCTTTCATTTTCAGGTGTGGGAACTCAAAACCTCCTATTTACCATTTCATTTTGAGAAAACACATGATGTTGAACTTGATCAAAGAAGAGGATTCGGGAAATAACAGCGCTGAACTCACAAATTATTATTTGTTTGTTTTTTTTATTTCAAACCACTGTATTTCGCCTATTTTGATTGGGTTTCGAAACAGAGAAATTTAATGTTGGTATGTTCATTGGCTTTACTGAATTTTTTTTTTTACAAAATGATGTAAGATACTCGTATGTATACATGTATGAATATATGTAGTGAGAAGTTACAAACAAAAAAAGAAGACGAAGACGGATGCATTAGATTAACGCTCGGGAAGTAAGAAAGTACTTAATATCTGAAATTAGCAGAGAAAGAAATAGACGAAGACAAATTTATAAATAGAAAGCAGGTGTATTCGTTTGACACTCGGGAAGGTGATAAAATTCTTTACGTTTCGAGCCTACGCTCTTCAATGGAAAGGAACATGAGAAAATAAATAGAGAGAGAATAAAAATAAAATGTGGATTTAGCGGTCGCAGACATTTGTATACGTAACCTACAGGTGCAGCTGTGTGTTAAGAAGTTTGTTTCCCAACCACATCTTTCCGGGTTCAATATCACTACGACGCAACATGGGTAAGTGATATTCATTTACAGGTCGATTTGGAAACTGCAAAGAAAGCCGATGTATATACGTGTGTGTGCGTGTCTTGTGTATCTTTCTGTTTGTGTAGGTCTCGTCGCCCGATTATCGGTATTGCCGTGTCTACGTATTTTAACGTTGCGGATCGGAAAAAGACCTACAGAATAAGTACTTCTCTTATATATATATATATATATGTGTGTGTGTGTGTGTGTGTGTGTGTGTGTGTGTGTGTGTGTGTGTGTGTGTGTGTGCGTGTGTGTGTGTATACATATATATGTATATATATATATATATATATAATTATATATATATATATATATATATATATAATTGGTGTACATTTATACAAAAAAGGGGTGACCATAACCGGACACTTTACATGCTAAAGGGAATAGTCAAAATCCAAAGCGCGGTTAAGAGTAATTTCGAAGAGAATTAAAAATAAAAACATTTTCATTAGTTACCACTAGATTTCGAACATCGTGTATAAATGTACACGAATTTTAATATGAATATGTTGTCTATTGTCTATGTTATGCATGCTAGCCACTGGTAGAACATTTCTCTAAGTATCCTACCCTATATAAATTTTCTTAATAGGATTTTCGTAATTTTCAAGAAAGTTGTCGCATATAATTTTATTCGCTGCCTACTATAACAGCGCTTAAGCTTTGGATATGAACATTTATAATGTATAAAGATGAAGCATGTACTGTCAATTTGTCTCATAATTACATGTTAATTTTTAGCACCCTTGCTGATGAAGACGGATAACAAATTATTTTATTGGTTCATTAATTATAAGGATAATATGTTGTCTACTGGTAGAAATTTTCTCTAAGTTTCCTACCATTTATACATTATCTATATATGCATATATATATATATACATTTATATATATATATGTAAATATATTAATTCTTTACTACCCACAAGGAGCTAAACACAGAGGGGACAAACAAGGACAGACAAACGGATTAAGTCAATTACATCGACCCCAGTGAACTGGTACTTAATTTATCGACCCCGAAAGGATGTGTTGATGTGATTGTGTGTATATATATATGTAAATATATATACACACAATCACATCAACACACACACATATATATACATACATATACACATATATAGAATGTAAAATTAGCCCTGGCATTAACTGTAGAACTAGCTTTGTAGTTTACAGCATAAGATGCATAGAATGTGCTTGTAAAACATGTACATGACATACATTAGAGATACATATAGGAGCATTGTGTTACGACAAAATGAACATTTGAGACAATATGACGACAAAAAACAGTGCTCCATACTCTACCAAAATGCGAAGGATCAATACGGAATGCATCCTGGGTCAACTTGATATCCTCATCTTATCCAAGCACCCAAAGGACACAGCACTTAGACGAATACGGGAGTAAGGCCTCATGAACGAAACTTGCCCAATACTAAAAAGGAAACCTACGTAGTAGATATCATACCCCCCATACCTACAGTTTACACAGGTGGAGTAGAATAGTCAGTGACCTGTTATGTAGATAAATGTATGTATGTATGTGTGTGTGTGTGGATGTATGTATATGTTTATGCACATGTATGTAAGCATTTGGATATGAAAGCAAACAGATCAATATAGAGACGGATAGGTACATAGGTTATATGAACAGACAAGCAGGCATACGCACACATATACAAATGGAGACTGAAACAACGTAGCCATATATACACAAACACATACAAACACACACAAACACACACCTATATAAAGTCACACAATCACAGAGATGCAAACGCATGAATATGCAGAATACATACAAATTTACACCCTTACATGCATACATACATAGATATGCACACATATACACGAATACATACACTAGCATACACACATACATACGTACTTACATACATACATACAAACATACATGCATGCGTATGCATACACACACACAATGAACCACATACATGCGCATAACCAAACAAAAAGAATGCAGCTTGAATTGAGTCAAAAGTATTTAAAAGGCTGAAAGACGCAACGAAAATTTTAGAAAAGTAAAGGAAATGAGTGGAAATTTTACCGGTGTGTGTGTTAAATAATAAGGCACTAAAAGCGAATGCCTTTCCCCAGACACAACGGAATATGCTTCAACACACGAACTCAAATAAAGAATCTTGCAAACCAAATCCAAACAAGAAATATATATATATATATATATATATATATATATATATATATATATATACGTATGTATGCATGTATCTCTCCCTCTCTATCTATCTATTTATCTATCTATCTATCTATCTACCTACCTATCTATCTATATATCTCTCTGTCTGTCTGTCAATATATCTATCTATCTGTCTGTCCATCTATCTATCTATCTATCTATCTATCTATCTATCTATCTATCTATCTATCTATCTATCTATCTATCTATCCATCTATCTGTTTAATCGCAGTACGGTGTCCTCTGTGTTGTTCTGTATAAGTTTATTGCATCGGACATTATCAGTTTTAACGTATCACACATAACATATTATTTCGTCTGCAATTTTAATTCCCTTTTTATTTATTGCTCAAATTTAGCTAATATACATCTTGTTTCTCATTGCTTTGCATATATTTACTTTTTATTTCAACTTCACACAGACACTTCGTTTCAAGTCAGTCTTTATTATACGACGATTTTATGAATTTCAAACATTCTTTGAGTTTTTGTTTGCAGATATTTATTTTAAACTTCAAAACCAATATTTTTTCAAAAAAAAATTATATATTTGTTGACTGTTTTTCTCAAAGTTATGCTAATTGATGTTTTAAATTGTCACTGTTACAAGTATTCTAACAACTAACAATATTTGCTGTGATATCAGTAACTGTTTCCCCAACGAGATATGAGTAAAGCGAAGAGTGACATCGTTATAAGTAATGTGTAGACTAGTGTGTCTCTATTTTGTTAGCTTATTTATTAGGTATAGCCTCTAAATTACACTCATATAAAATGTGCCGCATTGATATTTGATATTGAACCAAATTACGAGTCTGTTGTTGGAATTCTATTCCTGATAGCAGAGCGATAACTTGAAAATATGAAAATCACTAACCTACTCGTAATTTCTGTAGTCTTCACGTTGTAAATGAAAGGAACTCCCTTGCATGATATGCCAATATGCTTTCCTGAACGACCAGTGTTTGAGCAAGCAGAGATCAGTTTCCATACGCAAGTCCCTACGTTTGCTACAACTTCATGACTTCTTGGACAGTTGTCTTAAAATTTGGGCTCCAGTAAAACCCAGCAAGAGGATTAAAACTGGTCAAACAGAAACTGTTGAGAATGCCATCAGATTGTTGTACAAATCTTTCAATGATAAAACCCAAAAACATCACATTGTTTCTGTGAAAAAATGACGTGTACGGTGCACCCTTCTTGTAATGTTCAGCCATTTAGTTACAATGTGAATGTCAAGATAATTCGCTTGATGTTGAACCAAAATTTCACCGTTGAAACCAAAGGATATATGGTTTTCTACTAATTGAGAGGTTTAACGAAATATATATCAACACATCTCTATGTTGTCCCGCTGTTCAGAAAATTTTGCATGCATATCTTGTGAAAGACTTGCCTATCTATCATGAATCGAATTCCATCCGTGTTGCTCCATTGAAATATGCTGCGCTCATTTTGTATTCTCTTACTCACAATTAATAAATTAGTATTCATTCCTAGAATCTATTATGACGCTACAAACATGAAGCTTATCAATTTTTCTCAAATTTTACGTCTGTCTATAAGTGATATCCTTGGACGGAACTACACAGCATTCACAGAGAGTTAATATTTGCAGGTAACATATAGAATTTACTTTAAATCAACACAAACTATGCACATGCAGATAAATCTACTCAGTAAGAATTTTATAAATTAATCTCATACAACAATAAAATTGTACAGTCCATTCTTTTATGATGGAAATAAATAGTGTACGTCTACAACCCAGGTTTTCGCTTACCCATGCCGTGTAAAACATACAAGGAAGCTATATTTACCGGTCTCATCATCTGAACGTCCATCAGTTTCTCTTATTGATTACATATATCTCACGTACGAAAAAATGGCTGGCATTGGGGCCATTGAGGCACAGCCTGATTCGACATATATATCGCATGGCGCTATATATATATATATATATATATATATATATATATATATATATATATATATATATAAGATATCCGTTCCAGAAGACGTTCCAAACCATTGTACGAAATACCCCAAAAGTAACATACCATAAACTCTGCACGATATAAAGGCTGTATTATGAGTATTGTCTAGCATCACTTTAGATGACATCTAATGTTTCATTCTAAAACGAGCTCCGCCTCCTGTTTACCTATTTCTCTTCAATATTCCACCCAATATATGGCTCTTCTATCGCCCCCTTGCTTTAGCAGATATACCTGTTATTTCCTACCTAGTATATCAGGTCCCTGTCGTCTTCTACGCTCATTACTTGTCTCTCGATTTACAACCTGAACATTTGCAACACCAAAGATGCCGTTTAATTAAGAAGAAGCAGGTTTATTTTGCGCTGACCATAGAAATAGAATAAGACAAGAATCCGATTGCCGAGAAATGTCATTGTCATCTTAATTAAGTACTAGTTGCATAGTGCGGTCGATCTAATCAACTGCCCCCCTCACCCAAAATTTCGGGCCTTGTGCCTAGAATAGAAAATAATTTCAAGATTATATTATGACCTTATAAGATATAAGATAGAATATTTATGAGCCTTTCTAAACTCGAGCAACAGCTCAAAGCAAAACTGGAATACATTTCAAATTAATGTTGTATCAATAATATCTTATGCATAAAATGCAAAATGAATTTTAGTTTAAGCTGAAATGGTAAAAATGAGAGAAAAAGGAAATTCATTTCAGTCTAGTACTCTGAACACATGATCTTTTAAAGAACAGTACTAAGTGTATATAATTAATTTTGTAGTTTTAATAATTAAGTAGAATAACTAATAATAGTTTTGGGCACATATTGTTTTCATACAAAATATATCGACTATTAAATAGTTTTGTAATATCCATTTTGTTTAGAAAACTCGTTAACTTTTCGCAGAGTTAATATGAATGACGTCAGAGTATCATTTAATGTCTAAAGATTTACATGTTTCTACGACTCAAATATATAATTTATTTTAATTTCTTCATTAAATATGAATATTACTTTCTCTTGTCGGTGAATATCTTACGCAAATGAAGCTGAAAATGAATGAAATAAATGAGTAATTGTCTTACGTATTTTTCTGGAAGATGGAATAATTCTTACTTTTTCTTCATGTGTCGTCTAAACTACATGTAAATATATTATTTTAGATGTTAATGCTATATGCATTAAATATAATATACAATTCCTGTATGTTATGTTTAACAATTATTCTCATCGTAATAAATTTTACAATAGAATATTGTATGATAATGGAACTATCTCCATTGATCTGGCGTGGGTGGTGTTATATGGAAAGTTTGGTATTGTAAAATACATTAACTCTTCAGCAGCAAAATTTACGAAAGTATTTCACACTTATTTGCGCGCACGCGTTTATGAATACAAACAAAAATTATGCATACTCTTATATATTGTAAGCAAGGCATCGAACAAACGAAGTCAGTGTTTTATATCATTAGTAATGATCACGATCGATTTAGTAACCAGTGGAAACATTTCTTCCATACACAATTCCTTTTACATTATTTACGTTATTTACGTTTAACTGATATTTGTCCTCATCTTATTTGTTGATAACACAACGTTTCAGCTGATATACACTCCAGCCTCATCAGGTTTGTTGCGGAAATTTCGAACCTCGGTTCCCATTCCAAAGGAATGGAATCGAACTTGGAATCTTGGGCAATTATGGAGTGAATTTTAGGGCTTATAAATCTAATATTTTCCTATTCATCCACAGTACCAGTTCCCTTATACTATTCATATCTGCACTCAGTCTGCTTAAGAGGTAGCTGTGTCCTAGCATATGTGCCGCTTCATTTTGTTTCCGTACTTTCTAGTGGTGTTCTCTGTCTATTATTTTAATTTCATCCCATAGGTGATGTAAATAGTGTAAATAATGTACATAATTCCTCATCTCTTACATATAGAACTGTATTAAAAATTATTTTGTACATATACAAATAATAAATTATTTTGCTTTAAACAATTCTTAATTAATGAATAAGCTGACAGCTCGCCTTTTCAAAGGCATTTTTACGGAATCATTAGATTTCCTTACGACCTGTAATCCTATGATAGTTCAATTCTTCTTTGGTTTAATTACACACTTCTTTAACAACAACGTATTCCTTTCCAATAATTACAGATTATACATAATTCTGATGGAGGAAACTTAATTTGGAAGTACAACCGTGAGCATATATGCTGACTTTCATTTCAAGTATTGCGAAAAATAATTTTATTTATATGAATCGAATGTCAGGGAAAAGACCAATTATGTTTCTGTTAATTAGACTTGACAGAATAAAGGTTGATATTTTTCTCGACATTTCAAAGTCAGTGATCGAATCCCGTGATCAAAGCCAAGGATCGAAGCCCGTGATCAAAGCCAGTGACTGAGACCCGTGATCACTTGGAGAAAGAGTGGTTTAAATCTCAGAATTTAAAATTTCCCAAATCGCTGAAATTAAACCCAGCAAACGGAGAAATTCGAGGGCATGTAATAATAACCAAGAAACTTTATCATAAAAGCAAAAAAAGTACACCTGCAGACACGTTAATGAAATTCATATATATACGTGTGTGTGTTTTCACTTCCTCTAACTTCATATGTCCATTTATATGTACTTCGAAAACCAATTCCGAAGATGAATTATACGCACAAGCGCCCGCGTGCACACATACATACACACACACGCACGCACACACAAACACACACAAACACGTACACCTACTCACATTTTTGCGCACACACATACATGCGTAAATATATAGACAGACTGACAGTCAAATAGATAGATAGATATAGATAGATAGATAGATAGATAGATAGATAGATAGATAGATAGATAGATAGATAGAAAGATAGACAGATAGACAGACAGACGGCAGCTCCAATATTCTTAATGTTTTTCAAAGCCCTTGGAAACTACTCATAATGGTTCAATTACGTCCGGTATAACCATTACAATACTAATGACCCATAACGTGCCTATCTCATCTCGCAGTGGCGGGTTTTTCTCAATCTTTTCTTTTTCCTTACACTTGACATTCGAACCTCCTGGTAGTGCAACGTCTATTATCTTTACTTATAAGGATCACACGATCTGGTCGTCTCATCTCTATTACTTGGTCGCTTACAACACACACTAACATTATAGATAGGTAGATAGATAGATAGATAGATAGATAGATAGATAGATAGATAGATAGATAGATGGATAGACAGATAGATAGATAGATAGATATGTTTCTTTATTAGCCACACAGGGCTGCACACCGATAGAACAAATTACAAGGTAGAGCTTTTCTTTTGAAGGTTTAAAAAATAAAAAAAATAAAAAATAAAAAAATAAAATAAAAATAAAATAAAAAAGGGGGGTGTCGATCAAAGGGGATCGTAAAAGGAGAGAAAGAGGACAAAAAAAAGGGGGGGTTAAAAAAAGGGGGGAGAGGAAAAAAATTGATCAATAGGGATCGTTATCACAGAAATGTCAATATGAAGTGTAAAGGGGAGGACAGGTGAGGTTTACCCGTGGAAAGAAAAGCCTACGGAAAAGACCACGGTAACCTCGGTCAATGAAGTCACATGTTATATTTCTTTTTTTTTTTTTTGCAAATAAGCAACTCTCTGTATTAATTTTTACGGTTCATAGAATCATAGTCAAGGTGGCTTCGTCATTCATACGTGCCATCCTTGCTACATTCACCCATCTTTTTTTAAAACATTCACTAGACAAAACTTGCCTCTCTACTCTCACTTTTTTCTTCAAGTGATACTTGAAGAAGTTGATGAGAGATTGACCAGAGAGGAAAGTGTTTGTCTCTAATCCTTTCAGATGCGTCCACCAGATACATTCTTTCGCCATAGCCACAAGTATGATAAAAATAGCTCTTCCTTCCCGTTTGAAGGAAGGAGGCGTGACGATATTAACGATAGACTCGGCTGATAAACCGACACGTCCCACACGTGACAGCAGTCGTTCGACATAAGCCCACAGGTCAGAAATTGCTGGACACTGCACGATTGCGTGCAGAGCGGTTTCGTCGCTCTGCCCGCATCTCGGGCAGGTCGGCCCCGTGTTTCTCGAGCCATGCCTATAGAGCTTATCCCGAACGGGTAGCGCTTCTCGGTAGCACCGCCAGGCCAGGGATCTCTGGAAGTTGTCCATAGGTCCCGGGCCGAAAGTCGTTTGAAACAGGCGGGTCAGGTATTCCTCGTCGACGCCCAGGTTTGCCCCGAGCTCGTCGTCGTACCTCCCCTCCACTAATCCCCTATAGAATGCTTTGGTTGTGTTGAAGTCACTCAAGGTCGACCCGGGACGGCAGAGTTGCTTGAGAGCAACGCGACACTCGCGGTGCCATTCGCCCTTCTTCGGCCTCTTTTTGATCCACGACTGTAGTTCGGTCATGGAGACGAGTTGCGGGAATGCGTGCCTCACAAACGGCGACCACACCTGTTCACCGTCGTCTACATAGAGCCGGAGATGTCGCAGTCTCAGCGCGTGTCTGCGCATCATCAACCACGGCATGCCCAGCCCTCCTTTTAACGGGTGTTGACAGCAAATGGATCGCCTGACCATCGGGACGCATCCTTTCCACAAGAAGCGGAAGAGGATGCGTTCTAGTTTGGTGATGGTAGGGTCGGGACAAGGTACGACGATCAGGCGGTAGTAGATGATGGACAAGCGCCAACTTTTGTCAAAATTTTCAGGTCTGCATTGAGCAGAGTGATTGGCCTAAAGTTATCTATAATGTTTCTCTTGTTTGGATCTTTCTTCAGCAGAGTTACAGCTCCTCGACTCACAAAACCGGGTATGCTCCCGTTTTGCTGCCAAGACGTCTCCAAACAAGTCTGGCATACAATAGTAAAATTCGTAGTGTAGACCATCCAAACCCGGTGATTTGTCCCTCGAGCATTCTGCCATCGCTTCCCGCACTTCCGCCGCCGTGATGGCACCTTCGCAGCACCCTGCCTTTCTTGTCGAGAGTCGTGGCAGGCTATGTAGGTAGGCACTGAATTCTACCCTACGTTCTTGCCCTCCACTCGTCCCGAACAGTCAGGCAAAATGCTGCTGAAAGGCCTCACACATTTTACTTGGCTCGAGCAATTCGCGCCCCTGTTCATCTACCAGTGACCGAATGGTGGCTTTGTTGCCCTGTTGCGCCTCTGCCACCCGGGCCTCTCTCGCGGCTCCAACACCTTCGTTCCTTAGAGCACGCATCCTAGCTCTGACAGCACATCCTTCGTGTTTGGCGTTGAAGTGTTGGTCGAGGGCCAACCTCGCCGCCAAAACGTCGGATGCGATGCCGCTTCTAATTGCCTCTTCTAGCTTCTTAACTAGCTCACCCTCTACTCTATTTCTATCTATGGCTAGTGCTTTGCTGTACCTAATCGCTTCTGCTTTTACTGCTCTCTTGAGGGCAAACCACCATGTGTTGTTGATGATGGCTCCCGTCAAAGCCCTCTTTACTAGTGTGCTAATCCGGTCTCTGAAAACTTGTCTGGACGGGAATGATGCGTTCAGTTTCCAGTACCCAGGACCCTGTCTATGTGCCTTATCTAAGTCTAGCGTACACGTCACCAATTTGTGATCCGTGTAGCTGACTGTGTGGAATTGTGGACATCCTAAGTTATCCTTGTCTACTGTCCTACACAGTATCCTATCTAGATACGATCTCGACGACCCACTGCGGTTGCTCCATGTCCACGTTGGTGCATTTGGGTGGTCGAGTCGGTACCTGTCAGACAGTTGGAATCGTCTGAGCATTTGCATCCCCTTCTGTTTCTGTCTCTACCCACGTAGTCTACATAGATAGATAGATAGATAGATAGATAGATAGATAGATAGATAGATAGATAGATAGATAGATAGATAGATAGATAGATAGATAGATACATTGATAGAAAGATAAAGATTAGCGTATTCCTGTATGTGCACGTAAGTGTAGATTGACTGTATAATTTTGATGTAGCTCCTCATGAATGAATCGTTTGAAGTTGAATAAAAAATATGACATGCTATGTATTAGATATTGACTTCTCAAAGCGACATGAAAAATCTACGACCCACTGATTAACTCATTGTACATAAATAACCAATTGTGCTATTGTTGGCCTATTGCGATTTTGAAGGAGAATATATGAATTTGTACTCGATGATATTGATTGTCCATAAAATAATGAAAGACAACGTATTGTGTTACTCATGAATGGAAATATACGTTATTCCATTTCTATTGCCCACCGTGTTAGTTGCTGTTCTTTGTCTCATAAGTACACGTAGTACAGGGTAGGTGAAAATAAGTAGGCATTAAAAATTGGAAATAACGTCTATATTCCTTTTGCAAATTTATTGAAAGAAATGTTACATGTCATTTATTACATGGGAAAATGAAAGTAAATTGTCATATTTCAATGTAAGCACCGGCCAGCGATGGAATGAACAACGTGCAAAAGGACGTCTAGTAGGGCAAGCAATCAAAGAAAAGCTGCCAGAATTGGCAAACAGTGAAGAAATCCTGTGCCACCATGACAACGCAAGACCACACACGTCTTTGATAACTTGTGAATAATTATTGTAGCTTGTTCGACGAATGACGTCGCACGCCCCATATAGCCCTGCACGTGAACAATTATGCACTGCAGACATCGAGATGTGGAACTATACTTTGCATGATTACTCTTAAGACATCCTGATACATTCATAGGCAAAATATTCTAGCCATTCTTATTTATGTCATAGGAGAACATGTCACATATGTGATGGCAGTTAGCTTTTAAGCACCGATTAGCCTACGGTTTTTAGTCTTCAAAATATAAACACAGGCAGAAGCATATTTCAGTTTAAGAGATTTTAGTACTTGAGGGTGATCAGACACGTGTCAAAACAAGGTGTGCCAGAGTCGCTTGCGTCTATGAGCTAAGTATGATTTGAGCATACATTATTCCTATTACGGAAAAATGTTCTGTGACGTACATAGCAATATCATTAGGTTTTTTTTTTTATATCGATGTATACAATTGATAAATAGATACAAATAAATGTTTACAGGCTGATGTTTGTCCATTGATTATAGTTTCTATATTCGTATTTGCCCTTTGTGTATGTGTGTGTGTGTGTGTGTGTGTGTGTGTGTGTGTGTGTGTGTGTGTGTGAGCATAAGCAGCATCTTTACTGGACACTAGTTTCCTTGTGTAAGAATAAATTACCCGGTACTCTAACCTGTTCACACAGTTATTTTCCTGCATAACATAGGCATATAAATATATATACATATGTTTGTGTGTATGTGTATGTGTGTATGCGTGTGTATGTGTGTGTATGCGTGTATGTGTGTGTAAACTTGTAGATATAATCAGACATGTGTACACGTGTGCCTCCGTGTGTGTGAAACCAAGCCTGTTCTAATATTTAATTTCTGGTACTATAGCAAACTCTCGCGTACTAAGAATATTTCGTTGACCACAAGTCAAGCGTACGTTAATAGCACATATAAATAATAACTAGTAATTTCATCTTTGTTTATTCCATATCGAATATTTGTATAAATTGATGAAAGGAAATTTAATGGAACATTTATTGCAAAGTCTAAATTTTCAGAAATAAAAGTTTCTCAAGTGCAATGTGTATTTAAGTATAAGGGAACTTAATAATATTTAATATGAAATATTCAACTAATTTTCAAATAAAAATAGCTATTGTTGATTCAAGAACTCCGATAAGGAAAACAATTATTTGTTTGTGTTCTTATAGACACAAAGTTTCTGAAATATATTCTCCGGAAAAAGGAAAAGGAAATGTCGGTAAACAATATTTTTTGAACGAATCTGAATTAGAAGACCTGAATGTAAATGCATCGAGATGAATATATAAAGATAGATTTTGAAAATTACATGCACAAATGCAAGCACATAAGTAATTAAAGTCTTATACATGCATGGATATACATAGGTACACGCAGCCGGTCACAAGCATACACATATACAAATACAAACCAACAAGCATATAGACGTACGTGCCGACATGCACACACATTTATACATACATATATGTATATATGTATGTCTGTAAGTATATAGATATACATAGTGTTTATCTTTCGTTTACATATGCATACACCCACGCACATACATATACACACATCACCATATATATATATACATATATATATATATATATATATATATAATATATATATATATATATATATATATATATATATATATATATATATATATATATATTCCGAGACCCCCTCCAGTCATGACTGACCGTGGAATTGCACCTAGAAAGTTACCCTCCCGGGCATGGTTGTTTATGGAAGTCGCCCAAATATGCCGGCCTCCCCTAACCACGCCACCAATGTTATCCACGCTCTAACCACTGAGCCATGCACCTTTTCACACATATATGTGTATGTATATATGTATATATATATATATACTTTTTATAGGTTGAATCCATTCTTTTCATTGTAGGATTTTGTAATTTGATATTAGGTGCTTCTTTAATGGATATTCTACAATATTTTTATATAAGAGAGAAGGAGCAGTGTTATAAGATATACATATTATGTAAGGAGAGTAATACATGTACATCCGCAGAATATTACTAGGGTGAATGCAAATGTTAATGTGTTTGAATACACATAAGCGTTCACATTATTGAGGGACGATGAAATATTATTTTGTAACTGGGATCGACAGAAGCAAATTATTTGTTTTTTAAAGTACAAATCTATGATAATGTTTCTCTTTAAATTCAGATGACTTTACAACGTAAAGATTTTTCCATGAAATTGTTAAGATGAGAATTGTCAATTTGTAGCTGTCATACATACGAGGATAATGAGGTTTATGTTTCTGTATAGGCGATAAGTGTCTGTATGTAGATGATTGGTTCAATTCATCATAGGAGCATTAAGTAGTTTTATTCTTATCACGCTATTTCACTACGCTGCCGACTGCAGGTCTGTGTGCCTTGGGTACGTACTCTGGCTTGTTGTAATAGTTTCAATCACGTCCTACAGTGCGTTGCAGTGAAATCCTTATAATAATGCGAAGTTGTATCATCTTCAGGTTTCTGGGTTTGATTCGCAGTTAGAAATAAATGGAGACAAAATTTATGAGAATGTAAGAAGTACTATTTGTAGTTATGAAAATGGCAGATGACTTCGGGTTAATTATGAGATGCGGCTTTCTATTATGTGATATAATTGAGATGCAAGATTCTAGTCTATGATATAATTCATAGAATAAGGGCACTTGATGAGATGTGTTTACAGAATTTGTGAAATATTTGGTTGACCTGTTTTTAGAAAGAATACTAAATAATATATTGATAATTGGACTACATAATTAGAGAGAAATCACATATGAGCTATACTTCTCCTATCTCGGATTTAAGAGACTTCTAAAATTGTCTTGGCATACATTTTATCTTGTCTTAGTAAAAGATTTAATTAATGACTAAGCTGGGTATATTTGCATACGGTAATCACTGAAGATTTAATTTGCTCGAAGACTGCGCGAAACGTCCGATATAATTAAGCGAAATGCCTTGTATAATTTTGAAATGAGCATTGTTATGAAGTAGGCTTTCGCTATACTTGTTGGTATGATATTTAACCTAGGTGTATTGCAGCTAGTAATTTTTATAGCTTTAAAATATTGTTCAAATTTTATTTTAATGATAGGATTTCGGAGTTCTTTACTGAATGTTACCATACATGTAATGTAGAAAAACTATCTAGTAGAAGTGAACCGTTGACAATATTTAGACCACATTGTAAAAATCTCGATTTGGTTTTAAGAAAATCTACAATAAAAATTCTGAAGCTTTCTCGTGAAACTTTAGAGACCTCATTAATATGAAATCCCTTGAAATATTTGTTATTTTTATTGACAAAGACGTGTTAGAGGAAAAAAGAACTATTCTTGAATTTAGATTTCTGAGATTCCGGTCTGGGCCTATGAATTCTGTTGTATCCAGAGAGGACTGTAAGATATACGTCATTAGTTTTTGCTGTGATGATGATCATCAGCCAATTGTTGTTGATTTGGAAGTTGAGTCGAGTAGCCAGTCAACTGAGAAGCAAATTTATTTGCAATAAATGAATACTAATCACAAATAAATGGAATTGGAAGAACTAACAATTATGTTGCTTTGAGACAGCGTTCGGCCGTTGCAATGATGTGTTTGCATTGTTTTTGGGAAATTCAGAGATTCTATCAGCATTAACTCAGATATGTTGCGAGGACATTTCCATTGATTCTGCATAAATTACTTAACAGAAATTGACAGTGCATGTGGAGGATTTATTTGATGATGGTTTCTATGGTGTTCATAACAGAGCACACATATATACACATACACACATACACACACAGCCACGCACAAACATGTATATATACCTATGTGACGCAAAAAGGCCAACACGGTACTTCCTCATTAGTCTGATGTTATAAATATTTCAGCAATTTTTTTACATTACGTTACCTAGCATAGCTTAGGAATCGCAGGCATGTTTAACCCCAAATCATGAAACAAACTTGTCTAGCTACAGGATTAATCTACCATATATTAATAGAAATGGCGTTTGTTGTGTTATCTCGTATTTTAAGTTAGATGATGTGACAAATGTTGATAACTGCTCGAAAACTGGTTTAGCATATATAATAAAATATAAATCATTGTTAATCGGAGGTATTGAGATATAGCATATAATGAAAACTATATTCCTTAATTACTTCTGTATTTAACGTGCACATGTGTCCGCAAATAGAGCTAACAACATGCGTAGACGGCTATTTTGCGTGAAAATGTTCAGTGTTAGATGATATTTACGCTTCATAAAACGGAGTCTACATATTGTTTGCTTTTTTTAGTAAAGACAAAAGACTAATTCGAATCGAAACCGTCTAAACGTAATACTTTACGTGGTGAATCTAGTTGTAGGGTAATGATAGCATCTCCCAAACATATGTTGAACGGGGAAAAAAAGTGCGTTTGCAAAATATCATTTAAACTTTGAGACGTGTACTTCAAAAGTAAGGCACTACGAGCAGCTGCTGAAAACTTCCTGGATTAAGGAAAAAGAAAATACAGGAGCATCTGTCATTTCTTCTATTAACTTTTTTTTATCTTGGTCGAAGATTTTTTCATTTGTGAAATATCAAATCTTCTGCTGGATTTTTCAGTTTGTTTAAGAGGCTTTTAAATCTGATGTAGTAGTTTACGTTTGCTTATTCCGACAAATTGACCTTCCCTCAACGTTTAAGACTTATATCTGATGCCATCATAGGCAACATTTCTGACTGTTCTTCCAACACATGGAGATCTTTTGCAATTGACCTCATGGAATTTCTGTGATTATAATCAATGGTCTGTTAACCTTGCTGGAAAAATGCAGGTGTCCTAATAATTTCAGAGCGTTTAGCATGCATTTTATGCTTCAATACTGGTGACACTTTTCCATCCTCAGTCTCTCGCTCCTTATAAACTGTGTAGACAAAAGAACTAGCAACTTTTATAATACAGTAGCATATTCAACATATATATGTTACGCAGAAACATATAAATTTTACTATGTAATTATGTGAGTGCCTTGTCTGCGTGTGTTTACATACGAGCATATTTATAATTTGTGCATGCATATACTATGAGTAATAATCAATAAGCTTATCATTTGAGTGAGAGCAGCAAATTGAGAAATAATGTAAAGCTGTCAAATAGTTGAACACTCAGTAATGTTTCGTTTCTGCTAAGGAATCAGAAAATGTAAATTTGATATGAGTGTTGGTCTGTAAAAGATTTGAATCAGTAAGTTTCGTAACATCTGTCTGTAAAATATGTTGGCTGCAAAGAAACACATTGTTGTACTCCTGTATCGTGGTTGTGAATATTAAGGCCGCGATGACACGAATTAGGCAGCAGGTTCTCTGAAATGCTTGATATTGTTGCCGATGTTAGGGCGCCGTTTCATATACGAATGTTAAACTAATTCCCAATTGTTTAAAGAGAGTCGACTCAATTGATTGAGCTGTAAAATCATATGTGGATGCTCAGTCATTCTCTGGCGATGCATGGCTATATTATTCCGTTTACGAACAGGTGTTCTCCGCATACCATATATCATACCATTGAAGCTATTCTAATGAATTGATTATTAATGGAAAGAATAGCATCTTCATTTTATTATGTTCTATACTGTTTGCTGATGTATATCACTACAACTTTTAAAATAATATTAAAGCTATTCAGCTACAGGAAGTAAATAAAAAGAATATTTTTTTGTGAGAATAAACCAAAGAACAGCATATCGTTTCCTGTGGATGTTGTGGTTTACTGAAAAGTTAATCCTTATCAAGCTAATCTATGAGATTAGTCAACATTTGATTCCCTCGGGCATTTTTGTTCCCTGCAAATTTTACTGCGAACTACAATAAACAACATGCTTCATTTCCAAAACTATATTTGATAATGTTAAGGTAGTTATTTCTATATGGTAGAAAACAACTCATAGATAACCACTTTTGTCTCATGATTCAAGTTAAATATACCTGCGATACCTTAACTGTGCTACGACATCTTAGTAAAACTAATGGTGAAATATTTAATGAATAACTGTACCAGTTTTATATAGAAATAGAAGATATTTTATTGTTATTTATTGAGTAGGATTATTTAGAGTTTGACATTCGTTGTTATGCCTGCTTTGGTATTAATCAGAAGGTAAAATTTCGCCTCAAGAAATATTTCCTATTTTATCCATCATGACAGCCATATTAAATATGTAACAAAATATAGAATAACAAAGTATTAAGCGTCAGATTTTAAGCTAAAGTTATTAATGGCTATGAGGATGAATTAAATACTAAAATATATAATAAGAGATTAGTGTTAGCTGAAATAAATCAAAAACTAAAGTATGTTATATTTTCTATTAGTGATTTCTTTTTCACCATGAATAAACTTCCTGCTAACAAGTCTATGGCAATTCATCACAAAATATTGTTGATGTCGATATTCATTAAGGTTTTATTTTTAAGTTACAAAGGTATCAATGTATGCTGTTTCTGTTATGTTCTTTTTTCCATTTTATAATTGGGAGCGATATTTCATTTTTTGTTATAATAGTGGCTCGATCCCGGTTAGTACATTTGCAAGCCCTAATAGATGCAAAATAACAAAAACAGAAAAAAAGTTCATCACATCCGTAGCAGGATGTAACAGTTTATATTCGTTAGAAATAACAATCATATCGTCATCAGGTATATTTAAATATATATAATATATATGTGTGTGTGTGTTTGCTTGTTTTTATGTGAGTGTATGTTTAGGTTTGCTTTTATGTATCTATATATACCTAAATATTTGTACGTTCATATACATATATATGCGTATATGTATATGTGTGGGTTCCTACAAATACATACATACATAACATATGCACACACACGCACACACACATATGTATATAGATCGAAATATCATATATATATATATATATGTGTGTGTGTTTATATGTGTGTGTGTGCGCGTGTGTGCGTGTGTGTATGTAGAGTGTGCGTAAGACATTTGGGGACGGATTTGTGTTTATAAAAATGAAACAGATTCATAATAACAGATAATAAAATGTATATATAAAAAATGCTAGGAGAATAAAATAAGTCTTCTTTTTTATATAATGTTATTCAATAAAGCCACTTCAACAACTGCTTATATATGAGATCTAAATCATCTACATGCTCGAATCGTGTAGTCCTGGTTCATTTTGGATGTTACACTGTCTATGGTAGCTTTCAAAGAATCTTTGGTGTTATGGGCTTATTCATCGACCCATCTCTCAAAAGCGATACACATATAAAAGTCCAATGGATTGAGATCTATTGATTTAGGAGTCCAAACTTTAGGGGTTACGTGATCATGTAAATTTTCAGCCATCCATTCTTGTGTTGCTACAGTCACGCATGAAAGTGCAGAGACTTCCTAAAACATATTTGGCCTTCCATTACATACACGGTCTATCCAGGGCTTAAAAATTATTTCGAAGACTTCAACGTAGGCTGCAGACTAAACTCTAAGGTCATGTGGAAAGACGTAAGGATGCATCACATGTCTTTCCTTGCTGACAACGCTTAAAACCATAAAAGTAGCGTGGCAATTTATATGAATAATACTTGGAACCTCAGAAGTGTCTGCATATATTCATTTGTTATTTCTTCTATTATATTTTTGATCCTGGTCGAAGATTTTCTTGTTTGTGAAAAATCAAATCAAATCTTCTGCTGGATTTTTAAGTTTGCTTAGATCTGATGTATTGATTTTCTTTTGCTTTGTCCGACGCATTGACATTTTCACATCCTATAAGACTTTTATCTGATGTCTTCGTAGACAATATTTCTGATTATTCTTTCTAACACATGGAGATCTTTTGCAATTGACCTCATGAAATTTCTGTGATTATAATCAATGGTCAGTTGACCCTAATGGATAAATTCAGGTGTTCTGATGATATCAGAGCGTTTAGAATGCATTTCATGCTTTGATACTGGTGATACGTTTCTATCCTCAGTCTCTAGCTCCTTATAATCTTCGTAGGCGAAAGATCGGGTAACTCTTAAAGATTGAGATATTTCGAAATCGCAATGCTCAGCCTTTATAACCACAATAACAGCGTGCCTATTCATTTCTTGAGTAAGCTTATGGTCTGCCATAAATACCTCACTGCAGATAATCTCATTATTATTATCTGAAACAAATATTATACAGAGTTAGCAAAAATGCAGGAATGACCCCAAAAAAGGTAAGTCTTCAAATACCTTGCACACCCTCTATATGTGTATATCTATATATGTGTATGTGTATATATGTATGTGCGTTTGTATGTTGGTGTGCGTTTGTGTGTGTGCATATATGTGTGTCTGCACAAACACATATGCACACACATATACATATTATTTAAAATTAGGTTTTGCCATGGCAGTTATCAGTTGTAAGTATTAAATGTGCTAATACTTATGATGCCCAGAATCGCAAACCTCTGGAATCCCATAAAATTTATTTCACTGACGTGCTCAGCTACGTACTCATATATGTAAATACATTAATTCAAATGGAAGTGGATTTTCGTTCAAACCATTACATCTTACAGCTTGTTCAAAAATAATGAATCGTTCATAAAAATATCTTTCTGCTCGGGTCATCTTATAGCTCCGTCTGAGATATTATACCAATTGTTTTTTACTGTTTTCTCACTGTTTGTTCACTGATTAAGGGATGTAAGTACGGTTGTATACATAGGTTGATAGGTTGATACTAAGAAAAAAAAAACAATTTAGATTTATAGCTACATGCGTGTTTGCGGGTTAGAAACTTGCTTCTCGATCACATGGCTCTGTGTTTAATCCCACAGTATGGCACATTGAGGAAGTGTTTTCTACTCTAGTCTCGGGGCAACGAAAGCGTTGTTAGTTGATTTGATAGACGGAAAGAAATCCGTCGTAAATGTGTGTATGCGTGTTAGTGTACACGCACGCGTGGCTACATCATATGTGTCCTTGTATCTGTGTTCGTTACACATCACCATTTGACAACCAGTAGTGGTGTGTTTACGTCCCTGTAACTTAGCGTTTCGGCCAAAGGAGACGATAGAATAAGTACCAAGCTTCAGAAATAAGTATTGGTGTCACTTTGTTCTACTTCAAGGTGGTGCTGTAGCATGGCCACAGACAGAATATTGAAACAAGTAAAAGAATGTAAGAATTAAAGAATATTTACCTATAAACTTTCTGGACATATGAATACACACATAATTACAAACAGATGCGGATAGACCCACACATACTCATACCTCAAAGGCATGAACAATTGTTAAACATTCTTTTTGAAAAGGAGCATGTTGCATATTAAGAAATTTAATATATTTGAATGCTTCTGTGAATATTTGAAGATTGGTTGAGAGTTTTATATTTGTTAAGTTTGCTTGCTTTCTGAAATAACTGACTGACGAGTTCTTCCTATTGCACACGATAAGAAACACATTTACAAAGTGCATGTCTCTTCGCTGTTAACCTAAATTACTGTGTGAGATCGTTGACCGTTGATGTCTAACACAATATAGCGGCCCTAACTCTTATGAATGAGTTAGAAAAATATTCTAAATGCGTAAATCAATATTCAAATTCTTGTATATAAAAGAGATATCTGAACCTAAATATTATTTATGTCAATTCTTAGTTACATATGCTCAATACGATTTTTGCAAATCTATCGTGCTTAAGTAGATGATTACATTCTCATTTGAAACATAAATTTTAGTTCATCACCATCGAAAAGTACGAACGATCATAAACTACACATGTGACATAAAATTTGCTTTTCATATGTGCTCAGAGATTCATGCCTTGTCGTTAATACATAAATATGAGAACTGAATTCGAAGCCCAGCCCCCATCTATTCTGTTACATTTCTAATTAGCCCAATGATGAGAACGCTTTTTCCACTGCATTAAATTAAGAAGCAAAATACCTCACTGCAGATAATCTCATTGAAATTCACAAGCTAAGAATGACATTTACTGTGATTTAGAATTTGCATTGCATTTATTGAATTCTAAATTTCTATAGTCTGTCATATATTTCATACACAATTAAATCACCATTTCTATAGCAACTTGTATTTTCCAAACATGTTGAAGAAAGTTGGTAAAATCAATAGGTATTTTGAATAAAGCAAAGTTTGCAATATATTTATAGAATTTAAAATTTCCATGGCATTATTCTAATATAAATTCGCAGACGAAGTGAAAGGAATAAATCATTTGTTTCTAACTTGTGCTATAGCTGAAGATAAACAATATATTATCTTAACATTCCTCAATACATTCATCTATGTACAGTAAAATTGCTTCAACCTTCCAGCTATCAGAAAAGTCGTGTGTCTGATTCAGTCATTTCTCTGAACTATTACAGTGGTTACGAAGGTAAAAGATCAATATTATGAATGATTTAACTGCATATAATAAAATAATATAGTAAATATCGATTTATATTAGACTATTGCGCGTTGAATATGAATATTTCTAATTCAAACGAGATGTTAATAAAAAAAATCAACAACAGCATCCAAATCGGGAATATATGTAGTCAGATCAACCTCAATATTAGCAAAAGCTATTACTCCTGCATTGCATACGCGATCATATTTATATATTCATGCAGTATACACACTTACACCCACACACATTAGTAATAAGGATTTCAGATTTTTTACAAGGCCAGCAATATCGGGTTAAGAGGGAAGTCGATTATATCGCTGCAAGTGCTCATCTGGTACGTATTTTGTGACCCCGAAATGATAAAATGCAAGGCGGAATTCAAACTCAGGACTTGAAATCAGACGAAATGTCGCTAAATTTGTTGCCTGACGTGCTAACGATTCTCTCAACTCGCTACCGTCGCATATTAGCAACAATAATAATAACATTTAATATTTCAGTTTTAAAAACACCCTATCACCACAAAGATAAAAAAAAAAACATATTCTACCTCTTATGTACGAATTTCACGCACGTGTTTACCTACGATATACCCTTATTAGGAATTTCATATTTAACAAATACGTTTAGTTATTTTTCTTTACGAAATAAAAACTCTATCATTTACAGTATCTTTTGAGCACGTCTTTCTCACGCGTTCGACGTATCTAACGTAACTACACACACACTCACAGGAACAAACATGTGTATGAACATGTACATACATTCATATATACATATATGCAAACACGCACATAGATAGATAGACAGATAGATAGATAGATAGATAGATAGATAGATAGATAGATAGATAGATAGATAGATAGATAGATAGATAGATAGATAGATAGATAGGTATATGTGTATAACATTACTAAATGACTTTGCGGCTAATTCCGATTTAGTCTACTAACTATGGATAAAGTTTGTTGTTACACAATGGACTCTATTCTAAACCTGATTGAAGACAATTTTGAAAATGAAAGCCGAGCTACCTATATAATGTACGAGACCCCCACCTATAACTGACTAACTTTCGATGTTACCCTTTTTGATTAAATAAAACTGAATGCCTGAAAGGAAAATAAAAGAGAATAAATTTCCATATGAATATATTTTATTGCTTCATGTTATGTGAAAATTTATTTTGATAAACATTTTTTCAATAACTTCTTGTCTTCATACATACACTTATATCTGCGTACTCAACTTAAACGTTGGCGCATAGATTGAAGCGAAAAAAAGTCGAAAGTCATTCAATGAAAAAATAAAAAAAAGATGACAATATTTAAAATGAAAAGCGTTATCAATCTTATTCTTAATAAGAATTGCATTTCTTTTTCCCGTTGACTGGGAAATGACATGTCTACTGAATACGTTCTTTTCAAAATATTTCAATACATACTTATTTTGTTCAGCTCCAAACACAAATTTATATAGATTTCATAACAGCGTTTATGTATTTTAATCTTGTTTTATTTCCAAACCCACTCCTATGCTAGTTTTTTTTTCTAGTTTATGACGTGCTTTGAGTGCATTACATATTGAATGTTATATTTAGAATTTGTTGCAGAGCAACATTGCGTTGCATTTTTCCTTATTTGTCATGGCGTGCGTAATATTCGGAAACGTAGTTATATGGACAGTACTACTGAATCATATAGGATTTATGAGACGATACTTGAAAGGATTTCCACTCATATTGAGATTTGAGATTTGATCTTTGGACTATTAGGTCGTCACCTATGAAATTTGTAGAAAAGAAAAAAAGTTTGCTAATGTTTTATCAATACAAGGAATAGTTTTATTCATCAAACAAAACAAACAAATTCAGCTTCTTTAGATGAATGTGGAATGTGTTTTGGTGGCTCGTCTTTGTCCAACCATTGTCTATACAATTTTCTTATTTCAGTGGTAGCTTGTCCAGTCCGGGATTGTAAAAGCCTGGCAATTCCGAGTCAATAAAATCTTGGAATGTCTGTTTTACAGCGTCGTCGGAATTTTTTTTTTCGTATCAATGAGTTATCGAAATTCTGGAAGAGCTGCTAGTCAGTGAGGGCAAGATGAGGTGAGTATGATGGGTTAGGGAGAACTTCCAACTCCAAATCCTGCAGTTTCGCCATTGTCATTTTGCGATGTGTGTCTGGCATTGTCATGCAATAAAATAGGAGTGGATCTGTTGACAAATCTAGGCTGTTTCTTTTTTGTACTTTTCTGCATCATTTAGTCCAGTTGGCTGCAGTATACTTCGGTCGTGGTTGGTGAGTCAGGTTTAAAGAAATCAAAATGGATCATACCTACGCCAGACCACCAAACAAACAAAATCAGCTTCTTTACGTGAATGTGGAATGTGTTTTGGTGGCTCGTTTTTGTCCAACCATTGTGCTGAACGTTTACGATTGTTGTGTTGGTTCGAATTTTCATCACATGTTACAATTCGATTTTAAAAAATGATTCATTTTTGTGACGAGAAAGTAGCATAATGCAGGCTTCTAAACGTTGCTGTTTCTGATTTTCATTGAGATCATAACGAACACACCTATCCATTTTTTTACCTTACCGATTTGAACTAATTGAGTCCATATTATTTTCTTGCTAACCTCAAACAACAACTATAATTCATGGACACTTTCAGGGAGATCTGACACGACGGTGGCTTTTAGTTCGTCGTTATCAATCTTTGTTTCTGGTCACCATCGTCGCTCATTTGTGGTGTCAAAGTTACCAGAACAAAATTTCCCATACCAATTTGTCACTGTCTGCTGTGTAATAACATAAGAATGAAGTATTCCATTCATAATACCAGCTGTCTGTGATGCTGTATTTCCAACAAAAACCTCGTATTTCAACTGTACGGATTTCCGACTTATCCATCTCTAAACAAAAATAGCAAAAAAGATTTATAAATACTTTATAAGGCGCAAAATGCGTTAGAATAAAGAAATAGATGTGTTATCCTTGTAACAAAAAATAAAGATTGTCAAAATATAATACTGGCGCAGAATGAGTATATATCAAAGTTTATTATATATCTTACTACAAATCTCATACTTGACGACCTAATACTATAGTAACTTTGAACTACATAGCTAAGTGATATTAGCCAGTTGATATTTTCAATAAAATCAGCGTAGACACACGTGATATCAGATGCATAGTAATGGAACGATATAAAGTTTTTATTGTAGTCGTCAGTCCTATTTTTAATCTATTTGCAATTATTATTAATTTTTAAAGTATTATTGTTCGTGAAACAAGACTAGAAGTGTGATATCTATAATTATTATCAGTGATTTTGCAAATCTAAATACTTTCTCCGTTAGCATATGTCAAAAAATATAATACTGAAATGAATTACATATTCATAGTACATGTATTCTTAGACTGTAAGGAATTTTTATACTTTCGTTTTTTAAATTACATAGAAGAAACTTATAATTTATTAAAATTTTAAACGATTATTATAATCATCTTAGATTTTTTAATTAATCTGTCATATCATTGTATTTTTGAATAAATTCGGTAAGACACAAATTTTCACCAGGTTATTTACATACTGTAATTTCATTCAGCTGCTATTGATACTAAAATTCCGCTTAAATCTTAAGAAATTGCTGCATCAAATAGACGGGTGTTTTGGGAGCATATTACAAATTTAATCTCTGAAATGGACCTGTAATATTGTCCTGAATTTTAAATCGATTATATAAACATACATAGCGATTATACATCGAACGCTGTCGACCCTAATTACCTATGGAAAAGAAAAGCTGATAATGGTGCTGATCATAGAGTCGTCGGCAATATGATCAGATTTGATTCGTATGGGAATGTTTGGTATTTCAAGGGGTTAATAAAAACCTGAAATGATTTGTACATTAAGTGTGCTAAATTATTAGAAATGTCAGTAATTTCAATCTAAATGTCAATAATTTCAAAATAAATATCGATGCCATATACAAAGCATATGTCACCTTAAATATTCTAACCCCACCAATGTAATGTAACTCTTGAAAGTTCTTTGCATATTTCATATTAAAAAGTAGTAAAGACACGGAAGAATGAAATGAATTATTGTTTTATATCAAATAATATTTTATTTATTATAATCTTAAAATTATATTTTAAAAATTTACATGAGATGTTTCGTAATGTACCAACGAATATACGAAAGAGCAAATGATATAAGAACTATATAACGTTGTTCGAAATCATTAGCAAAATAGAATTGAGTGTTATAAAGTTTGGATGAATAAATACTTTTGGCTATTAGTATTATGGAATTTTATACTTGATACTGATATTTCCAACACACAAATATATTAATATATTTCAATATAAATGCATTTTAATGCCGTTACATATCTTTATATTACTTCATAGGTATATTCATCAATGTAGTCCGTAGTTTCTCAAAGTGGGCGATATCGCCCCCTGCTGGGTGTTGAATAGGTCCAGGTGGGTGTTGGAGGCGGTAGAGAAAAAGGAGACGTTGGGTGGAGGACAGTGGGTTGGGGAAAGCTATGAATTTATTATAATATCATTATAGCATTTTATACAAACTATATATATTAAGTTAAGTATCAAATGATCCATAATATATATAAATTAATAAAATATGAAATACTTATACATAAAAATAGGAGTGCGTCGCTGGTGGTATTATGGGGCAATGAGTTGGGCGGTGTCCCAAACGTTTTGAGAACCTCTGATGTAGTCTATACAATATGAAATGCTAGATATATTTAAAGTTAAAGAAATGACCAATGAAACATATTTGCCTATGGCGTCTATTCTTTCTGATTGAACTTTGGATGATTCACACAGCGGGCAACAGTATTAAAGGTAGAGAAGGATGACGTTTGGAATGTCTCAAAAACGAAGAGCCCTAAGAGTCCGGGAGGGGGCAAGCCCTACGAGACTTGTCACATTTACTGTTTATGTGGACACTCCAGCTTAATTTGTTGTTGACACTTAATCTGAGGTTTTTAGTGGTATTTGTTGCCAAGATGGTTTTACTCAAGAGAAGAGTTTATTATCTCTTAAGTGCAGCCTCGATACCGATGTGGATTACTTCATATTTATTCTCATTTTGCAGTGAATTGTATTTTCGTGGATAACATCGAGCAGATCAGTTCGGAGATTTCTCCGGTTTCACCCTCCATCGAACACAATCGAGCGACACATGCTGGGTTCAATCCTCAGAAATTACTGAATGCGCTTTAATAGATTACTTTTGACTCAAATGCTTGGGGGTTTCTCGCATTATTTAATCCCAGTGTAATCTAGCTGAGGTGCCTGTTGGTAAAACTCTGTCTCTCTGTCTCTCTCTCTCTCTCTCTCTCTCTCTCTCTCTCTCTCCGGGTGCCATATTCTCCATGTTCCACGTAGTAAATCACTTATTACAAAAATACCCAAAATAGTTAATGAAAGCTTGACATAAGCCATCATTTCATACCTACTCAAGAGTGATTGAGTGAAGATTAAGTATCCTGAAAACCATGCATTATGGTATTTTATATCTTGTACGACTTGCTTCATCCATGGTAAACGTTGTAAAACTTGGTTCATCCATGGTAAACGTTTATTTTGTACAATATTTTTGATGACCAGTTTTATTAACACCAAAAAGTTATCTGCACGATTTAGGTAAATAAAATGATGAGGGTTTTTCAGTTCTGTTTCTTTTTTAATGCTGTAAAATATATTATATTACTGTTCACGTTTGTACTACATTTGTTAAACAGCAATAAATCTACCATTTTCAGTTCTAGTAATATACAGTAATACAAATTCAAATAGTATTTTATTGTTGCCAACATGAGTTTTCACGTAGTATTTTTAATGTTATTGGTACGGAATCATCTGAAGACAATGTGATCATAATTGTTCTGATATCATCTAATCACGCGGCCTTATTTTTAAAGTTAATATAGGGTTTCTAAATAGTGCACCAACAACAAAAGGAGTGGTGATAATTTATATTCATCAACGTCATTAATTTCTTCACTCCATCTAGATGCAATAGTACTTATTTTCAATAATACCATTTCAAAGTCAGTTCAATAATTATTATGTTTACCTCATATCCATTCAGCATGTATATCAGGTGTATCGATATAAACTTTATAATACTCCAATAATATCCAATTTTAAAGACGGCTATTATTTAAGTAATAACAAGTTGCTTCTGCTCTAGTCTTTGTTTTTATTGCTATTGTTGTAGTTGTTCTCATTGCTTTAGTAATTGTTTAGGCTATGTTCTGCTATGATTGAGATGACATAAACGAAAGTTGTTCTGTATGTTACAATGCACTAGTTGTGGTAGTTTTGTTTATTTAAATACGTGACGGCGTATCTGGTGGATTGACAGGAATATTTCTAGCGGAACCACCACCCGAGAAGTGACTCAGTCATTTGACTCCATTTTAATATATACTGGGTCATTCCATAAATAATGTAATTTTTCAAAATTAAGATGAACTAAGTTCTTTTTTAATCTAAAATATACTCTCCTTCATTTTCTACAATGCTCTTCCATCTATCTGATAGACTTGCAAGGACCCTCTTCCAAAATTTACTTGTCCGTGACGAAAAATACACCTCCAGTACTGTTCTGATCTCCTCTACAGAATTCATGTCTCCCGTCCAATTGATTTTGAAAACTGCGGAATAGATGATAATATGGTGGGAGGGGTATCGTTTCCAATTCAAACTGCTCCAGCCTTTGGAAAGTCATCCTCGCTGTATGTGGCCGAACATTACTCTGATGGAAGAACACCTTTAGTCTTAAAAACAACGATGGTCGTTTCACTTCCAGGTCCGACGTACGCCGCTCAAGCTGCTTGCAGGAGATCTCCTTTACTATCGTTTGTCTTGGGTTTAAAAGTTCAGTGGACTAAACCTTTGATATCCTGCCAAACAGATAACGAGACCTTACGTTGGTGAAGGCCGTCTTTAGTGTGGCATGCCGATGTTTCTCCTTTCCCTACCCACGGTCTTGGGCGCTTGACATTTTCATACAGAACCTATTTCTTGTCACTAGTCTCTATTTTGTCCACAAATTATTCGTTTGTGAGATGTGACATCAAAGAAGAGCACACATTCACTATCTGCGCGCAAGTAGACGCGGAAAGTTTTAGGAACCCATTGACCCGTTTTGATGAATGTTTGAATGACCAGATCCAAGTTTCTCTGCTAGCTTCTCAATAATTACGATGGGATTTTTTCCACCAGATTTTGCAAAATTTCATCGTCCAACTCTACAGATTTCCCAGGACGAGCTCGTCTTCTAGGCTGTAGTTGCCGGCTCGTAATTTCTGGAACCACCGTTTCTGTAACCCTATACTGGCTTACGCTTATTGTCCAATCACCATATGTTACATTAATATTCCTCACCTCGCACTTTCCTCTGCGTCGTTGCCTTTAATGAACTCATCAAACAAAGTATGCCGAATATGCTCTTTTGTCACTTCCATGATAGCATTGAAAAATAACTCTTAAAATCGAACTGCACTCTTCAAATATTGCAATAAGAATAAGGGCAAGGTTACAACTTGAATTTATAGCAAGTTAATGCGTGTAGTTTATCCTGTCCCCCTCCTAATTTTAGTCCATGTAATTGAAGAAATCACATTATTTATGCGATAACCCAATATGTTGCTGTGGCTCGTATCAGATAGATATTGCAGCCGGATTAACTATTTAGGAATAAGCAATAATGGATTTACTGTATAATATATAGCAATGATCTTGCGGTAGAATTAAAGAAATGATTTTCCATTATTATATATTTCTGTTCGCTGTTTAGCCTTAACTCAAACGTGAATAAGCAGGGAGATCATCAAGTGTTTTTCATACGTTAGCACTCGATTCAGGTTGAATAGTTTATACCTCATTTGTATTGTATAGAAATAGTAACATAATTGTATAATTTAAGGAATATTTACTTTTACATGTCGAGTTACCTCTGAAATTACCTTTGTTTAGCGACATAAAATATATGCTGATTTTTAATTTATTTGATCCACATTTAAAGACAACTATCTCCAGTTCCTTCCAGACGTAACCGACACATTTTTTGTTCAGTTGTATGCATAGGATTTTACCTAACATTTCCGTTCGGAAGGATGCAGAATGTATGCGTTGAAAAAGATTTGATGCGTCTGAATGCCGTATGCAGATCGATTTCCGACATAGATGATACGAACATTTTGAATATAAAGGTGACCAGCTTGACATCCATGGCATATGGTGTCGCGTTTGTTATACACCGGAATATTTTATTTTTGAATACTCAGTTATTTTTTTTGTGAAGAAATACCGACAACACTATACCATATAAAATAAAACAAAACTGAATTCATTATGTGTTCGAATATTTAACGCTTGAAGCATAAATGTTGAGTATAATAAAGAATATTAATGTTTATCAGTCGCAGAGTCATTAAACAAGAACTTTTATATGATTAGTATTGGATTAGAATTTACATTTTATGATTACTACGTCTTTGAAGATGGCAAGGACAAAACAGATTTATAGCTTTAAATTGCTAATAATTTATTAGTGGCCACGATGATTACAAATAATCATAGAAATTCATGACATTATTTTCCCTTAAAACTACCATATTCTTCCCTAGTCTCATGACCCATTCTACTCCATTAAACGCATATATTGATTATTGTTATCACTATTGCTTTCATGGTTTTAAAATTTATCTCGGTTTTTTGTTCCTCAGAATGATCATTAATATCTGTGCGCTTATCAGCAAGATCATATTTTCATGTCTCTCAGAGTCACAAATGTGTTACATTGACAACTAAATCAGTATCCCGCTGCTCCTACCATCGACGGTTTATCTTCAGTTCAAATCCTCATATTTTAGGTTTTCTATTACAAATTATTCATATCTGTCATTATCCATTCCCTTCTATAAATTAAGTCATGTCTTTTACATTGAATTTTTTTCTAATGTCTCCGTAAGGTCTGTCTTCTCATCACGTTTATACAGAGGATTAAAAATTAACGCAACAGGAGGTGTTCATAATAAAGCTTGTATGCAGTATCGAATTCTTGTCAGTTAAATGAGCAAACGTTTTAGCTGATGCATAAATGAAAGAATTCGGGGAAAAAAATCTCATAAAACGCCATAGTGTTAGTCTTTTATAACCAAGTGCTGTTTCTGATTTGCAATCACAAGTAGATGAGTTTAGCTCAATTCCACAATCTTTTGAGTGTAAGTATAAACATTCGAACTAAAACATATTTCCTCAGTGACATTAACATACTTATGCTGTATATTATCTTATTGCATTGCTTTAACATTCATTAACTTTAAGGAGAATTTTAGCGTTCCTATCAATCATCATTAAATGTCAATTGAGAAGTAAATAGTTTAAGTATAAGACAAATAGAGTTTATACGAATTAACACGTGGAGATTTAGATTTATCGGGACACCATTCACAAATATGTTGTATGTTCTCGTATTTACCTGCGTTTTATGTTAAAAGAAGATCTATCCTTTCTTTAAATCCACCCACCTGTACCTCCAACAGAATAAGAGAATAACTCATTTCTCCCCACTGCATTTGTGCTTGAGTATGTCTTCCCTGCAAATTCTGTCTATTTCATCTGTTGGCCTTTAACATAGCATTCGTTCTTGTACCTGCATCAGCCTAACCGATCTTGCAAAGCAGAAAATTGACAGAAGCAAAACACATGTGCTTTAGAAACAACATATGAGGTATTTTGTTGGTATTTACTTCATCGTTGCGACAGAAACGAAAACATGAAATAGTTTGTAAGCTTCTTGGATAATGCAATCCACTAAACACTTTTTGAACGGGTTTCTTGATTGCAACGAATTCCTTATTGGCTAAATGTGCTATTCGAACTATTCACTCATTCATTCATCATTAAACACGTACAGAAATACTAAGTGAAAGATTACATTCGAATTAAGATACAAGGGTCGGTAGATATATTCATAGACTAAGGTACTCACAGATTGCGCTTTACTTTTCAACATAAACCACCTTTGCAGTCCACGCACTTCTTCCACTGGTCTTGCTTTGCTTGGAACCCAATGGTTATGAGGTTTTCACCTGTTGTCCAAAGAATAGGAAAGAGCACATATGATGTGATAATCTCTGCTATACTGCAAAGTGTTGGTGAACTGATGATAGTCTGATGGGGAAAAATAGGGATTGGGATCCAGCAGTTAAAAAGCACAGTCACGCACTATACTTTTTGAGACCAAGGTTTTGAGCGCAGGAGCATAGTCATGATAAAGCAAGGACCATTTTCGTCAGGTTTCATTCACATTTAGTCTAGATAGCTTTCGTAAATGACTTCATAAATCGGCATAGTATTCTCTAAAGAAAGTGTGGGCCTTTTGAAGATAGTTTAAAAAAATCATTGTCGGTTGCATCATCAGAAATAGTGACAGTTGTGGGACAAGCAGACCTTGGCTCATCTTCAACAGCTTCTTTTCTCCAAAATACAGCTACTTACTTTTTCACTCTTGATAACACTGGAGCGTCATTCCCGACAGTAGCAATCGTGACAGCATAAATATTCTTAGGAGCTAAATTCTATTCTCTGTAGGTGTTTGATAAAACCACGCTGTCGAATTTTCAGGAGAAGTTGCTACTAGTTACATTTGGATTCTACTTTGAGCACTCAATCAAACGTTAGTATAGCTATATAAAAAAAATGCTGTTATTCCTAAATAGGGTGGAAGCTAATGAATGCAAGATTTAGCAGCAATAGCATCACTCCTTCATACTCAGCCTTTCCAGGCCCGCCTTGTATATGCTAAGTATTTTGAAATTAAGTAACTCGCTGAATATAGTGATATATATATATATATATATATATATATATATATATATATATATATATATATATATATATATTATATATATATATATGTGTGTGTGTGTGTGTGTGTGTGTGTATGTGTGTGTGTGTGTGTGTGTGTGTGTAATTGTTAAACAGGACGTCAAACATTAAGGTAAGGCAAACATCTGGAGTCGTATACAATATTATAGATTGTATATGACTTGACATGTTTGCATTGCCTTAATGTTTAATATATCCATTGCATCGGAAATCTGCAATGGTTTCATAGCTACCGTCTAGGCTATCACCTTGGACCCTTAGTAATCCGTAACACCACTTACCTAGCGAACCTAATCATTTAGATCAGTTATGAACTAAAGCCCCATACTTGATATATATATATATAATATATATATATATAATATATATATATATATATATTATATATATATATATATATATTATATATATATATATATATATATATATACATACAAACATACATGCATATACACATATACATATCCAGTTATACATATATAAATATATATATATATATATATATACATACATATGATTCTGTATAGAAAGAAGTTGTTCTTTCCTAAAGATATATTATCCAAGCCTACCCTGGTTTAACATTACATCGATTAGCGCCACTAGAAATTTTCATGTGTATATGTACTTGCGCTAATTGTTGGTTCTTCTTCAATATTCGTACCTCACATCTCTGAAATTCCAGGTGTTTCTATAGAAATTTCCATCATTGATAAAGGCGATAAATGTTTTACAATGTTAAGAAAACGGAGAAAACATACACAGAATAATCAATTCATTATCATATTCCCGTCAAATTAATAATTTCATCCTATTGCCTACGCTGTGTTTCGGCTGATTGCTGTCATTCATATTTACACATTTATAAACTGTATTATGAATTTGAAGAAAACAAATATCCTCCTCCGGCCGTAATTGACTGATATTTTCGCTAACATGTGGAGAGTTTGCTCCGATTGACTGCAGTTCCTTCGTTTCAGCTATCGCAAATATCGACGAACAAGTGAGAAACACTGCAAACAAAGAGCCACTACCAAGCAGCAGCACTACAGCTGACGAAGCCGGTAGGCAGACTAATGCCTAAGCAGTGACCTGAATAATGATAATGATAATAATAATAATAATAATAATAATAATAATAATAATAATAATAATAATAATAATAATAATAACAACAACAACAACAACATCGAAAAATACCTTAGAAATGAGAATACAGGTTCGATATTTCCACAACACACCTGATGAATGCTGGAGGGCATATCAGCCGAAACGTTGTGTAATCAAAGATCAAAATGAAGATAAATATCCGTCAAATGTAAATAATGTGAATTTGTGTGAGGCCTACCCCCGAACTACCTTTAGTGGGTTTCTCCAATATTTGGGATTCTATCTATTGATTATTTATTTTCCTAATTTTTATTTATATATCTTTTCGTTTTATCTCTTATTATTGTAGTGTCACCCACTTTATTGATGTAAACCCCACCTGTTTTTGTGTGTTACATCACGTCCTTTGATATTACTCTCCATTTCTTGGGCCCTTGTGACCAATAAAGGAAATTGTCACTTTTTAGTAGTAGTAGTAGTAGTAGTAGCAGCAGCAGCAGCAGCAGTAGTAGTAGTAGTAGTAGTAGTAGTAGTAGTAGTAGTAGTAGTATTAGTATGTCTATGTTACTCTAGCTGGTATGTGTGTTAACACAATCTGAGCGAAAACTAAATAAATAAATAAATTACTTGAAAGTGATTTACTTTTTAAAAGCCATTTTAAAGAGTGATATTATCAAAACTGTTTTACTTCTGTAATGATATGAAAGAAACTTATTCCGGTGTGGTTAATCTTTGTAATGGACTGAAAGCAATAAATAAAATTGTGAAGCATCAGGAAGTTTATTTACTCGTATTTCAGTATATTTAATTGTTAATTAATAGGGGTATTAATGGAATTTGGTAGAGTCATAGAGTGAGAGACAAGACCATCTGCGGTATTTCTTCTGGTTTTATTTGTTTAGACATCTGCTTACTATATCCAGATGTAGTGACCTGAGGTCGAAGAGAAGGTGAACCTATTTGAACACTTCACTCAGGCCACAAGTCACTATACGATCTATTCTTAGAATTCCTGCAAGCTATGTAATGTGTCTCCTGAAGAGATATATGGTGGGATGGAAAACTGAACTGACATTTTACGGAAAAAGCTTGGGCAATCTGGGTATCAGAAGAGGGACTTTCCATGGTAATGGCCTATCTTTGTTGCATTTTATTCACGGCATGAAGCCCCTGGCCTTGGTACTTAGAAAAATGAACCTGGGATACCGAATAAAAGGAAAATCCCCAACAATCAACCACCTCCTCTTCATGGATGATTTGATCTGGCAAACATGAGACAAAAGTAAGTTCCGTGGTTAAGAGGGTATAGTATTTTATTACTTATATTAGAAGGGAATTTGGTTACAAGATGTGCTGCATAATCTACTTAAAATGGACCAGGTACAATCGCTAGTAGAGAAAGAATTACCGAATAGACATGATTAAACAAATTGAAATGAAAGGATAAAAATACCTTGGTGAATTAGCGTTCGACGAGATAATGGAAAAGGAAATGAACGAGCAATTGAGGATGGAGCATTTTCAGAGACGGAGGTTGGTTGTGGGCTAAAAATTGACTGGATGGAATACAATCCAAGCAGTTAATACGTAGGCGATCGCATCACTTCGGTACAGAACGGCAATTATAAAATGGCAAAACAGAGAGATGAAGAAAATGTATACCGCGACCAGAAAAATGTTGACAGTACACGGAAACTTCTAACTTAACAATACTTGACCAGAAGAAAGGGTTGCGAGAGGTCTAATGAGTTACTTGGACTGTATTGAAGCAGAGGAAAGTGGTTTAGGGTGATATATAGAAAATGGCGTGGATGAAAGACATGAAGAAATCAAACGTCATCAAACCTGAAAATTATGTAACTAAAGCATGGAAGGGTAAGAAAATGTAAGGCCAGTTTGCATGACCTACAAAGAACAATCGCTAGGTATGAAGAACTGCAGAAGAAGTCACCGAGAATGAGAATTGCAAACTCCTGTAGGATGAAATGATTCAGTGCTATCTCCCAACCGGGCATTTTTGTGGTGAATAAAAAAGAAATAACATGCATGATAATCGACAATGGGAAAGAAGAAAAATAAACTATTATGACGAATTGAAGAGGCGTATACGGAGGATCTAGTCAATGAAGAGAGTAGACGTCATGCCAGTAGTAATTGGTGCGCTTAGAGGTATCAACACTCAACTACCAAAATGGCTGGTAAAAGATGGTTTGTGCAAGTGTGAACACCTACGAAAATCAGCAGTGCTTGGAAGTGCGACAAATTTTCTCAGGGTTCTTGAAGCATGACCAAGAAATGTCACCTTAGACTGCTGGTTGTGGGCAACCGACAATTTCTATCATACCCAGCAAAATAATCTTTAATAATAATAATAATAATAATAATAATAATAATAATAATAATAATAATAATAATAATAATAATAATAACGACTACAATAATATAACTTACCTCAGTTTATGAGAGACAGGAGTTTCGAAAACTCTGGTTGTAACAGCGAAAATGAAGCTGGACCTTTATAGGAAGTCCTCTCTGTCGGCAGTGGATCAGTAAAGATGCAGACAGATCACAGCTATCATTCTAACACAGCATCAGGAGATAATACAGTAAGGATTAGAAAGGGGACCAGACTAGAAAGCAGGATATTGATACAGTGTTATTTAGATAGTGAACCTAAAAGAAGGGGTTATAGAAAACGAATGGGTAGAGAAAGGTATGTTTAAAGTGGCTGAAGAGAGATTAGTTGATGAAGCCAATGCTATTAGAAGAAAGTGGATGAGAGAATTGCAGGTAGAAGAGATCACAAGAGAACTTCAAAAGTAAGATCTGTCAGTAGGAAAGACAAACAGCAACATAAGAAATACATCTCGAACTAAAGAAGTATCTAAAGGGAACAAATAATAATAACGCTATAAATAAGGAAGGGACAAGTGGCACCGACGACTTAAGTGATTTAAGTGAAGATGTTCAGAAGACTTTAGATGAGTTGCGGGAAGGGATGTGTAAAGAAGTAAGAACAATATTGTCATCAATAAAAGACATCAACAGACCAGAACGAATTTTATAACAAAATAAATAGTGGAGAACGAAGTACTGAAGATGGGAAACTTAATGCAGAGGAAACTAAACAGTTTGGAGTAATATTTGGGATAAACCAGTCAATTATATTGTAGATGCAATATAGTTAAAGATATTGAAGGAAGAAGTAGTGAGTGAGACGCAGCCAGATTTAAGATTAACGAGTACAGTGATGAGTAAAGTTTTAAGGAAAATGCTGAATTGGAAGGGCCCAAGACTAGATTTAGTTAAAGGGTACTAGCTAAAGAGATTCAGTAGTTTACATGGGAGGCTGAGAGAACATCTTCAGGATTGCCTTGATGGAGGAATAACATCAGATTGGATGACTAGCGGGAAGACAATACTCATGCAAGGTATGCGCAATGGTAATACAGCTAGCAACTATAGACCAATCACTTGCTTACTATTCGTGTGATAAGAAGGAGGCTTTCGGAATGCATTTACAACTAGAAGTTACAACCTTAACGAACATAATTTACTGCCAGGAGAACAGAAGGGTTGCAGGAAGAAGGCTAGAGAATCGCATGATCTATTATACGTTCACAGAACAGCTCTACATAAAGTAGAGGCTAGAAGGAAAAAATCTAGTGATAGCAGGGATAGATTATAAGAAATCCTATGACATGATCCCATATTCATGGATAAGTGAATGCCTGAGTATATTCAGTATACAAAAAGAGTTAATTAGCTTTAGCACGATGAAATGGAAAATAGATCTCTACTTAGATGACACTGTCTTAGAGAAAGTTAATATCAAGAGAGGAATTTTCCAAGGAGACTTGTTATCCCCTTTAATATTTGTCTTATGTTTGATCCACCTCAGCTTAGTATTAAGGAAGGCAAAGGCAGGGTATCAGTTCAGAAACAGTATTGGGAAAATTAACAATTTGCACTACCTGGAAGATCTGAAGTTTTTTACTACGAATGAATAAGAGATAGATTCCTTAATACAGACAGTAAAACTCTCTTGAACAAAGACTTTGGCATAGAATGTGGCATAGATAAGTGTGCAATATTAGTCATGAGAAGGGGACAGGAAATCAACTGTGAAAACATCAAATCACCAGGTGGCCAGACCTTAAAATCATTCAAAGGAGGATAGAGTTACAACGATCTAGATATTTTAGAATCTCACAGAGTAATAACTATAGAAATAAAAACTAAAATTGAGAAATACATTAGAAGTGTGAGGAAGCTAATGAATTCAAAGCTAAATGGGCCGAATCTAGTGAAGGCTGTAAATACTTGGACAGTATCATTACTTAGATACTCAGCAACTTCTGTAGATCTGTCAAGAGTTGAATTTTAGTAAAGCTAGACAGTAGAACTAAGAAAGAATTTAATAGGAATGGAAGATTCTACTCAAAGCTAGGAATAGCAAGGTTATACTTACCAAGAAAGGAAGGTGGAAGAAGGTTAGAATCTTTTCCTTTTGAACGGCAATTTGTAACATAATTTCTAGGTAATTAAAAAGTTTTAAACTTCGTATACTGGTCGAATATGTTTATAAAACATCATTTTCTCTTGAATTTATTGAGAAAATTCTATAGGTTGTGTGGTATTTCGTCTTTAATTTCGAGCATTTCACCAATTTTAACCAATCGCTGACGTCCATTTAGGTAAATAACATTCTGTGCATAATGAATATGTCACTCCTTTAAGAAACAGATTGGGTTTATTTACATTTGTGAAGAAAAAAGATACCCTTCCCCCACCCCTAACCCTAACTCTAACCCTAACTAACCCTAAATCTAAAATAGATTGAAATGCAATAGATCGATACTAGGGTTATAATTATGGGTGACAATTTCGTACGACACCGCTACGGAAAATGGGATGTTTTTCTAGCGGGGTCAAATGAAAATGTCACCCATAATTATGTCCCTAGTATCGATCTATTACATTTCAATCAATTTCAGATTTAGGGTTAGAGTTAGGGTTAGGGTTAGGGTTAGGGGTGGGTATCTTTTGTCTTCACAAATGTAAATAAACCCAATCTGTTTCTTAAAGGAGTGACATATTCATTATGCACAGAATGTTATTTACCTAAATGGAAGTCAGCGTTTGGTTAAAATTGGCGAAATGCTCGAAATTAAAGACGATATATGTTACAACATATAGACTTTTCTCAATAAAGCCAAGAAAAAATGATGTTTTATAAACACATTCTACTAGTACTCTTTAGTTACCTAGAAATTATGTTACAAAGTGCCGTTCAAAAGGAAAATATCCGAGGGTTAATATAAGTAGAAGACTGCGTGGAGTTAGAGTTGATATAGTCTTCTATGTAGATAATCACAGCAAAACATAGGGAAAGCAAAGAACCAAACGAATTTTTTAAGAATAACAAAAGTTATGAGACGCAGGTGGCAGGTGACAGGTGGCAGCTGAAGACTTTGCATAGTAGATTCTTGAAGATAGTTACGGCAAAAAGTGTTAATGAAACATGGACCAATTTTTGGCCGAAACGTATCTAAGCGTATCATCAGAAACTAATGGACCGAATTTATGATAGAATTGATATTCTATCGTCCATTGCATAAATAATTAAGATAACATACAATAGCTCGGCTGTTACCTTTATCTAGTATTTGTTTAACACATGCTTTCGCAAAAATTAGGTTCTTCGTTTTACACATGTGAAAGGAAACTCTAAACATTAATTTAATATTGTCTACGGTGTAAATTTATTTCCACTAAAGAGAGATATTTTGTGAGAAAGCAAATTTTAAATTCCAGTAATCTCACACGTTTAAACCCTACCAGTCCAGTCATAAATGTACGTTCTCTAATGTATGTGCATTGTTCGTCCATAACGCCTTCAGACGGAAGACCATTAAACATAATCTCTGTGAATGGTACATCAGAAAGCATAACATTCACCAAATGAAAACTCAGTGAGGCAAGATCACTATGAAAACAATATTCTGTTTGTCTAACAGAAAAGAAAATTATACTTCTTAGTAAAGTACTTGCTTCCACTAAGTAGCACTTATTCTTCTGGAAATGTGTGAAGCTAATTCGTTTCAAAGTTCCAATTCACAAACGGTATTTTCACGAAGAAAATTTCTTGCTGCCACCAATTACATTTTAGAACTGTAATAAATAATTTCCTAAAAGGTGTTTAATATAATTTGATCGTTTTAATCACTTTAAGAAATGAAGATATGTAAAACTATAATGTCAAGGAAATGTGAGATTGTGTGTGTGTATGCTTGTGTGACTGTGTGCGCATATGTGTATATATATATATATATGAACATGTATATATATATATATATATACATATATATACACATATATATATACATATGTATATATGTACATAACTATAAATATAAATAAATAAATATATATATATATATATATATATATATATATATATATACATATATACATATACTCACACATACACACACATATATGTATGCATTGAAACGTAAGTATCTATGCATTGACACATACATTAGTGCATGAATGTATGTATATGTTTAAAAGAAATTTACATGTGAAAACAGTGTTAATTTTATTTATAATTAATAGTAATGTCGGTGAGGATACAAATAACTGCTAAACCAAAAGAATCCTCAAAATTATATTTAAAAATACGTAGGCAACAACTAACAAACAATAACGACGCACATTTCTGCTCAACACACCATAAAGAAGCAAGTAGCCATAGAAGAGTGAACATATACTTTGCAATATTGTTTCCAGCTTGTTCTTCTATACATCATGGCGTTCATTGCTACGGTTTGTTTTCTTTTTTATCACACCCAAGAGATGTCATTACAGGAATTGAACTTCAATAATTTAATAGGTGAACTGGAAAAATGCTATTTCTTACATGACAGAGAAACATTTTTAGAGAAACTAGTTTCATTGTTAATGAGAATGCAATATTTTATGGGTGTTATATGTCCATCAATTTAGCTGCCCATTATATTTTCATGTCTTTCACAATTTTGTATAAATTAGTAAATGTCACACTCATGTGTATACAAAATATATACAAGCGTGCGAGCATACACAAGCAAATACACACATATATATATCTTTACCTTTCTATCTCTCTATGCACATATTTTTATATATACACGTAGCACAAGCGTGCGCACAAACATGCACGCAAACAAACATATATATATACGTATTGTGTGTATATATACATACAAACATGTGTATACATTTATACATATATTCATATATATATATATATATATATATATACATTACTATATACATACATTCATACGTACATTCATTGATACATACATTACTTCATACATGCATTCATTCATACATACATACATACATATATACATGAATATACCTGTTAGGTCTATAAATATCTCTTACGCGGCACAAAATGCTTGATTTCAAATACGGTTTGCTTTCATCGCCGGGTAAATTAGATGCAATTCAATCTCCTTTAGCTGTTACATGCATTTTATTTCGCAGGGTGATGTGTGTATGCTTGAACTTTATTTTATATCAATTCGCATGAACAAATTATCACAGGTCAATCATGCGTTCGTGAACAGAAAGAGTAAAATCTTTGTTACGAAAATGTAATGGTAGAAATGATATGTCTATGAAGCTAGAATTTGCTAGTCTGTTCTGGAAATTTTGTACGTGACGTTCTCTGCTATGACTAGTTGCCTCTTCTAATTATGAGCGACAGATTTAGAGAGAAAAAAACAGGGAAGTTTTCTGAGTTTTAGAGCATCACTTTGGACTTTTATAAATGTTATAAGAAGTAATTATTTCATAGATTTCACCATATTTTTTTACAATACTGATAATACAGTAACCTACATGACCAATTGAAGAAAAGCCAGCTAGTTATCGTACGAATGAAAGTACTGTGGAAACGACGGCGGTGTCTTTTGTTTTAATATTCGGGACGAAATACTAGAGAAAGTAAAATTCTCAGATTGCATTTCAATGAGATATCCCTGAAAGCCAGAGTGTATTTCCTATTTGAATGGATTGAACCATTATGATATGTGTCTTACGGGAATCTAAGAAAAATCTGCCTAACAGTACCTTTAGTTTTCATCATAGTCAATTTATGAAAGCGTGTGAGACACAGCTTATGAACACTGCTCAAAATATATTCCTCGCTGTAAAAATTATTTGGGATATGGAGAGTAATATATCTAACAACCTGGGATTGCTATCGTGTGTGAAAGACATAATCAATATGATGAAGATTAATCTCCTAAGACGTAGGACCGTGCGTAATTGAGCTGAAATATGGAGGGTTTTCGAAAGGAGTGGCGAAAACACTCTCATAAACAGCTTATCGAATGATATAACTGTGACGACGGTGGCGTGTTGATGTGCTAGCAGCAAACAACAGTTGATCATGTGCAATGATAAAGGCTTATAATGAGAGATGTATATCCACCGGCATCAAACTGTATGAAAAATATATGAAGTAAAAAGAAAACGCTAAAACAAGCTGGCACAAGATCCAATATATCAGGACTATTCACGTTATTCTACAAGAACTGCTTTTCGATTTGTGTCCAAATATTTGATTCGATCACGCGAGGAAAGTGCAAAACATTGTTGTCAAAGTTCACTCCGTTTAAGACTAAACAAAAGAAAACACTACCCGGCTACAAATCATGTTCGATAGTGAAATACATCCAATTAGGAAAAGATGGCGATTATCCGTAATTCTTCCTGCGTTATGAGTTTATGCTCTTGCAAAATAATTATATTAAATCATATTTTTAATCAAATTCGGAGGCATATTAATATTAGATACAAGTATATTTATTTCCTGTACCGTGAACTTTTCTTCATTAGTAATATCCAGTTCAAATTTACATACATATATCCACACCAATATTTAGTTACATTCTGTTGGCGGATGGCTTAGTGGTTAGACGTGGTGGACTCACAATCGTAATATTGGGTTTCGATTGCTGGGCTCTTGAACGAATCACTTTATTTCTGCATGGCTCCTGAACGAATCACTTTATTTCTGCCAGATAGCAAAATTGAGTAAACCTACAACGGGCCTACGTTCCTTCTACGGGTAGTATATACGCCAGGGAATCAAGGAAACTGGCTGTGTGAGTTTATATAACTGGAGAAGAAGCTTTTATCTTTGTCCTATTTTTTGTATGTTATGTATATATATATATATATATAAGACTAAAAGTTATAAAATAATTATTTACCAGTGGCTAGTATGCGTAATAAGAGCCAGAAGACATAAATAATTTTAAATATAATAGTGTACGAAACATACACGAAGAGAAAAGCACTATGCGAATTTCTTACATGATAAGAATGGCTGTCAAAGCCTAAAGCCACGAAAGAATATTCTTACCTTAAAGCACGTTGATGTACGTTGATTGTACACGAGCAAAATATTTTGACTGAATAACATACAGTAAACCTTAAAGTTTCGCTATTACTGACCAAATAAATTAATTATTCATATAATTAATTGACTATTTAATCATCCGTAGCCCGTCCGTAATGTCACTAATTAAATGCATAAACATAAAACTGCAATACGTACCGAAAACAACAAAGTAAAACACATACGCACTTAGTTCTATGTTTATACATCATTCACCTCAGAATTCCTTCAAAAACAACGTGCAACAACAGAGTAGAAGAGCAGGGAATAAATTCAGACTTATGTTTCTGACCGAAGAATTTAAATATCTAACTAGATAAATTATATTTAACTTTATATGTTAGGATTCTGTGTATGTGCTTGTTTGTGTGTGTGTGTGCGTGCGTTAAAAATGTAATAAAATGAAAAAATATTTTGTATTTCATTGTGAACGACGGTACTTGGAAACCAGTGGGGAATGTTACTCTGTAGCGGAGTAAGAAGGAAGTATAACGTGTCTATATTTATTCTCATACAGAGGTGGTTTTTGTGGAGATTGATTGATGTCGTGTAGGCTGGTTGACGTGTGAAAGTAAATATGAGCAGGACAAGTTTGAATTGATGAAAGAAATGGCTGAAAATATTTTAGGTTGGTTGTTACGCTAAGTGGGGTCCGACGAAATGTCAGGGATTTGTTAAATGGATGGTGTGAATGCATGTATGGACTGTTGTATTTGCGTGTATATGTGAGCAAAAGACATATGGAATATTGTAATGTGGAATAAGCTAAATAAACACCTGCGCACTGAGCACTTGTGAACATGCGTACATGTAAGAATAAATACACCCTGCCAGGCGAAATTCTATTAGAATTTGGAGATTCAATAAGAGATTAGAGTTCTTTCGAAAAGCTCTAGATTTTGGAATTCCCAAGATTACTAAATGTGATTAAAATTAGAGATGTGAAAAGTCGAAAGTGCGGCAGCTGAAATATTGCAGAAGCAAGAAAATAAGGGAATTGAAATTTTATTTTATTGTTGATTGCTTTATATATACGCATAAAATACAAAATGAACGAATGGGATAACTATGTCAGGCTCCCAGCTTAAAAGTAAAATGTGTGTTTTGAAAATAACCAGGAAAATTCAATACGCGATAAGGTGTCCCGAGAACTTCGAAAATGTAAAACATACAAAGTCCTAAAGAGGAAAATGAATGGCTTGGTAGATGGTAAGGATCGAAGAATGTGTAAAAGACCTGAGCGAATGTTAAACTGTATAGGGTATGGCTTGGATCGCCGTTAGAATGTTATTTGGAGAAAACTCATGAACGAATACTAACTATTTCTCAATAATCTCAAGTTATGCAATTTCAGGTACAGAAGACAGCATAAATAATATTGTTGTAAATTGGCCAATCAAATTTAAGTTGTATACATTTTATACGTAGAAACTACACCAAACTAATTTAAAACGTGAGACAAGTAATGCACAAACTGGACTCAGTTGAATTAAAATTTTCTTTGTATGTCCTTTCTCCCGACATGTTTCGAGTTTCTACATATTCCAGACAGAAGTTTAGGCGGTTGGTATGAAAGTGATTATGTGTGTGTGTACGATGGTACTACTGAAACCTTGTTTCCAATAACGGTTTGGTAGGCGAGCTGGCAGAAACGTTAGCATGCCGGGTTAAATTCTTAGCGGTATTTCATTTGCCGTTACGTTCTGAGTTCAAATTCCGCCTAGATCGACATTGCCTTTCGTCCCTTCGAGGTCGATGAAATAAGTACCAGTTACTCACTGGGGTCCATATAATCGACTTAATCCGTTTGTCTGTCCTTGTTTATACTCTATATGCTTAGTCACTTGTGGTCAATAAAGAAATAAATGTAAAATATATGAAAAATATCTTTATAGGTGCAGGCGTGAGTGTATGGCGAGAAGCATAGATGGTTGCGGGTTCAGTCCTACTGCGTGGTATCTTGGGAATGTGAGTGTATTTGGTAGATGGAAACTAAAAGAAACCGGTCGTATTTATATATATATATATGTGTGTGTGTGTGTGTGTGTGTGTGTGTGTGTGTGTGTTTGTGCGTGTGTGTGTGTGTGTATTTATGTGTCTTTGTGTCTGGGTTTGCCCCTGCTCCGTCATGGCTTCACACCGATGTTGGTATTTTTACGTCCTTGTAACTTACCGAGGCAGTAAAAGAGATCCGATAGAATAAGTACCACGCTTACAAAAAATAAATCCTGGGATCAATTTCTTTGACCAAAAACAAAATGCGTTGCTCCAGAATGGTCACAGTCAAATGACTGAAACAAATATTAGAATAAAAGAATCCGTTTTATTAACTTTTATAATACATTTTTATATAAATACAAAGGTGAGTCAAAACGTAATGCCATTTTGTTTAGGACAGGTATAATTACCAACACAAGAACATGTATCATACATCAAAACGCAGCTGGTCCTCTGTGGATCACATCTCTTCTTCTCAATGTAGTCACCGTTTCACTCAATGGCAATGTTCCACCTTCGGATGAGTGCATGTATCCCTGCTCCGTAAAAATTCTGTTGACTGTTCTTTGAGCTACTTCTTCACTAGAGTTTTCACTTCCTCGTCACTGTATTATCATCTCTTCGACCCCATGAAAGATTGTTTGAGAGGCAAACATTATTCCAGTGACAAGGAAGTGGAAACTGTAGTGAAGAAGTAGCTCAAAGTACAGTCAACAGACGTTTACGGAGCAGGGATACATGCTCTGATTCGATGGTCGAACATTGCTATTGTGAGAAACTGACTAGATTGATGCATAGGGATGTGATCCAGAGAGGGCCAGCTTCATTTTGATGAAGTTGGTAATTATACCTCTCCTAAACAAAATGGCATTATTTTCAACTCAAACTCATCTATCATGAAATAAATGTCTGATACGTATATTTTCATATTTTGGACGCGTAAATAAAGCAAGTTATTGATAGAAACATAATTACACAACATCGGTAAATTTACTATCAATATTATTTTTTAAAAGAGCGCAATACTGACAATAATGTAGTCAAAAACATTGAAATGAATTATATATTGTCCGATAAGCATCTGGATACTCACCAAATTAATTTTAAGGAGGTGGCTTATTATCTACTCACGTTATTATTTAAGGAACATACAATAATGTATGCTCCATAAGAATTAAATATTTTCATATAATAGCATATGAATTGAACAATATTTAAAATCAAACACACGCACATACATACACACACATATATATATATACATACAGAAACACACACATTGATACCTACAGTGATATATATACATATATATATATGTGTGTGTGTGTGTGTACGTATATATATATATATATATATATACATATATGTGCATATATATATATATATATATATATATATATATGAACAGTGAAACCTCTTTCGTATCACCAGTACGTTGTCTCTACCTCATATTAATTTTGCTTAGGCTGGTGCTTTATTCGAAACGATATCTAATGTGTTCGCATAAAAAGAGTATGCATTTGGATATTAATTATATACTAATTGTCTCTTTAATTTGGAATGTACCTTATCAGTTAAGATTGCTCCATTATGCTACAGCGTTAATGATCTAAATTAACCTTTATGGTCATATATTGTTCTGCCATTAAAAGAAATGGCGATTTCTTTTCTAAACTAGATAAGAAGTATAATAAAATGAAAAAGCACGAGGAAGAAATTGAATGGTTTTATGGTAAAGACACGTTAATGGAGATGTGACATAGTAAACATTCCGACTTACTGATAAGTGTATATAACATATATGCGTAAACATATATGCTCATGTGTGATTATATATCATGTATGTGTATGTGTGTGTACATATATTAGTTGTATTGTACTCTACAACATTTATCGTGTAATCCATTAGATTAATAAAACATTGTTTATAAATATACATATAAAAGTATGTATATATATATACATATATATACATATATATACATATATATATATATATATATATAATATATATATATATATATATATATATATTATATATATATATATAATATATATATATATATATATATATATATATGTATATAACTCTTCTGGATGTCATTCTTGTTTCATTTGCTGCCAAAATCCTTGGCCTTCATTTCAACTTTGGTGTTACAAGGTTTTTTTTTTGTTTGTTATCCTGTTCAACTGCCCCAGCACAAATAATAATCAAGGGGTTGTAGTCTAGGGAGATAGGCGGTCAGATCTTAGGGGTGATGTGGTCGTAGATATTGTCTGAGAGCCTTGATTGTACTCTCCTACTTGTGCACCATGTTGCAGACTCTTATTGTCAGACATACGTTCTTCCAGCAGTAACCTTCTTGACCCAGCGCAACACAACCTCCTCTAAGCACTTCATGTAGGGCTCCACCGTGTTGAGCCTGAGTCCATGTGGGAAAATGAATGGAGCCATAACATGATCATCACTAGTGATCACTACAAACACCTTTGTCTTGACTAGGTGTATTTTTATCAGTCTCGGTACATGTGCACACATTGCACTGACCTCACATTGACACCCAAACACTGAAATATTCATATTGAAGCATCAGTCACGTATGCCAAGCAGTACGGCATGTTGTTTCCAAATTTCGGGCACAGCCAATTGAGTCATAGTGCTGCATTTCTGACAGACGGTGCCCTACCGACCCTATTATTCTGTGACGTCAACATAATCAAAAATATACAATGCACATGCGCGAAAGAAAAAATATAAAATTACGATATTTTACACATCGCAACCAGTATGTATATGTATGGTGGCTGTCTACTCCTTATGCAGAGTTTGATCACCGCATGTATCTTCACCATTGGACCATCATGTATGTATGTATGAATGTATATGTATGTATATATATATACATACATACATTTACACATACACATATGCATAAACATATATGTGTGTGTGTTGTATGAATAAAAATATAACATGATGTATTATGAATAATTTATTTCTATAATATAGAAATGTTGAACTTTCAAGCACACAATACAAATTAATTGTAAGTTATAATACTCAAAAAGAGATGGGAGATGCGAAAAAATCTGCATATATGTTTCAGTTTTAGGTCTAGTTGGTATGTAATTCCAAGCATTTTTAACTATATAGGGCAGATCTTCTTCAGATTTATCATGAGCTTACAGAACAAAGGTTAACATATTTTTTGAAAGAATGCATACAAAAACGTACTATATTTAAGAAGTTCGATCCTATAGATAATGTAAAAGTATCTATGTTGTGAGTTATAGATATTAGTAAATATGCCATATAATAAATAATGTAAAAAAAAAATATACAAAAAATAATTAAAATAACCTAAAAGAATAAGGGTAAAGGAAGACGATAAGGAGGATAAATTTTTTTTTAAATCAATAATAAATACAATTTACAGAAAATATATATTGTATGAAAATTAAATAAAAGGAAAATATGATTCAATATGCAATAGGAAAAATAATTATACTAATATAAGTGAAGAATAAGTTAGAGCTTAAAAATTATTAGCCGAAGGTTATATACATTAGATGCAGTTCAGTAAGACTATAGATGAGTTGCGATCACATCAATATGGGTCATATTTAAAATCAAGCATAATTAAAAGTTTGAATATTGAGCGTTATCATATGCATCACGCAAGCCTTACATATAAACCGTTATTCATATATAGATTTAATAAAGTACATCTTCAACTTAATGTTTTTGAATATTGGAACATGTAGATATAAACATACTCATACATAATTATTTAAATACTAATGTATGTATATATATATATAATATATATATATATATATATATATATATATATATAGAGAGAGAGAGAGAGAGAGAGGAGAGAGAGAGAGAGAGAGAGACAGAGACAGAGAGAAATATAGATAGATATAGATATATGCATATATACATGCATATACTTATATACTCGTACATACACATGATTATAACAACTCGTATAGCTAAATTATATATACATATATTCATATATATAATATATATATATATATATATATATATGAATATATGTATATATATATATATATATATATATATATATATATATATATATAATTGGGTCGATAATGGTGTGTCTGAAATGTCATAGCATTGAACTGCATGTTATTTTTGTTAGCCCATTTTTATAGATTTCTCAGCAGTTTTATGAGTTCCTCAGGGTTCCTAACTACCTGCGATACTTTTGTATCGTCAGCATAACTGGTCAGATTGGTTGACTATACCGAGGAGGGCATATCTGAGAGAACCACCACCAGTAGCAGTGGCGCCAATACAATTTCCTTTGGGTTTCGGCTGAGAATTTGTGTCTCTTCAGAGTGAGCACTATTTGCTACATCTGTCTGTCACGTGCCCTTCAGAAAGTCATGCAGCCACTCTCCTTTGCTTGCTTTAGTCATTTAACTCCCGCCAAGCTGGAGTACCCATTTTAGTCGAAATAATAGACCCCAGGACTTATTCTTTCTAAGCATAGTACTTATTCCATCGTCAAAATTTGATGAACCGCTAAGTTAGGGTTAAGCAAAACACACCAACACCGGTTTCAAGCGATAGCAGGGGAAAACACCGACACAAGTAACAATAACCCGAATGAATCGGGTTATAATACCGAAACAAGTAAAACAATAATAAACTATTTTAATCCCGAGCAACGCCGGGTATATCTGTCTAATCTATAAAATTAAGAAGACGAACGTTGATACAAATTGGATTTTTATGCAAAAATCGGTCGAAATGGAGCTGGAAGGGGATTAAAATTTACAGGAGGGCGTAACTTGAGGTGAGCAATTGATTGGGAGATGTTTTTCGGCGCTACATTGGTTGCTTTGGTGTGAAAACATGGATTTATTGACTTTCGGGGACATTTGGGGGTTTAGATTGGACACCTTTTGCCCGGTTTCAATCAAATTTTCAACATGTTAAAGTGGATGCGGATTTGTAATTTAAGCGCGGAAATCTAAATTTTTATAAATGGGAGAGAGATAGAGAGAGAATGGTAGAGAGTAAGAGACGCATGGGAGAGTCCGAGAGAAAGGAAAAGTAAGAGAGATTCAGTGGATGGATGGATGGACGGCAGACTCCGGCAGGGGGTGATCGTGAAACCTGCTGTAGTTTTCCCCACAATTTTTTCTCACTATTTCTTCCTGTTTCTTTTGTACTTGTATTTCAAAGGGCCGCCCTTTTCACACTCTGTGTCACGATGAATATCACCGAGAATTATGTTAAGGAAACACGCGTTTGTGAAGTACTCGGCCACTTGCACGTAAATTTCAATAACTGGCTGTTATATTGATCGAGTCACTGGAACCCTAGTCGACGTAAACGACGACAATATATATATCTCTTATTATAAAAGGCAGATTTTATCTGCCTCCCTTTGGGAGTTATACAAATCTACAATATAGGATTTCTTCAATTACAATTTACCTTGCATTTTTAAGAGTACAATGCATCGCGTCATGCCAGGTCCAGTTTTTAAAATTTAAACTCCAATTAAGCAAAATTTACAGAAAACTCACATTCTGGTGTGTGTGTCAAATGCTTTTCTTAGTCTGGTTTACACCACACGCAAACGCACACACACAGTGGGCAACGAATAAAGTGAAACTAGATGTAATATTTGTTTCTCTCTATCGCGCTGATAGATACATGAGTAAAATGTATGGGAAGCTAACACATAAGTGTGAGTGAAAATGTTCTTGGAAGAGAGTAAATAGCCAGAGATAGTGATTTGAGGAAGACTTTACATAAAATAACCGTAGTGGCTTGTGTTAGTAATAAAGTAAACATACACTCATACATACATACATACATACATACATACATACATACATACATACATACACACACACACATACATACATACACACACATACATACATACACACATACATACATACATATACATACATACATATACATACATACATACACACACACACACACACATACACACACACAGTATTGAAGCTTGAGAACAATCAGATACATTTGCAACACATCTGTTGAAAATATTATTGTTCACACACATACATATACATATATACATACAGACAGACAGACAGATAGACACACACACACACACATGATCCAGCATGGCCACAACCTCAAGGCTGAAACATATAAAAGAATAACTGGATATAAATGTGTGCATGTGTGTGAGAGAGAGAGTGTGTGTATATGTATGTATGTATGTATGTATGTATATATATATAATAATGCGGTTTTTTCAACAGCTTGAACTAAAAGTCAGAGGGGAATGGGATAAACTACTTATATTAACTTGCTATAAAAGCAGGTAGTAATTTTATCTTGTACTTATTCATAGTGCAAGTTTTGAAGAGTGCATTTCGATTTTAACAGCTATTTTTTTCAAAGCTATATTGGAACAGCCTAGAAGACGAGCCTCATCCTGAAAGATCTGTAGAACTCGACAAGGACATCCTGAAAACCTTGGTGGAACAAAATCTCATCGTAACTGTTGAGGAACTAGCAGAGAAGCTTGGATTTGGTCATTCAACCATTCATTGAGACCTGTGTGCTATCGGAAAAGTCAGCAAATTGGGTCAATGGGTTCCTCACGAACCATGCAGAGAGTGAATGTATGCTTTTCTTTGCTGTCACATCTCACCACTACTGCGCTATGTATATCTATATATATAAAACTGTAGTTGTGTGAGTGTCTGTCCCCTTCCATTTAGATTCCTAACTACTCCCACATTTTGCGGTGCAGTTTAACCACATTCGGGTAGCTTATAGTCGTGATTCATATCCAGCCCGTCTAAGTATTAGCGCGCGTCTACGATGAGTCTACGATTTTAAAAATAATTTAACATCATTTTTAATTCCATTTTAATGCATAATTTTTCGTGTGTCGATGGCGGCGGAGTTGGCGTCCACGCTCACACCTGCACCTGTGGGGAAGGGAGTGTAAGGAAATCAACGTCGTAATGCGTTGTCAAGGAGACCAGCGTTCTTTTAGAACAACGACTTCATGGCTTTAAGACACCAAAACAGAAATGGCTAAGAAAGCGTCTACATGAGTCTACGATTTAAAAAAAATTTACCATCGTTTTTTTTCCATTTTAATGCAATTTTTCGCTATTATATAAGGGAAGTAACTCTCTGAAAATGTCTACGATGAGTCAACGATTTTTCAAAAAATTTCCCATCATATTTTTTCCATTGTTAATGCATTTTTTGCTATTTTTTGGCTATAACTCTCTAAAAATGCTTATATAGTTATTTCCCTTACAAACCCGAGCAACGCCGGGCGATACTGCTAGTATATATATATATATATATATGTATATATACGACGGGCTTCTTTCAGTTTCTGTCTACCAAATCCACTCACGCGGCCTTGGTCGGCCGGAGGCTATAGTAGAGGACACTTGTCCAATGTGCCACATAGTGGGAGTGAACCCGGAACCATGTGATTGGTAATTTACTTAGCACACAGCCACTCCTGCGCCTAATATATAATATATGTAGTGTATATAATACATGTAGCATACACACACACACACACATACATATATATATATATATATATATATATATATATATATATATATATATATATATATATTATATGTACATTGCCATGTTAATCTTCCATTCACTATCGTTTCTGGGGAATAAAACGCTGTGGTTTTAACAAAGGACATGTCTTAGGTAGGCTTTTCCCGTGGCCAACCCCCTCAAAAGAAGTAAAATCTTCAAATCTAAATGGTGCAGCACCAAATTTATTATCGTGAGATTAATTACCATAGGAAGTACGCTATCACCGTAGAGGTTATTGTTGGTAAGATAAGTAATAATTTGATATACAGATATTTTGCGATATTATATAGACTTAAATAAATTGGATTTCATAAGTGAAAATTTCTATTAATATATTATTTTTAAATATTGGGAATATTAAGAAATTTTTCACTGTTTCTTTCAAAAAATTTTTTTATTCCACGTCATTTTTATATCCAGAAATAAAGTTTGCTTATAACTATTTTACTTATATACGTTATGGATATTTCTTGTTTTTTTATAGCAATGTGTTCCATATAGATATTTAAAGATTTATTTTGTACATTGTAGGTGACAGGAATAAAATTATTCAAGACAATGCCTGAAGTCAAATAGTGTTAAGCAGCGGTTTTTATTTAGATTCAGTGATTTCGATTCAATGCTTTTGTGTTCACTTGATAGAGCTATATTTCTTGTGAGGCACAAAGACCCTAAATAAAATTGTAGGATATTGTATAAGACATAAACCACTGTGACATAAATATATAACAAACAATTGAAAATAAAAGAAATAGAATAAAATATATATATAATCACAAATGCGTTTTGTAAGGCAATACCTGAAGACATTTACTGAAATGAACTTAAAACATTTCGTAAATATTCTACTTTGTATAACGGGACACTGCTTTAAAAGTGTCTTCAAAGAGCAAAGAAAATTCTAATGGGAACTTTTAATGGTTAAAATATTAAAAATATTATTTAATGGTCAAAATAGTAAAAATATTATTATTATTATTATTATTATTATAATTCTTCTTCTTATTATTATTATCATCACATTTTCTTCTTTCAATTTAGTTTCCGTTTCATGCAGAGTATATTTTCGACACCAAGGTGAAAGAAACGCATTGTGTGTATGTATATATATATATATATATATATAATATATATATATATATTGTAAATAGTTTTGAATGGTACAACAATGCACTATAATACAAAGAATGGGCTATAATTTAGTCCTCCATAGTCTGATAATATTCCGGAACAAAATTCCTTTTTCACATAATCTAGGGCTCAGACTGAGAATTTCTATTTCTTCATGGGAGAGTTATCCACTCAGGTCTGTTACTAGGAATTCCGTTGCTGATATTGTGCTGGCGTATTCGGTATTATTATTATCTCCTTCGGTGAACGTGTCCTGTCATCACTTTCGGTGTAATAGGCCGAGTTGTGTCGGTATTTGGTACAAAGCCACTGGAATTTAAGTTTGAGGTGTTCTTCTTTTGGTCAACGCGGTGGTGGTAGCATCCATCAATAGCTGCGAGTTTTCCTCGGTATGTATGTTCAATGGTTGACGTGATGCTGGATATTATTTCAGGGAATTTGCGTATGTGCTCATGTAGTTGTTGGTTTAGATGGTGTATGATTTTTCTGATGACGAACGTATGTATGTATTTCAGTGATTGTAGAAAGGGCAAGACTGTGGATACACGAGGATAGATGTATGGGCCTGATGAAGGTGGGAATTATGTTGTAGCTTGTTCAACTCCCTAGCGGTTGCGAACTCGGTCTGGCCCAGGCGTAGAGACAGGAGAGTATTGTAGTTCGCTTGAAGCATTGTGTATTGTATGTAAAACATTTTGAATGGTACAACAATGCACTATAATACAAGCAATAGGATATAATTTAGTCATCCATAATCTTATAAAATTTCGGAATAAAATTCCTTCTTCAGTTAAGTACTAGTTCTTCATAGGAGAGTGACTCACTTACACCGAGGACGCCAGCACACAATCAGTACCGAAATCCCTAGTCACAGACTTGAGTGGGTCACTCTAATAATCTCCTGAATGGAAAGGACACTGACTGATTACACCATGACTTTTCTAAAGCGTTTGACAAGATTGCTCATGGAATCTTCTGCCATAGATTAAGTAATTTTGGTATCGTACGAAAACTCGGAGAATGGATCTTTCACTTCTTAGGTATCAATAATAGGTATCAATCTGTTGATCTAAACGATTACCTCGCGGTAAAGACACCCGTAATGAGTGTTATATCTCAGGTTACGGTTCTAGGAACATTATTATTTACTACAACCCTATCAGGCATAAGCTCATATGTGCAATCGGCTAACGTAATGAGTTACACTGACGACACAAAAATAACAATAGCTATCCAAACGCCATCACACTTCAAAATGACATAAATATCATTTTTGAATGGGCGAATAAAAACAGTATGGAATTTAATACATCAAAATTTCAGGCAATTTATTACGGAGGGAATGGACACAAACACCAATATTTGGCATTAGTTAATACAATGGTTTAGAGCATTTACGACATAGGAGATATAGGAATACTCATGTCAAAGGGTGTATATTTCCTAAGCCACATCACCAAATTGACCTCTAAATGCAGACATCTCATACGATGAATCCTGCGAACCTTCACCAAAAGAGAAGAGCGGCAGATTGATTCATATCCCGCAGGAAGTCAAAGAGCCATTCTCTGGGATTTCCTCTGGGAAATCAGCAACTACAAAGTCGATCATTGATCACTTTCAATCATAAGTTGACAAAGAAATTAAAACAAAAAGAAAAAAAATTACGGCTGTGCTCCGGCACGGCCGCACTCCGGTGACTAAAACCGTTAAGAGAATAAAAGAAATAAGAATATTTATTATCAACTATAATCTCACCTTATTTATATTTAAATGTCCTCTATCATCTCTAATTTCGTTTTTGTATAAGGTTTGCCAGATTTGTTAT